>NW_011495032.1:1010450-1024767 GCF_000754665.1 Bison bison bison
TTTTTTTTTTTTTTTAAAAGACTGATCTTGTTTCCTAGTGCAAAACATAGATGGTCTCCATCTCTCTACCGTTCCTCCTGGGCTACCATCTGCCATACGTTTACCACTTTCAGGAAAGGAAGTCAATTTTCTTTCCCCCAAAGATGTTACTATCCCACCCACCAGGACACCAGGACACCAGGATGAAAGGTGCTCTTTGCTTGAAGCGCCACAGGCCCCAAAGAGCAGAGCCCTCTCTCCCCCTTGCGAGTTCTAAAAGCATAAACAAGGTTAGCTTTCCATTTTCAAAGCCATAAACCATTTTGGAAAGTCAGGAGCAATTCTGTAGCTGTACGTACATTGAAGAGAGAGCATGACACTGAGCATAGAGCTTTACCATCACTCAAAACAATTTGGAAGGGATTATTCTAAAATGCAGTACCTATCTTTTATTTTCCATTTTTTTAATAGACACTTTTTATTGTTTACTAATAGCCAAGAACTCTATTAGGCATTTTTTAAACTGCTGTTTTAAAACAAAATACAAACACATGAAATCACAGAAAATTACTATAAAGCAAATACTAAAACACTATTATTTTAACCGAGCTTCCCAGGTGGCACTAGTGGTAAAGAACCATCTACGAGTGCAGGAGATGTAAGACACCTGGGTTTGATCCCTGGTTTGGGAAGATCCCCTGGAGAAAGGAATGGCTACCCACTTCAGTATTCTTGCCTGGAGAATCCCATGGACAGAGGAACCTTTAGGGCTACAATCTATAGAGTCACAAAGAGTTGGACACAACTGAAGTGATGTAGCATGCACACATTATTTTAACTACCACCTACATCAATGAATAAAACATTGCTAGATATCTAGAAACCTCTCCCTCCAAAAGAAGCTCTGTCCTCTCCCTCCAAAATTAAGCACTGTTCCGACTTTTACAGTAATCCTTTCCTTATGTTTTTTTACAGTTTATCGCTTAAATGTGCATCCTAAGGCACTGTAACCTAGTCATCAGTTTTCAAGTTGATATGTTTTTTTTTTAACTCCATTTTAATCGTCATCCCTTTCTCCTCCCACCACCAATTGCCTCCTTTTCTCTTTTTAAAAATGTATCTTTTTTTCTCGAGTTTGCTCTAGATTAGAGTTGCTAATTGCATATTCATGATGCAGCTTTTCAGGTTTTCTTTTCTGTATTGTGGGATACAGGACCCTTCTCAGACACAACTTTGCTGTTTTGGGTAAGACTATTGATGGTGCTGCGTTCGTTTATCAGGAGACACAACAACAATGACTAAAGGCTTAACACATCAAAGACTGATGCTTAACACGTCAATCCATCCATAAATATCTAATAAAAATTAGAGATTCCAAAATGGTAACATTCTAGCTCTATTCAATGTTTTTGTACATTAACTCTAATAGTTTTATGGATAAGGAGATGCTTCCTCTCATCTACAATTTGGTTATCCAGTGGTACAGTTCCAAAAAAGGCAGAATTAATGTTTGATTCTTTTCTTTCATCTAGTTTTCATGAGAACAAACTGGTTTCCTATCAACCTCAGAAGGGGACCAATTAAGATTTAAATGTATCTGGTGGATTCCCATCCACCGTAATTCTATCCTTACCAAAGTTAAACATTTTCTTTGGTTCAGTAGAGGCATTTTAATGCTCCCTTTTAATTCCCCTTAACATTTTCACTGGAGAGGGAAATGGCAACCCACTCCGGTGTTCTTGCCTGGAGAATCCCAGGGACGGAGGAGCCAGGTGGGCTACCGTCTATGGGGTCGCACGGAGTCGGACACGACTGAAGCGACTTAGCAGCAAAAGCCCCAGCAGCAACATTATCCTAATAGTCTTTGAACGTTTTCATGCTGCTGCTGCTGCTGCTGCTGCTAAATCGCTTCAGTCGTGTCCGTCTCTGTGCGACCCCATAGACGGCAGCCCATCAGGCGCCCCCGTCCCTGGGATTCTCCAGGCAAGAATATTGGAGTGGGTTGCCATTTCCTTCTCCAATGCATGAAAGTGAAAGTGAATAGTCTTTGAACGTTTCTATGCTAGTTTATGTCAAAGTGTTTCAGGTTTATCTGGTACACTGCTTATTCCAGATACAGTGCATCTATTTCTATAAAAAGCCCTGGTTTCCTTTATGATGACAATCTGGCTGTAGGTGATAACTGTTGCTACTAGGGTTGCTAGTTCTAGCAAAAATAAAGGACACTATGTTACATTTCAATTTCAAATAAACAACGAATACATTGTCCCAAAATCTACACAGGACAACTTGTACTAAAAAGTATTTGTTGCTTATCTGAAATCAAATTTAAATGGACAGCCTATATTTTATCTGACAACTGATTACAACTAGGCAGGTCATCTCTAGACAGTATTAGTCCAGGTCCTCTGAGAAGCAGATATGATTAGCTATGCAAGAGAGTTATGGGAGGAAATCATTATGAGGAAACAAAGCCAAGGGTTTGAAAAGACAGGGGAGCCCTCAGAGGGTGATGCAGGCTTGACTTCTGTGAAAGGCAGGGAGATGAAAGGAGAGTAAGAGAACCAGAGTCTCAAATTACAGTTCAGTTCAATACACATAAATATTTACAAATATATACATATCCCTAGTTCACATGTTATTTCCTTAAATATCTTAAATGTGTAGATTTATTTTCCCCTTAAGATAAAGTATTATTGTGGAAAAATCGAATGATAATATTAGTTAATTTTAAGTATTTTTTTGCCTACATGCCCTTCCAATTTTCTTCCTTTAAAACCTCTTAATTTTACATGGTGTTGATTGTGCTGTGTTAATAATCTCAGGCACATTATGTGATTTTTGAAAAAGTAGTTAAATTTTTTTTTCAATGTCATGATATTTTCTTAAATCATTGTTTTCAATGTTTCTTCTCCCTCCCACCTTGATTTGTTTTCCCACTAAGGAACTCCCATAATCTGTATGTTGGATCTTCCTTTGTGTCTGCAGTATTTATGGCTTTCTTTTGGATATGTTTCTTTCTTTCTTCACTTCTTTTGGTTTTTTATCATTTTTCTCTTCCCACTTTGATTTTCCTTAGAAAGTAAATATTTAACTCTTTGCAGATCATTTATTCTCTGTCATAATACTTAACACTGTCATTGCACCTTGAAAATAATCATAAGTATATGTCAATGATCAAGTATGAAAAAGTTTTATATTCCAGTAACTTTATTTATAAAATAGGAAGTGAGCTGCAAACTATAGTTTGCCAATCCTTGGTCTATTGGGATATTATTCTCCTTCTTTCTTGCAGGAAGTTTGTTTTAAAGGGAAACGTTTAAGTAAACTTTTAGATTGTTAGAAGTTCAGACAGGTTTTCTAACTTCAAATAAATCTTTTTTGTTTTCCTGTAGTGCTTAAAAAAACATAATAGCTTGTGCTCTTAGATTTCCCAGACCTGTTCACCTTTTGTCCATATTTTCTCTTTCCTTCATCTCTATTATTTTTATTCTGCTCAATTTTGATTCCACTTCTAGTAATTTTTCCTCAGTGTGTGGTCCTGTGTTGGAAAGAAGCCTTGGAAGGTCAATTTCAAAAGTTCAAAGGATCTAGGCTGCTTTAGCTACCTTAGACTTTGACATTGGCTTGTTAAAAGCTATGAAGTTAAGAACTATGAAGCTGTGAAGTGTTTGAGATTTTACAAGGCTTACAAGTTAACAAGTTAACCTACCAGTTTTATGGATATTTTCAAAAAGTATGAGACTCTTGAGTCAGAGACAAAGAATTTTACTACTTATAGCAAAGAGTATGAAAGTGAAAGTCGCTCAGTCCTGTCCAACTCTTTGCTACCCCATGGACTATGCAGTCCATGGAATTCTCCAGACTAAAATACTGGAGTAGGTAGCCATTTCCTTCTCCAGGGGATCTTCCCAACCCAGGGATAAAACCCAGGTTTCCCACATTTCAGGAGCATAAACATCATCATATTCTATTTGTGCAAGCTCTCCTTGTCCCCAGGTCCCATGGACGTGAGTGATTGGACCCAGATGAATGTTGGTTTATACAGTGGGTTACAGATGAGGAGGAACCCTGAGCTTAAGAAAGTCAAACCTTTTTCAGTGAGAAGTAAGGCGGCTCTTTGCCTTTGTTCCAGAGGAAGACCATGCTCCCTCTTTCCAGGATAATTGCTGTACAAATATACTTTAAAAAATACTCAAGAATAAAAGACCATTTCTTGTTAGTAAGGCCTGCAGAAATGGGAGAGATCAACTGGAAATTGATTCCCTGCAGAATCCCTTTCACTCACTATTCAAATGAACAAAATCTCTCCCAGTTATTTTTATATTGATCCACGGTGCTTTCTCGTGAATACCATCCACTGACTATTTTTTGGTTTTTTTCCTTGAATATTTTGGGATTGTAGGTATGTCATTTGCCCTACTGCTTCCCTCTGCTTTCTCTAGATACCATGGGCACTCAGGCTGTGTGGCTTCTGGTATTTACAGATTAGTAGAGGTGTTTTATTGAATGGATTTGTTGTAAATGTTGTGCTTCTGGTTTTGATGTCTAGTTCTCATCTAGCCTAAACCCATGCGGACATCACTGCAGTCCATCTTCCCAAAATAACCCTATCTTTTTAAAGAAAGTATGCCAAGCAGATTTTCCTTTTTTTTTTTTTAATTCTCATTTTGGACACCAACTTTACTCTGCTATGATATGGTTATACTCTGTGATCGTACTGAGTTGCAGTGGGGTGTTTGACCTTTTCTCCCTCCTCCCAACACTAAATGGTACTAAGTTTTTCTATCATTTTAACTGCAGGTCCAGTCTTTTTCTTTTCTGTTTACAAGATTACAGACTACATATTTTCCCATCTTGCTATTACTTACGTATCTCTGCTGCTGCTGCTGCTAAGTCGCTTCAGTCGTGTCTGACTCTGTGCAACCCCATAGACGGCAGCCCACCAGGCCCCACCGTCCCTGGGATTCTCCAGGCAAGAACACTGAAGTGGGTTGGCATTTCCTCCTCCAATGCATGAAAGTGAAAAGTGAAAGTGAAGGCGCTCAGTCGTGTCCGACTCTTAGTGACCCCATGGACTGCAGCCTACCAGGCTCCTCGGTCCATGGGATTTTCCAGGCAAGAGTACTGGAATGGGGTGCCATTGCCTTCTCACCCTACAGTAATTCCTGTTACCCTCTTTTTGAATATCTTACCCAAAGACTAGTAAATCAGACAAATAAACTTGTTTAAAACGTGTGCAGAGGTTGCAAAGGAAAAAGAAAAATGCTCTGAGTTTGGGCATAATTCTAGAAGATTCTGTTGACCTTGTGGTAGTTTTGGCATTATATGGACAGGCTATAGAAATTTAAACTGTGTGAAGATGACAAACCTTTGTGTTCAGTTCAATATAAGTTTACCTAGTATGGCTCCTCCTCCCTCAAATTCAGTATAAGATTTATATCCAAGGTGGGAAATAGATGTCCATAGGAGCTGCATTGCCAATATAACTCTTATGTCCAAATTCATTTTTTCCTATGAGTTCTCAGTACTAGAGGTTCAGTATTTTACAGCACATACTGTCTGCTCATGAGCAGTGGAAAATTTCAAGTTTATTTGGCTTTCACTTAATGTTTTGTAACTCAGCAATATCTGGCAAGCCTTTACCGATATCCAGCCTCAGCAGATCAGAGGATTATGAAGATTACATAATTGCTACTGCTAAGCCACTTCAGTCGTGTCCGACTCTGGGCGACCCCATAGACAGCAGTCCACCAGGCTCCCCCGTCCTTGGGATTCTCCAGGCAAGAACACCCGAGTAGGTTGCCATTTCCTTCTCCAATGCATGAAAGTGAAAAGTGAAAGTTAAGTCACTCAGTCGTGTCTGACTCCTAGCAACCCCATGGACTGCAGCCTACCAGGCTCCTCCATGGGATTTTCCAGGCAAGGGTACTGGAGTGGGGTGCCATTGCCTTCTCCGGATTACATAATTCCTACATGTTAAATAGAAAAACGTAAAATATTCTGAGACAATAGTAAGATAGAAAAAAGATATTTTCTTTGGATGATGCTGCTCAATAAATTATATAAAAATAAGTTCATAGGAGATTGTGAGAGAGCTTAATATTGAAATGGTAAGGAGAAGAATTATTTTTTTTCAAAGTATATTTCATGCACGACTTCTTTTACTTAAGCAAGGAGACTGATATCGATCCTCATCCACAACCCTGGCACACACACAAACTGTACCTCTGTGCCCAGTAAGCTTTTCTGCCCCCCCCATACAAATTACAGTTTAGTAGAAAAGGTAAAATGTCTTTTGTGGCAATTAGAATGCTGAGCAAGCTAATGTAGAATAAAGGCATAAACTGTGTAGTGAGGTATACACTAGAAGACATGTTAATGAAGAGTGTCTCTTTGAACTTGACTTAGGAAAGGATGTGAGAGGAGCTTAGCCCTAATCAATCAATTACAGTTGAGAAGATGGACAAATGAGTGGATCGCTTCTCCACAAGTAGGAGTAGGGAACCACAAAAGAGACTTCCATCCATCCTATGAGGCTATTTTGATGTCCTATCAATAGGAGTAAATGCTCATATGAATACTACTGACTCAAAAAAAATGGCCAGTTAATTGCTCTTTCTCTAGTCCTTGGTTTGTATAAACTGTGATATTTGTTAGTGATTTTCTCCACCTCCTCCACTGATGCGTGTAGTTAACTGTTAAGCGCAAAATGATAAACATTACGAGAAAATACAGATAATTGATAGTAATTGAAAAATATCAACTATAACTCAACTAGAGAAGAATAAGGAAATTAAAATTCGAAGTATGCTTTCTAAAATTATGTGAATACATACTATAGAATCAATGGCAGGTGCTATACTTAATACCTAACCAAAAGGAATTAAAGTATTTCACAATTCTTATGAAAACATTAATAAGACTATAAAAGACTTAATATACTTGGATAACCCTAATAATAATAGCGTTAGAATGCCTCTTTTGGTTTTCCCTCTTTCTTTTTCTTTTCTCACTTCTCCTTAATCTCTTCTTCATCTTTCTCCTTTTTTGATTTGAATAAAGATACATGAAGCTAGTAAATATTTAGAATCGTAGGATAGACATCAAGAGACTCAGTTATCTTCCCAAATAGATACAGATGACGGATAGATAGATGAATACAAGGATATAAGAAGTAATCTATATCAATAGCAAACAACTCATCTAGGTTAATATGTTAAACAGCGTTAAACAGTGTTCAGTAATAAGAGATGTATTTTATGTGCCTCATTTCAATAGAGGTCACATCCCAAGATGCCCTGAACTATATTTGCAAAATCTAAACATAGAACTCTGGGACAAAAGGACTGGCTGGGAATCCAAAGACTTGGCCTCAGTTTTCTTTGGAGATGGTAGAAGGAAAGTTGCCAGTGGTAGAAACTCAGTGGGTAGAGAAGAATGCCAGGGGCCCTTTAATGCTAGTGGATGGTATGGAGCCTTCTCATTTGAATCTGAGACTAGACTATCTTTAGTTTTCAAGAGGAAAATTCATGAGGGAGTGTGAATCTAGCACGAAATCCTTAAAAATACACTGAGCATGGTGAAATTGTTAAAAACAGAAAAGAAAAGAAAGCAGGAATTCTCTCTGAAATTAGTCAAGATCTCAAGTTTTATCTTTCAATTTATAAAAGATTTCTCTGAAAGAGAAATGTTCTTTTTGCTGTTCTGGGAATTATATAAGGAAAGGAGTCAGGTAACCACTATGAAGTCTGAGTGTAGAAGTAATAATGTACTTTCCAAGAACAAAGATAAAGAGGTTATTTTGAATCATTAGAAAATCTAATCCTGTTTAGGAAGTCAGAAATATCAGAGATATCAGGTTCATAGACACATTACCTGAAAAGAACAAATAGTATGCCAATGTTTCTGAGTACTTTTCCACATCTGACAATCCTTCTGTCATTTGTGGACAACATCTGATTCAGGAAACATGATTTCATTTCTGAAGAAATAGGAAGATAAGGAAATAATTATCACAAAAAAAAGGAAGGTATTTTACATTAGTTCAGTTCAGTTCAGTTCAGTTCATTCACTCAGTCGTGTCCAACTCTTTGCGACCCCATGAATCGCAGCACACCAGGCCTCCCTGTCCATCACCAATTCCCGGAGTTCACTCAGACTCATGTCCATCGAGTCAGTGATGCCATCCAGCCATCTCATCCTCTGTCGTCCCCTTCTCCTCCTGCCCCCAATCCCTCCCAGCATCAGGGTCTTTTCCAATGAGTCAACTCTTCGCATGAGGTGGCCAAAGTACTGGAGTTTCAGCTTCAGCATCATTCCTTCCAAAGAACATCCAGGGCTGATCTCCTTTAGAATGGACTGGTTGAAAAAAAAAAAACAAAAACAATGGACTGGTTGGATCTCCCTTCAGTCCAATTACTCTTAAAAATCAAATAAACACAAACCCCTTGTAAAGCAAGGATACTGAAGTGAGTAGCCATTCCCTTCTCAAGGGGATCTTCCTGACCCAGGGATCAAACCTGGGTCTCCTGCAGGCAGATTCTCCACTGTCTGAACCATCAGGGAAGTGTAAAGAATCTAGTAGGTAAAAATAACAGGTAATTGCCCCCACATTCTAGATGTTTTGGTGTTGTGATTCAGCTATACATTGGAGCGAAAATATTAAATGGGAAAATCATGTTCACTGCTTTCCTGTCTGAATACTCATGTATGTCACAGAAGGACTGTTGGGGATAAAGATTAGAGGTGTTTTAATGTAACAACCAAGAGGACTGTACAGTCCTGGTCTCAGTGCCAATGAGAAGTTTGTTAATATCTTCCTGTCTCCAGTGAGCAACAAGAATGACTGTCAGGATATTGCAACTCTGTCTGCTTCCACCAGAGATCATAATTGGGCTATGAATTTTTACAACAGGAAAGTCTTCATATCATAGACAGAGACTAACAAGTTTAGTTAAATTAATGCCCACAGCATCTCAGAACAGGATGAGCTCTGTACATGGGTGTCACTCAAATATGTAGTGACACTACTTCTTTTTCTTTCTTTTTTTATTAAAACATCTTTGTGATAGTTTACTGGTTAGAGCTTCTGTTAATAATATATGTCTTATTTCTGAGGATTGCTCAGCATCCTGGTCTTCTGCCCAGTGACATGATATGCACTTCAGGGAATTCAAGAAGCCAATTGAGGTGAATAGAGGTGATTTATAAATCGAAAGCAAATGATAGTAGAAGATGTGAACCAAAGCTATTTCTTGATCTGCGAAAAGCTAATTGGGCACATTTCAGGCTAGGTCTCAAAGGCGCAGCTCATGAACTCTGTCTTCCTGATGTTGTGCTCATTACAGACACTCAATAGAGAACTGGCTAATGCTAGAGAAATCCCCATCAAAGTGGCCTTAACGTGACACTGCAGATTTACTTCTGGAAAGAGAGAGAAGCAAAAAGAAGGGAGAGATTCCAGGCAACCAGCCATTACAGAGTCCTATTTGCCTTAAGTAATTGATCTGAAACTGAAGAGTTTGTCTCTAAAGGCTCTCTGGGCTTCACACATCCTCAAGGGACTTTGTCTTCCTCTAACTTTTCAGGGTTTAGCCAGCCTTTATTTGTTACTGTTGTTGTCAGAGGAAATGTGGGATTTTATAACCTTTGATATGGAAGACTGAATATAGCACACATGATCTAAATATTCTGGAAAAATCCATTTTTGCCACTAATGCTTAAAAATGTTAATGATAATCTTCAATGAATTTAATTATCTAAATCTCATGGCCTATGCTCAGTCATGTTAATCATTCTAGATAAAATGAAATGTATGAGTTGGTATCATACTTTTAAAGAATCAAATATCAAGGAAAGAAAGACACTGCAAATGTTCACAAGGTCGTATGTGAGAAAATTTGGGGGTGACTTGGAAAACTTAAATCAATATATTGAGGAAGCAGCTTAGTGAGTTATGTTTACATGGGAACCTGTAAGTAGGATTTGAGTCAGTAAAATTTTTCCAAAGCGAATAGAGGAGTCTGAATTCTAGAAATTTTCCTGAATAATATGGCCACATGTTGCAAGATTTGGATATTTATAACCCCAAATAGGAGAGATTTTGGTGGACAATCTCTTCAGTTTTTGCAGTTTTAAGACCCTGATTCCATTCCACAAAAACTGTAGGAAAACTTCCTTTATCATTGCCTGACTGTTATAAAATGAATGCTTGTCCATGAGTTAGCTCATTAAATATATGAAAAAGCTACTGAGAAATACTGTATAAATCTCTACAAAACTCTCCTTAATAAATCTGTTTTTTAGAGATGATACACTATAAAGAAATGAATTTTAATTTTCTGAATTCTAAAAATAGTATCAAGACAAGAATTGTCAGTGTACACACATGTGTAACTAGAGAGCCGGGGGAAGTTTGGTGGATATTAAGGGTCTTTTGTGAAGTAATTTACTTATCTATTGATTTTTTGTGTTATTTTTGTAAATACTTGTCTAAGATTTAAAAGTATGTAATGTAAACATTTTAACATTTCAATGATACATGTTTGCTCCATAAAATTAATATATTGTCATAGAAATTTATAGAGAAAGATGAGATCTTAGTGGTTGTGTGCTCTAAAGATTTTAATTATACCAGGTAAGGAAGCAGATCCATAAGTGACTTTCAGTTCAGTCACTCAGTCATGTCCGACTCTTTGCGACCCCATGGACTGCAGCATGCCAGGCTTCCCTGTCCATCACCAACTCCAAGAGCCTACTCAAACTCGTGTCCATCATGTCAGTGATGCCATCCAATCATCTCATCCTCTGTAGTCCCCTTCTCCTCCTGCCTTCAATCTTTCCCAGCATCAGGGTCTTTTCCAATGAGTCAGTTCTTCGCATCAGGTAGCCAAAGTATTGGAGTTTCTCTTCCAATGAACATTCAGGACTCATTTCCTTTAGGATGGACTGGTTGGATCTCCTTGCTGAACAAGGGATTCTCAAGAGTCTTCTCTAACACCACAGCTCAAAAGCATCAATTCTTTGGCGCTCAGCTTTCTTTATAGTCCAACTCTCACATCCATTCATGACTACTGGAAAAACCATAACTTTGACTAGATGGACCTTTGTTGGCAAAGTAATGTCTCTGCTTTTTAATATGCTGTCTAGGTTGATCATAGCTTTTCTTCCAAGGAGCAAGTGTCTTTTAATATCACGGCTGCAGTCACCAACTGCAATGATTTTGAAGGCCAAAAAAATGTCTGTCACTGTTTCCATTGTTTCCCCATCTATTTGCCATGAAGTGATGGGACCGGGTGCCATGATCTTCATTTTCTGAATGTTGAGTTTTAAGCCAACTTTTCCACTCTCCTGTTTCACTTTCATCAAGAGGCTCTTTAATTCTTCGCTTTCTGTAATAAGGGTGGTGTCATCTGCATATCTGAGGTTATTGATATTTCTCCCAGCAATCTTGATTTCAGCTTGTGCTTCATCCAGCCTGGCATTTCACATGTTGTACTCTGCATATAAGTTAAATAAGCAGGGTAACAATATACACTCTTGATGTACTTCTTTCCCAATTTGGAACCAGTCTGTTGTTCCATGTCCAGTTCTAACTGTAGCTTTCTTGACCTGCATACAGATTTCTCAGGAGGCAGGTCAGGTGGTCTGGTATTTCCATCTCTTTAAGAATTACTTCTGCCCATACCTCCATGCATGAACTAGGGCATGAGACTAGGGTAAGAACTACAATACGATCACACCTAGTCTGGTACAGGTCCTTTTGTCTACACTGCACTAGCTTTACATCTAATTGTGTGGTTTTAAAACTTTGTAGATGTTTGATTGTAAATCAGTGTTTTATGTCTTTATACGATAATGTAATCAGAAACCATACAACACTCAGCTTCAGACATTCTCTCAGAATATAAGCCTTTTTTTTCCCTTGACCAGTGGAATTTTTCCTTCAATAAAGAATAAAGTAGAAAATCCTATGTTGTAATTCAAGGACATCACATTTCAAAAAAATAGAGTATGTAAGTTGGAGACATTAGTTTACCTGTGCTGTGGTTAGTCATGTCTTTTCAACTCCCTTGAGTGTAGTAGCCTGCCAGGCTCCTCTGTTGGTGCGAATTCTCTAGGCAAGAATATTGGAGTGGGTTGCCATGCAAGGTGGATCTTCCCAACCTAAGGGATCAAATCCAGGTCTCCTGCATTGCTGGCAAATTCTCTATTGTCTGAGCCACCAGGGAAGCCCAGTTTATCTGTGATTAAGTTTTAATTAATGCCCTTAACTTAGATCCCAACAGCTGTAAAATAATCCTCTTAGCTTAGACAAAATAAGGACCCACCAAAAAGACAAAGACTCAAATTAAATCAAAGAAGCTTTCCTTTAAAAAATGATATATGCACACAAATACACATACACGAAACATACAACTTATGTCTTGAATTGTGACCCAAGTGGATTTTATAGTGAATACTGATAATGGATGCAAATTGAACAGCTTAATTCAATCAAATAAGTAATCTTAAGTAGAATGAAGATAACTGCCTTGTCCTATGTGGCAGAAATCTTTGTATATAACTAAATTCCTGCAAGTCAGTTGTTCAGTATAGAACCAAATGCAAAGGATGACACATTGAAATAATGAACAGAAGAGCAAAATATAAAGACAAAAACACTTTTTGAATAATAGAGCTCCCTTTCTCCCAAAACGTTATATGTAAGGGAAAATCTGTATTGTCAGTTTTAATGGCTAAATTGCCCAATAGCTATTTTACTACTGTTTCATTTAAAATTTTTGTTTTGTACTTTTACAACTAGCACAATTATTCCTATGAAAATGGTCCAACACACTATAATAGGCCACTCATAATATGTACTTCATTACCTGTTTTTTAAAAGCCAGTTTTCTCTCCATCCAAATACTACCTTTTTCTGTAGAGAAAGTCATTTTATTCTCTAATCTACTCAAATCTGGTGAACCTGGCTGTCTTAAAAAAAAAAAAAAAAAAGAAAGAAAAAGCATATCTTAAAGGCACTATTGCTACAATTAATGCTTAGGATAAGTGTGACAATCCATACCTTAGGAACTAACAAGGCAGGATAAAAACGTTTTTTTATCCTACAACATTCCCTCAGCTGTGTGTATGTATGTGTGCCTGCGCGCTCAAGTGTTGACTACTTGCTGCGACACCATGGACTGTAGCCTGCCGGGCTGCTCTGTCCGTGGAATTTTCAAGCAAGAATTCTGGAGCAGGTCTCCATTTCCTACTCCAGAGGATCTCCCCCCACCAGGGATCAAACCCAGGGTCATCTCTTGAGTTTGCTAGGAGGTGGCTTGTTCTTGGACTAAGTAACTCAGAAAAGGATGGAGTTTGTCCTTAGCTAATAAAACATGAGTCAAGGCGACTCCTCTCTCCTCCCCCACGCATTTTCTAGGTCCCTTCTGCCGAAACCTCACAACTTGTGTTCTGAATCCAGTAATACCAGATAGTTGACTCCTCTCTTCCAGTCTCTGGCAAGAAATCTCCAACAACCAGTGCTTGAGACTCACGGGCTGCTTGTTGCCCATCTGCTCTGGGCGGGTCCTTTCTACTATCCCGGGAAATCCGCGTGCTAGCGCATTTGGATGAAACTGGAGGACTTTGTTTTCTTATACCCACAGGGATTCGGCTCCAAAAAGCTACATTGACTCATTGTTTTGTATCCATGCTCCAGGCTCCCAGTACTCACTAAAACGTAAACTTTGAAAGGGAGAGAAAGTTGTGTTGAGGAAGGGAACGGTGTAAACGGACTGAAAATTTGAGGATTTTTCTTCGTGTCCAGAGACAGAGAGAAAAAAGTAGGAGTACCAGAGTATCATTATTTTAATTCAACCTTTAGGAATTCCACTGGCATTATTAACCAACTAGCCGGGGAATCCAGGCTGGAGGCTAAAGGATCCCTGTCTATTGACTCAAATCAGAAGACCGGTCGTAATCAGTCTACGACAACCTCTTCGGTCCCGATAGGTGTTGGTGCCCGGGATGGGGCTCTCGACCGACAGTACCCCTCTGCCCCCTGGCTTCTCGGAGCGCTGGAGCATGCCCAGTGACAGCGCAGGAGCCACCGAGGGCTTTGCAAGCGCGCACTCCGCTTCTCCGGGTTTTAGCAGGAGCCCGCGGGGGGCGGGAGGGGGTGAGGGGACCCGCGGAGCTGGGCAGCCTCCGCCGCGCGTGTGGGGAGCTCGCGCCAGGCGCAGTGCTCTCGCCCGCTTTGCAGTTGCTCCAGAGATGCTGGCGCGCGGCTCCCGGCTGCTCCACCTGGCGCGCTGAGCTCTGCGCGGGGAGCCCCCGGGGGCTGGCGGGTGGC
>NW_011495032.1:1025013-1046063 GCF_000754665.1 Bison bison bison
AGGAGGGATCCTGCGAGGGGGAGCTTGCCTGGTGCCGCTCCTCTTCCCCTCCCCATCGCTCCCCTCCCCCCACCCCGTCGCTGCCGCTTTGCCTTCCGCCAATTCGGAGAGCATCGGGAGCCTGTGACATGCAATCCCTGCCAAGTGACGGTCCCCGAGTCTGAAGTGCCCGCGAGGAAGTGAGCGCCAACACGGGCCGCGGGCGATGACAGCCATGAAGCAGGAGCAACAGCCCACCCCAGGGGCCAGGGCGAGCCAGGCGCAGCCGGCGGACCAGGTGAGAGTTGGCAGCTGCGGCCAGGCCCTCCCAGGAAGGGAGACTCCAACCCGCGCTTCCCCCGCCCTCCTCCAGGGCTCAGCTCCCACGCCTCCTTCTCCCCACCCACCCCCGCCCCAGTTCCAGGCTCTCCTCAGCTCATCCATGGACTCTGCACGAAGTTAGAGCCTCCGAGTGCGCTCCGGGGCCGGGCGAGAGGATGCGCAAGGTGGAGAGCCGCGGGGAAGGGGGCAGAGAGGTAAAGGAGGGGTGGCCTGGGCACCCCCTCGGGCCGGCCCCCGACGGAGGGGAGGTGGCCGGGGCCAAGAAATGGGGACCTCTTGGCTCCTATTGAAGCACGTTGGAGGAATTGCTGCTCTCTTGGAGGCTTCCACTTGCTGGGTTCGAACCCTGTTTTCACGTAGCTGAGACCAAAGCTTACCCGAGTAGGCAGATGACCTTTAGGCCATCAGAGTACTTCCTTTCCTTTCTGTTTTCCTTTGAGGAGACCGGGACGGGGGTGGGGGTGAGGGACGCAAAATGGGGGAAGAGGGTGTACCACGCATCTGTTGTCTGCTTGGAACCGAGCTTGGAGCAAAAAGGCATGATTAGGTGGAACTGGGAAGATAGTGGCTTTAGTGATTTGTTGAGTCCAGATGTGTTGTTTCTGCAGAAATGAGGGGGTGCGCTGTGCTGGCTGAGGGTAATTTTAGTCCGTTTTCTGTCTTTCCTCTCTGGTCACCCCGTTTTGTTTCGGTCTTTAGGAATCTGTAGCATAACCATACGGTGAATCTCCATCTCATCTCTGTCCCTGGGTTGGGGTGACTCGTGAGTTCGGTGTCGTCTTTTCCCAAAGTTGGAGGGTCGGGAGCGCCGAGGTGCCCTGGCCGAGAGGAGGGAGGCTGTCACGTTTACTCATTTAGAGAGTCTGAACCAAGAGGGTTGTACTTAGGTCTGCGGATAACCACGGAGCTGGAGGATGGAGGCGCCGGGGTCCAGAGGTGGTCTCTCTGCCCCGAGCGCACTATTGAAGGCCTCTCAAAGCATTTCTGGCGGAGACACTTCGAGCTCATTGCTAGAAGTGGATGAAGGGGGTGCAAACAGCGAGGCTACAGTAGGGCTCAGCTCTTCGCATATTTTAAGCATTGAGGAGTTAGTGAAGGGGAGCTGTCCGCTCAGAGTGGTGGGAGGCAGAGGGGGCGACTCTAGGGCTGCCGTTATTAATGTTCTAGTCCTGGCTGTCGCTCCTGGCTAGTGGCCTCTCTTTCGCCCTTCCCCCACCCTTCTCATTTTGCTCACATATGTTTCACATAGGTGGTGAGGATTACTCAGACTTAAAGCCCCCTCCCTTTACTGAGATGGATGTTGCAGTTTTTATAAAGCACTTGTTTTCTTAAACCATTCTTTTTGCTCCTTACCCTGAGAAAAGTATGAAAATATTAAAACATGTATATAACCTGTCCTTTCTCCTTGTATCTCTTTTCCCTGCTCCCTCCAGCACACATCACAAGGTAGCAACGGGTTATCTGATTATAAAAATAATTTCAGGAGAGGAGCATGGATTTAACATCCTCTTTCAGGCTGACAGCTCTTAAATTTCATTAATAAGCCACTGAGCCTCTCTACTGCACTTGGAATGATACTACCAATAAGAATGATTAGTCAGGTGAGAGTTTCCACATGAAATCTTTACTCACTAACCTGTGACACCAGCTGGTTACTTGAGGCTCTGCAAACAGTTCAGTGATGGTGGAGGTGGGGAGGAAGAAGCAGAGGATACAGAAGCTGAAAATGTTTATGTAAATAGTGGACAAGCTGTATATCCACAGCAAAGCCTTTTTTCAGAACTAATCTGGTACTTAAAATTCACATGAAGACAGAGACTCAAGCTTGAATCTGTTGTTAGTCTGCATTTTTGCTTATGCCACTTCAAATAGTCAGGGAGTGGCCATTTGTAGAACTCTTGTTTTAATTGAGTTTTTTTTAAGTGCCTTTCTGAGCACTGACGTGATTTTACAATGTCAATGGTATGCATATTACACTTGAGCTAAAATGAAAGAGATTGATTTCTCAAGGGAAAGGAAAGGAAGACTGAAATATACATGGCAGCATCCCACTGGGAGTTTTCCAGGCAATCCCAGAATATACCTATGTGTAGTCTATTCTTTGTCTAAAGCTTGACATACAAAATGATGAGCAGATGATGTGGACAATTGCTGTGATGGCTTAAACTATTTCTTTTAAGAGTCTAGGTTTTTTATTAATAGTATTAGTCATTGTGATTTAATTCTGCAGTTGTTAGGTAACTCTCATGTGGCCCCAGATACAATACCTCCATATAGACAAGATCGATTGTTCAAGTTTCTGTGATGTTTCTGGAAAAAAAAAAAAAGATTCACAAAATTAAAAATGTAGCTTTATGAAATCCTACTTAATGGTTTAATAGGAGGCGTGTTCCAGTAAGTCACTTGCTAGGTGTTGATTTTGAGTGATTTAAGCTTTTGAATATTGCCAGAAAGGTCTTTTGCTTTTTGTGGTAGTGATTATTATGAAACCTCAAAGATGCCTTGTCCAGAGGCCATCAAATACCCATTTCTACGAACAGCATCATGGAAGACCAGAGTCTTTCTTCTCCGTGAGATGGTTATGAACCACATAATTTAATTGTTGTTGTGGCCTTTTAGAGAGTTCGGCGTCCCTATTTCACCTTATCTACTACTGTCTTCTAGCGTAGGGTGCCATGACCAGAGGTAGCCCCTCCTCTGGGAGCAGATGCAACAAGAGTAACAGGGACTGCATATTTTTATTACTGTTCTGAATCATTGGAGATATTTTCATCATCTCAGTAGTCTTGCCTTTAAAGCTTCATTGATTAAATAAATGTTTACAACAGTTACTTCTGTTGTTTTTATAACACTCCACATTTACAAAATGTCTAAAAATAAATGCTTAGCTGTGGGTAGAAGCAGTCATTCCCACTTAACGTAATCAATATCCATTTTACATCAGGGAATACATAATCTTGAGTGGCTAGTTGTAACTTATTATTAGATTTGGAAATCACTTCCTGTGTGCTTGCCATGTGCTGAGTACTGTCCTCTGGGTTGATAAGGTAACACTCACTGAATGCATTTTCCTACTTGATCCTCAAAGCTGACAATTTTTAAGTTAGGTCTTGTTATTATTCCTAGTGTAGGGATGAGAACAGAGAATTCTCTCAAGTAACTAAACAACTTGATCAACCTTGTCTTCATAAGTGGTACAGATGAGACATAGTCCTAGTCTATGGCAGTTAAAAAAATAAGCTCTTTTAACTCTAAAGCTCCATCTTCTAACCTTTACACAATTACAGTTCAACACCCTTCTACTGGCATAATGCAGAAGAATTGCAAATATTACATATGCATGTGTATAAATTTACCTTGAATATAAAATAGGTAAAGATTTTGTTTAACTCTTCAACTGTAAATGTAAATAATAAATCTTGAAATTAAAAAATTAGGTTAGTATCTCTTAAAATAATATAAAACCAGATATATCCTGATAAGTACATAGGAACTTAAAAAAAATATTTCTATCATTTGCCCTTGGTAGTGGTAAGACTTTCGAGGCTTCTTAAACATACATTTTTATAGTTAGACCTGGTTTAGAATTTGCTCAAGTTGCCACCAGGTGGCACCCTTCTGCTGAGTCCAATGGGTAAAAATATTTCCTAAAATGTTTGATAGGTCTCTCAGCTCCAAAAAACCAAACCCAACAACAAAAAAGCAAACAAACAAACAAAAAAATTAAACAAGAAAAAAAACGATAACCTTATTTCCTGAAGTATGACTAAAAAGTGTATTTTTATAAACAACTGTTTGGCTGCAGAGGCAGCATTAGTTATGCATAAAAAATCAACAACAACAGTAAAACTCATTCTAGTAGAAATCCACTCTCTTACTCTCTTACATAACAGCCTATTAATGAAATAGTTCATGAACAAAATTGGGGTTAAATAGATAATACGTAAATGCCTTTTGTAAAATATTAGGGTACTTTTGACTTTTAGGTGATATTAACCTAAAGTTTTCACAAAGAAATTAGGATCCAGTATTTTTACTTCCACTTTGGTCAACAAACCTGATTAAAAATTTCAAATGAATACTTAATGAATTCGTAAAAAAGTTATTCTTCCCTAATACATAAACATGTCATAATTTAGTTTATATTGTTTTTAACACAGAACGTCAAAGAAAGCTTTTAGAAATCATGTTAAGAAACTTTAACAGAAAATGTATTACTTCTCAACATTCAATATAAAATACATAGTATCTTATTGGTGGAAGAATTCTGTATCATTTGGTTATAAAAGACATTTGATACAGGTGCTATGTAGAAGTTTTTATAACTTGTTGTTCAGTCACCAAGTTATATCTGACTCTTTGTGACTCCATGGACTGCAGCATGCCAGGCCTCTCTATCTCTCACCATCTCCCGGAGTTTGCCCAAGTTCATGTCCATTGAATCAATGATGCCATCCATAACTTAGGAGATATATACATCCTAAAGTGAAAGAAAGAAAGTGAAGTTGCTCAGTCGTGTCTGACTCTTTGCGACCCCATGGACACCAGGCTCTTCCGTCCATGGGATTTTCTAGGCAAGAGTACTGGAGTGGGTTGCCATTTCCTTCTCCAGGGAATCTTCCTGACCCAGGGATCGAACCCAGGTCTCCCACATTGTAGACAGAAGCTTTACCATCTGATCCACCAGGGAAGTCCTATCATCCCGTAATTTCTTATTACATATATTATATATATATGTCTTACTGCAAATATGTACAACATTTTATCTGCTGAGTTTAGAACACACCACAAAATGTTCCTTGCTTATAAGCTTCTGATCTCTCTGTTTATTTGAAAGACTGAGCATATTGCACATTTAAGAAAGATTAAAGTATATAAAAACAAGTTAAATAAAATTGTATTATTAAATATTAATGCTGCATTATCTTATGAAGAGCGTTATATTGGAAACAAAACACTAGAACCAATTTCTCCAAGTCTAAGTAAAATTAAAATTATTTTCAAACTTTGGTTTCTTGGACCATTTATGATTATATTATGTTTTAGACTTTTAGTACTTATAAACACATTTTAAATTTATTTATAGGGTATCATGTAGCATGCATGGCATGCTGAGTTCCTTCAGCTGTGTCCAACTCTTTGAGACCCCATGGACTATAGCCTGCCACACTCCTCTATACATGGGATTCTCCAGGCAAGAATACTGGAGTGGGTTGCCATGTGCTCCTCCAGGGGACCTTCCCAACCCAGGGATTGAACCTAAATCTTGTATCTCCTCCATTGTGGTCTGGTTCTTTACCATTAGCACTGCTACAAAGCTAGGATGCTGCAACTAGGACTGTGAGTTTTTGTGCCATCAACCGGAGTATTTATTTACCACTATCTATATATTATGCACTGGAAAGCTCAGATTCAAATTCATATCTCAGCTCTGATAGTCATTGCTGTGTTTTGGGTAGCAAGATAAGTCATTTTCTGTATTTCATCTGTGAATGGAGGTGGCTATAGATCCTATACCTGATTGTTGTAAGGACTGAATGAAATAATAAGTAAAAGCTTTTGAAAAATGCTTATCTCATACAAAGTGCTTTCATTACATGTATAGTTTGGGAACAGGAACCCAGGGAGGAAGAAACTTAGAGGATCATTGAGTCATGTACAGCTGCTATATCATTTTAGTATTTTCCAGAATATTGCATTAATTAGTACACATATGTATGTGATTACATATGAGTTTTCACATGCATAAAAATATTTTAATGATGTAGTAAATATTACTGAGTTAGGCATTGAGTTGGCAGAAGTGCAGACTTTACAATATTTCATAACATCCTTATTTCCACTCAATGAAAACTCACTTCTCTACCAAAATTGAAAAAGACACATGTACCCAAATTTTCATTGCAGCTCTGTTAACAATACCTAGGACATGGAAGCAACCTATATGTCTATTGACAGAGGAATGGATAAAGAAGCTATGGTACATATATACAATGGAATATTACTCAGCCATAAAAAGGAACACATTTGAGTCAGTCCTAATGAGGTGGATGAACCTAGAGCCTATTATACAGAGTGAAGTAAGTCAGAAAGAGAAAAGCAATTATTGTATATTAGTGTATATATATAGAATCTAGAAAGAGGGTACTGATGAACCTATTTGCAAGGCAGCAGTGGAGACACAGACATTGAGAACAGACTTATGAACATGGCTTGGGTGGGGTGGGCTGTATAGAGTTACATGGAAACATACATTACCATATGTATAATAGATAGCCAAAGGGAATGTGCTGTATGAATCAGGAAACTCAAACAGGACTCAGTAATAACCTAGAGGAGTGGGATGGGGAGGGAGGTAGAAGGTATGTTCAATTGGGAGGGGACATGGGTAAACCTATGGCTGATTCATGTTGATGTTTGGTAGAAACCAATGCAATACTATAAGGCAGTTATCCTTCAAATAAGATTAAACAAACAAAAATTAAAAAAGCCTCACTTCTTTACTGTCCTACTCTATAAGAGGCCATGCTAAAAGTAAACATTGGTTAAGTCTCACTGCTGCTGCTGCTGCTGCTGCTAAGTTGCTTCAGTCGTGTCTGACTCTGCGCGACCCCGTAGATGGCAGCCCACCAGGCTCCTCCATCCCTGGGATTCCCCAGGCAAGAACACTGGAGTGGATTGCCATTTCCTTCTCCAAGGAATTAGCTGCTGAACATGCATATTGTTTTCAATGTACTTATATTGGTAATAAGCATGGAGAAGGAGAAAAGAGGGGTGTGGCTTACAGAAATATCTCAGGAGATGAGATTTTAGTTTTGGAACAGGAAAATGTGCATCGCAAGTGGAGTCCCCTGAGGAGCCCAGGGTGGGTGTGCCTACTATCATTGGGAGTGAGACTAAGTAACCCAGTATTGGGCTCAGATAATTTGAAATATTTTTACACACACTTTTTTTTTTTTTTTAACAGCTATTCCATTGCAATATTTAAATATACACAACATTTTTGATGTCTGACTATTAAAGTTACCTCCAAGTATTTTCATGCTTTTTGAGTGACTCTGTGGGTTCTAATCAAGTTAATATCTTACTGAAACATTTTAATGGGGATAAGTACTAAAATATGTGTCAACCAGGAAAGGGTGGAGCTCTCCCTACTTGAAGACCTCTAAAAGCTCCAAAAGAGCAAAAATAAATAGTGGAGGAAACATAAACTTCTTCATAAACATCTTCATATAAAGTTAGAAATACTTCAGTGAAAAGTGTATGCTGCCTCTCCTTGAGAAGTCATATAGTTCAGTACTGATTATTTCCAGCTCAGTCTTGTGTTAAAACTTGTACTTGACCTGGTCTACAAGCTTTTTGGCAATAGCCAACCTCTGTTTACTTTTCTCCATCTAGACAACACATGTTTTCCAAGGCTTTTAAAATGTGTGCCTACCATTCCCCTACCTGATAGATATTCTTTTTTTTTTTTTGATATTCTTATCATTTATTATGTATTCACTAAAAAAAGGCTTGTCATTTCCAGGATAAGAGAGGAAGCTGGGGAGTAGGCTCAGTGGGGAGAATGGGACATTTAAGAGAGACTTCATCTATTATTCATTCATTTTCCTTAAACTGCCCTAAATTCCTAAGGTTTCAGACATACTTGTATGTTATGGTAAATATAACACCCAGCCGCCAGACCAAATGCAGAAAACTGGCTTCTATCTGAAGCTGATAGAAAAAACATTTTATTTCAAACTGTAATTGATGTTAACAGCACTCTTGGTAATGTCTTCTACATAATAGAAAATTATTTTCATTTTCTTTTCAAGTTTGTTCATCCCATGGTTTATTTCAGAATTGTTAAAGCATTAATAATTTTTAAACCAATTTGCAGATAATGTGCTTTTTCCCACTAACCAGAACAGCATCTTCTGCAATATATTTTGGAATTGCCAAATGATTCTCAGATTAATTATATTTTGGAGAAGAAGGTGACATTATGTAGGGTTGAAAACAGAGTCCAACAATTTCAGACTGAATCTTTCTTTTGCTATTTGCTGTGCAATGTAGAGCAAATGATTTAACCCCTCTGAAACCTGTTCTTCTCTTTAAAGGAAGAGGATGGGGAGAAAGCGGCAAGGATTAGTGACAATCCATGTGAAGAGGCTTGTTTAACTTCTGTCCCAGGGTAAAACTTAGGGCATATTGGGTTGGCCAGAAAGTTTGTTCAGGTTTTCTGGTAACAGCTTATGGAAAAGCCTAAATGAACTTTGCTGGTCAACTCCATATTTTTATTCTTATTGTCACTATGTGTCTAAATTATCTGAGAAGATTATTGTGTTTTCTTGCAAGGGTAATTTTGTATTTACATTAATGAAAATACTAAACTTGATGAAAGTAAAAGAGGAGAGTGAAAAAGTTGGCTTAAAGCTCATCATTCAGAAAACGAAGATCATGGCATCTGGTCCCATCACTTCATGGGAAATAGATGGGGAAACAGTGGAAACAGTGTCAGACTTTATTTTTTTGGGCTCCAAAATCACTGCAGATGATGACTGTAGCCATGAAATTAAAAGACGCTTACTCCTTGGAAGGAAAGTTATGTCCAACCTAGATAGCATATTGAAAAGCAGAGACATCACTTTGCCAACAAAGGTCCGTCTAGTCAAGGCTATGGTTTTTCCTGTGGTCATGTATGGATATGAGAGTTGGACTGTGAAGAAGGCTGAGCGCCGAACAATTGATGCTTTTGAACTGTGGTGTTGGAGAAGACTCTTGAGAGTCCCTTGGACTGCAAGGAGATCCAACCAGTCCATTCTAAAGGAGATCGGCCCTGGGATTTCTTTGGAAGCAATGATGCTAAAGCTGAAACTCCAGTACTTTGGCCACCTCATGCGAAGAGTTGACTCATTGGAAAAGACTCTGATGCTGGGAGGGATTGAGGGCAGGAGGACGACAGAGGATGAGATGGCTGGATAGCATCACTGACTCGATGGATGTGAGTCTGAGTGAACTCCGGGAGTTGGTGATGGACAGGGAGGCCTAGCGTGCTGCAATTCATGGGGTCGCAAAGAGTCGGACATGACTGAGCAACTGAACTGAACTGAACTGAAGCATATGTGTGTGTGTGTGTGTGTGTGTACATTACCATGGGCTTCCCAGGTGGCTCATGGGTAAAGAATCCACCTGCAATGCAGGAGGTGTGGATTTGATTCCTAGGTAGGGAAGATCGCCTGGAAGAGGGAATGGCAACCTATTCCATTGCCTGGAGAATCCCATGGACAGAAGAGCTTGGTGGGCTCTGTTCCATAGGGTCGTACACACACTCACACAAATGATCTTAATATGCTAAGTAATTACAGTTGATTTATTATAAGGCATTCAGTAAAAATTTATAACAACCTGACTGATTTGTACTATTTTCAGCTGCTAAACTGTTTAGGATCTTCTTTGAAGTGATCATGGTTTAATATTCTCTTTCCAGAAGTTTGGTTTCCAGAAATGACTGAATTTCCTTAGAAATTCTTTGCATGTGGGAACTGATGATATGTTGAGTTGAAATTTAAGAAAAGTGCATAATCAAAATTGACTTCAGATCTGGGAGAGCCAAATCAAGTCATCTATATATTCTCCAGCCAAGTTGTATGTTATCTGACTTGAATATTATTGTAATTTATCATACTTATCGATTTTTCTCAGGTCAGTGCAAAAACCTATGTGTCAGGTTACAAGACAGCAAATGAAGAAAAGTGAGGAAACAAGCCATTTTTATTATCTTTATCCCCAACCCCCTTTTAAGATCTAAATACAGATTCGATTTTTTTCTTCTGTATGAAAGTCTCTGCTCTGAAAACCTAAATATGACAAATCTGAGGTATATTTTTGAGAACCTGAATAGAAAGCTCTCCTGCAATTTATTTTCAAATAATGGGCCAGAGAGACCACTCAAAGTTGCATTAATAAGGCTTATACAAGGTAGAAACAGGCCTTTTCTGTTATTGATATGTGATTTTAGTTTTTGCAAGAGTAATGGAGTAAGTGAAAATTCTGGTACTCATGATTCCATTAATCACATCTCACCTCCAGGAAAAGTTTTAATATGTGTTAATGAATGCAAGACATGGATTTTTTTTTTTTTCATTTCACATATTTTGAAACAAATGCTAGAACTTTCTTTTTTTTTTTTTTTTTAACAAAACAACCCTTTAAATCAGTGTTTTATGAACTTGCATAATGATTCTTCTCACTTAGACACAGAATACAGGATTAGGAATCAAGGTACCTTTGGAATAGAGGTCAAAACTATCTTTTCACAAAGAAAAATCTGAAATTCATGAAGAATGTCTCAAATATAGAAATAGGTCATTTGTTTGGCTATGTTGCCATGTAATTTACATTTCCTGGGATTTATGAATTTATGAATAGATTTTCTATCTACTCCATTAGCTTTTAGAGATTTTAAGGGAAAAGACTATGCATTTCACTGTTTTGTTTCCTCTTAGAATACTATAAAGAGTGTTTTTAAGATATAAAGAAAGCATATTTTGAAGGTATCTTCATAAAGTTGTTCCTTTTCCCTGATCCTATGAATTAAGTGGTTTTCATTTCTTGACAAGTCATGTTGGCAGTGATAGATAGGTGTGAATTGAACCTGGAGCTGAAATGAAGAGACTCACCCTCATATTATTATTGCAAATGGGATTTACCCAACATTAGTGCCAGAGTGGCATTATGGGTGGTTTCTTTTGCATCTGTCACTCCTTACAAATGTCTGTTTGCACACAGAATCAGAGCTTGTTATGTTACAGGATGGTCCCTTTGATTTCCTGTGTTTCCCTTTGCATCTGTGCCATCTCTAAATCCAAATCCAGTTTTTTCTGCCTTTCTGTATTTCTGAGATCCAGTTTCTTTCCAAGACTAATTCCTTGAGTCTAGACAACTGCAATGTCCATAGTGACCTTGCTTTTCCAGATTCTTCCATCAAATAGCCATAAAGTCATCGATGATAACATTTTGAGAAACTCTCCTTGTCTTTGTTTTCAAATCAGGAGACAGTCAATGTAGAGGTGAGTGTCCTGTTTCAGATCACACCATTGGTTAGAATCGGAAGCAATACTTGATTTGGGGTCTTTCACTTATGTGCATTTTTCATGTGTCATGCCACCAGAGTCAGCTATTGATATAGAGTCTCTGGTGATTTTTTGGTGGCACAGACACCTTCCTTAGCATTTGACATCAGAGTAAAATTTTTTTTTTAATTAGTGTTCTTAAAGGCTTTGAATCTGTAGGTAAAACTCTTTGGTATTTCTTGGTTTCTCCATTGTGATGTGCTGGTTCTAGGCCAGTGGTCTTTAGACTCTTGGCACCTGGCCACAAAACCATGGAACCATATAAGCATCTTCTCCAACTAGCTGTGGCAAGAGAGCACCTCAATGCCATAAAGCCATCATGAAAATAATCTGCGAGGTGCACTGTTCCAAGGAAATGATAGCAACTCTCACCATACGTGAAGACATGGGCATTCTTAGACCTCTCCTCTTCTCCTCAGCATAAAAGGGGACCCATTGATCTTTACACTCAGCACTTGAAATTGCAATTCAATGATGAATAGACAAGTGATTGGATGAGTCCCTTCTTGTGAATGGAGGGATGCACCCAGGTGCTCTAGAAAGCATCAAGGTGAATTTTAGAGCTTTCTCTGGAAGTTAGTAGAAATAACAGGCTTCTGATTTGCTGGAGTTCTTTGAAAACAGAACCATTTCTAGAGGATGTAGTAATTTTGTCAGTGTCCCACGTTTCAGTACTAGATCAGAGGAACTTTTATATGCTAAATATATAGGAAGTAGTTTTGACATGTGAACTACTTTGAACCAGTTTGACAAGTAGTTTTGTGTGAACATTTACACAAAATTCTTGTTAGTGGAAAGAACAATGGCTTTCTATTCATTTGATGATGTCATGCATGCTTATCTTTGTGACCCCATGACTATAGCCCACCAGGCTCCTCTGTCCATGGGATTCTCCAGGCAGGAAAACTACAGCAGGTTGCCATTTCCTCCTCCAGGGGATCTTCCCAACCCAGGGATAGAACCCACACGTCTCCTGCATTAGCAGGTGGGTTCTTTACCACAGAGCCATCTGGGAAGTTACAACCTCAGTTTAAACTCTACTAACTAGTTTGAGCAAGTTACCTAGTCTCTTTCTGAATTTAATATTTCATCTGAAATGGTATGATGCTTACCTTGCTGAATTGTTCTGAAGATTAGCAATGAGATAGGTTTATTAATCAGGGGATGATGAAAATGACTGTGCTTGTATTGTTGTTAATGTATATTGGGTACTGGAGAAGACTCTTGAGAGTTCCTTGGACAGCAAGGAGATCAAACCAGTCCATCCTAAAGGAAGTCAGCTCTGAATATTCATTGGAAGGATGGGTGCTGAAGCTCCAATACTTTGGCCACCTGATGTGAAAAGCCAACTCTTTGGAAAAGATCCTGATGCTGGAAAAGATTGAGGGCAGGAGGAGAAGAGGGTGACAGAGGATGAGATGGTTGGATGGCATCATCGACTCAATGGACATGACTGAGAGTAAACTCCGGGAGACAGAGGAGGACAGGGAAGCCTGGTGTGCTGCAGTTTATGGTGTCATAAAGAGTTGGACATGACTGAGTGTTGAACAACAACAACTACCAGAGAAAGGCAAAGGGATGGGGCGTCAGGCTTCCGATGGACTGGAGGCTCTGGCTTCATCTTTTTTCTCTGTTACTTTGACTAAACTTCAGAGCACATTTAATATTGAGACTTTTTTTTTTGACATGGAGACTGTATGGGTTCAACTTGGCTCCAAAGCAAAGATGGATTAGGTGTTGGTTAGTAAAATATCCATTTATTTTTAGATTCTTTATAAATGCAGAAAAATCAACAATGTTTGCATTCTGAAGGTGGAGAACTGAGTATGGATTTGCCTTTCCTGATTTTTTCCCCTCCATTCCATGGTTAAAAATCCTACTCATACTTATGATACATTCTACATTTGGAATGCTGTTTCATTCCTATTCAGAGCTGAGAGCTGTAATGGCGAATCTAAAAAAACTAATATAGAATCACAGATGGTGCAAATATTTGAAAATAGGTAAATACAATCTAGGATTAGCTGTTTGGGCTCAGAAATGTCAGCTTCATATTGCTTATTGGTCACACAAGACAGTTTTAGCTAAGGGGAAATCCAGGACAAAAGCATCATGGTATAAAATTTCTGGTTTGGAGCTATGCAGTATAACAAGCCCATGATTATTACATAAACTCCAGAATGAGTCTCTATGTAGCTAGAAAAGGTGTTTTAGACAGGTCACAAAGTACCAAGAGGTTATATATATGATAAAAATTAAGTAAATATAATAGCATGGAACTGCTATCATTAATATCTGCTAAATTACATTTAAAGCCAATTTTTGAGGAGAAAATATCCATTCTTATAGAAATGCTGCAGTTTCACAGTACATGACCTGAGCATGGGAACTACTAGATTGCCAGCATAAAATCTGTAGATGGTAGTTATTAGTAGTAAGTGCTGTGTGTCCCTATTTCTGACTGAGAGTTTTAAGCAATATAGTTTGTTTTTCTTTCACTTTTTTCCCCTATTACAGATAAGATTCTTTTAAAAGTTTCTTAGAATTAACTATGGTGATTGTGTTACCTGATTAACTGACAAGACAACTGAGAATGATATAGGCTAACTTGTTAAAGGTCGTAACCGCTGATGAATTTAGAAACCAGAGTAGTTTAGTAATTAGAGGTCCTCTCTTCCAGTTTGGGAGTTGGTAGGTGACTCACTCAATCATGGGATAATAGAAGCCATGTCTGGTTGTCTGTGTTGTTGTCAGATGAAGTAAAAGTGGGTGAGAATTAATGGGAAGGTTCCAGCTGGCTTAGGTTTTTTTCTTTTACTTTAAAATTTTTTTCTAGGCAGTAAGTTTAATAAGATTAAATCTATTATATATTGATCCTATCTGGAAGCATCAAGGAGCAGGTGGACATGAGTGTAATGGTTGGGTGAAACCTCGATTTTCTGCTATTTTTTATTTCTCAGATGAAGTGACAGAGAATGGAAAGATAGATTGTAGATTATATATGATCTGTAAAGCAGCACTGATCCCTATCAAGTAAGAACTCCTGGCTTCTCATATAAGTGTATAGGGAACATATGTCAAGGATTTAACTTATTAATAAAGAAACCATCAAGATGGGAAAGCTGGTTTGAAAAACATGTGAGGAAGAGACTTGAAATAAATGACGTACAAAATCTGCAAACTTAGATCCAAAACTGGTTAATATTCAAAAGGGCATTTAAATTATAACCTTGGTGGTTATCTTTTATAGCAGACAGAATTTTTTTGCCACTTACCTATCTTCTACAAGTAACATCTAATAGTTACTTTGGATCCATGTTGAGAGTAAATTTTAAGTCTAAGAAAGATACATTCTCCTAGAGTATAATCCTTATGTGGGTTGATTAGAAATGCCGTGGTCTAACACTATAAAGATGGACACATTTCCAAATTCTCTAAAATCTTAACATCCCCAACCTCACAAAAATGATGCAGTCCAGGTCTACAGTTGATGTTTCAACCAACTTCTTAAGCAATTTTATGATAGCTTTTTACAAGCCCTTTGGAGCTTGAATGTCAGATCTGATTCATCAACAGCAAAGTTCTGGAATGCAGCCAGTCATCCAGTGCTGTTTGTCAGGTTGTCCCAACAGATTGGTCCAGGTGTTTTTGAAGGATGGGAGAGAACAGTTTGATAATTTCAAATAGCTCTCTGTGGAGAAGGTGAAGTATTTAATAGAATAATTGCACACAGGGAGGTGAAAAGCCATTCTTGAGGATTTAGCGAAATAAAGTTCAGATCAAGATCCAAGAGACATGTGTCCAATCCCTGGGTTTGGAAGATCCCCTGGAAGAAGAAACTAGCAACCCACTCAAGTATTCTTGCCTGGGAAATCCCATGGACAGAGGGATCTGGTGGGCTACAGTCCATAGGGTCATGAGAGTCGGACACGACTGAGTGACTAAACAACAAACAAACAAACAAGTTGCATAATAGTAGTGGTTCTTAGAAAATGGCTGCTTTCAGAGCTGCCCTTTGGAGGTGAGGGATACCATAAGCACTCCCACAGTCTGATTTAAGATGTATCCTAAGTTTTCCTTCTCTTGGCACTCACTTTCCTGACTGCAAGTCCAGGGGTAGCTCATCTCATCTGTCTGCAGATATCTGACTGAATTCCACCATGAGTCCCTTTGGCCTTTTAACTTTAAGACTGAGTAGACAGCGGTCATGATATATGTCTAACTGCATTGATTTGAAATTCCATGGTAACTTGGTATGCTCTTCCTTGAGAACTGATATTTGGGCCAAGAGGAAATGAGGCCTTTATGAAAGTGAAGCAGTAGGGGTGGGAGAACATAAACATAGATATGGGATTGAGAATCTCAGGAGGGGATGATCCCCTGCACATGGGGCCAGACACTTCCCTTAACTAACCCTCAGTTTTCTTATCTGAGTGAAAAAAAAAAAAAGATTTAAATTTAGATGAGTATTTTTGTATTATGTACAAAATATGTATGAGTATATTTGTATTATGTATCATCTGCATATCTCAGGTTATTGTTATTTCTCCCATCAGTCTTGATTCCAGCCTGAATCTGTGCTTCATCCAGCCTGGCATTTTTCATGATGTACTCTGCATAGAAGTTAAATAAGCAAGGTGACACTATACATCCTGAACATACTCCTTTCCCAGTCTGGAACCAGTCTGTTCCATGTCTGGTTCTAACTGTTGCTTCCTGACCTGCATGCAGGTTTCTCAGGAGGCAGGTAAGGTGGTCTGATATTCCCATCTCTTTAAGAATTTTCCACAGTTTGTTGTGATCCACAAAGACTTTAGCATAGTCAATGAAGCAGAAGTAGATGCTTCTCTGAAACTCTCTTGCTTTTTCTGTGATCCAACATATATTGGCAATTTGAACTCTGGTTCCTCTGCCTTTTCTAAATCCAGCTTGAACATCTGAAAGTTCTCAGTTCACTGAGAAGCCTAGCTTGGAGAGTTTTGAACATTACTTTGCTAGTGTGTGAAATGAGTGCAATTGTGTGGTAGCATTTTTTGGCATTGCCTATTTTTGGGATTGGAATGAAAACTGACCTTTTCCAGTCCTGTGGGCACTGCTGAGTTTTCCAAATTTGCTGGCATATTGAGCGCAGCATTTTCACAGCATCATCTTTTAGAATTTGAAATAGCTCAGTTGAAATTCCATCACCTCCACTAGCTTTGTCTGTAGTGATGTTTCCTAAGGCCCACTTGACTTTCCACTCCAGGATGTTTAGCTCTAGGTGAGTGATCATACCATCGTGGTTATCTGGGTCATTAAGATCTCTTTTGTATAGTTCTTCTGTGTATTCTTGCCACCTCTTCTTAATATCTTCTGCTTCTATTAGGTCCATACCATTTCTGTCCTTTATTGTGCCCTTCTTTATATGAAATGTTCCCTTGGTGTCTCTAATTTTGGTTTCTATTTCCTTCTCCAAGAGATCTCTAGTCTTTCCCATTCTGTTGTTTTCCTCTGTTTCTTTGTATTGTTCACTTAGGAAGTCTTTCTTATCTCTCCTTGTTATTCTTTGGAACTCTGCATTCAAATGGGTATATCTTTCTTTTTCTCCTTTGTCCTTTGCTTCTCCTCTTTTCTCAGCTATTTGTAAGGCTCCTTCCTACAATCGTTTTGCCTTCTTGAATTTCTTTTTTTGGGGGATGGTCTTGATCACAGCCTCCTATACAGTGTTATGAACCCCCATCCATAGTGCTTCAGGCACTATGTCTATCACATCTAATCCCTTGAATCTATTTGTCACTTCTCCTTTATAATTGGTAAGGAATTTGTTTTAGGTCATACCTGAATGGCCTAGTGGTTTTCCCTACTTTCTTTAATGTAAGTCTGAATTTGGCAATAAGAAGTTGATGATATAACAAAGTTACAAAGTAAATTTAGAATTATAAAAGGAAAATAGTTTTAGTAATAAAATTATTGGCATTTTTATTATCACTGACAGAGGGTCAAGTTTTGAATACTATTCATAAATGCCATGCAGTGGTCAAGTGCCTATATCTCATTTTATCCTCACCATAACTCTATGTGATAGGTATTACTTTTATTCCAGTTTTGCGTATGAGAAGCTACGGTTTGGAGGGTGAAGAGATTTCCAAGGTAGCACAGCTAGTAATTAGGGAAGCTATCTTTTGGTCACATACAATCATATATATTATAATAAGTATCAGGTGTTTCCTTTATCAAAATGAGGCCATAATTTGCTGTGTGTGGTTGATCAGTACATCGTATTTGATTTTTTTACACAGAAAATAGTAGTACTAGTAATTTTACTGGAAGTTAACAGTAATAATCCCCTTTAGAACTCTGCAAGTTTGTACCATCATCCTTATGTTAAAAATGGGGAAATTGTGAGATCGAGCAGTAAAGTAGTTAGACTAGGGCCACATACCATAATTCTATGTCATAGATACTACTTTTATTCTAGTTTTGCAAATGAGAAGCTGCAGTTTGGAGGATTAGAAGATTTCCAAGAACCAGAGTGGCAGAACAGAAATCTGAATCCTCACCATCTGCCTCTGGAGCCCTTGCTCTTGAGTCCTCTACTACACAGTTCCCGAAGTGTTTAGTGCATACCTATTGTGTGTGAGGCAATGTGATAAGAGCATGGCTCCTGTCTTCTGTATGTCCATGACAAATGAAGTTTACTTTGAAATTATTAACCATGAGTAACTTCATGTTTACTCAAATATTTTAAGAAAAATGTTTCTCCCATGTCCAAATGTGTTCTTCAGTTTGTGTGACATATGAAACCAGCTTTAAAATTAGACATAGCTAATTTTAGTGTCTTTCACATGGTATCTTATGTCTACTTTTTTATTAGTGAAAAATGATGAGAACTAAAGGATATAGGGTGTGTCTGTAAACTTCATCATGTAGAAGAACTTAAGATTGCCTTGCCAGTGTCTCACAATAACCTTGAGCGACACATGGGCTTCACTATTTTAATGAATGAAAAGGTGAATGCTTTCACCCTAGTTATTCAGCAACCTAAGTGTCAGATCTAAGCCTGATTTTGCAACACTCTCATGTAATTTTGTTTAGTTCAATGACCAATATTAACTGAATCTTTTTATATTTCCTGACTTTAAATACAACAATCTTCATTAATTTCTGAATAACATAATCAGGTGGTTCAAACATCAAAATTGGTATACATAGAGTGAGAAATCTCCCTCCTGCAGTTATTCCCCAGCTACTGAGTTTCTAATTCTATTATTTTCTAAATAGATAATCACTATTAATGTTTACATTTTTTTCTGTTCTTTGTTCTGGAGACATTTGTTGTATGTAAAACCTACTCAGTTTCTTTAGCTACCTCCCTTTCTATATAAATGTTAGCATATGTCGATTTAAAATGTGTGATATTTTAATTGTTTTGATAAATATCTGGATATTATTAAAATAGGCTAACAGTTGACTTCTTTGACACATTTACTCTTTTATTCATTATGAATTAGAGCTCTTTGTGTCCACTAAACCCATAGCCAGTTTTGGTGCCTGTGTGTGCCTGTGCACTTGTATGCATGTGGAAGAACTGTGCTCTTGGGACATTGCCTGAATATAGTACATTCCCACTAAACACCTGAGAAATTGTCTAGTGGAGCACACAGTAGCATAAACTCTACAGGCAAATAGCCAGTATGCTTTTCTAATCAGCCACACATAGTAAGTCATTTCCTATCGCTTAGATCACTTGTGAGAGTGTTAGTCTCTCAGTCACGTCTGACTCTTTTGTGGCCCCACGGACTGTAGCCTGCCAGCCTCCTCTGTCCCCGGAATTCTCCAGGCAAGAATACTGGAGTGGGTTGCCATGCCCTCCTCCAGGAGATCTTCCCAACCCAGGAATTGAACCTGAGTATCCTGTATTACAGGCAAATTCTTTACTGTCTGAACCACCAGAGAAGTTTAATATTATTTAAATATTTAATAAATCATTTAACCTCAATTTAATAAAAGAAAGCAATTGATGGTTATTAGGATGTGTTTGAATGTATGTGACCAAAAAGATATTTTCTCTACTTACTAGCTGTAATACTTTGGGAATCTTAACCTTTCTGAACCTCAGCTTCTCATTTGTAAAACTGGAATTAAGGTATGCAATTTGTTGACATTTACTTCACTGCTGTGTACATCTATGTATATATATATATATTTAGCTTTATAACCTTGGTCTGTATATGTTAATTAGATTATTCTAATGGATTAAAAAGAGAATAGCATCCTTCTCATCTCAAGCATTAGACTTAGGAATAAGTGCCAACTGTTGCATATTCTAAAACTTTACAGGGAATTTTTGAGCACTTCCCAGTGGATAGATAAAAAGGAAAGGTACATCTACTGTCATTTATTAAAGACAGATTTATACTCAATAAGTTACTTAGGGTAAGGAAATAAGACAAACTTTAGAAATGTTAATATAGCATTTTAAAAGTACCATGAGTTTTCTGTAACAATAAGAAAGATTTTATATCACTAGATGAATGAATGGTGTTGTGAAGCATAAAGTCTGCTTGTAGACAGGACCCAACACTGTGAAAATATCATTTCCTGTAATTTTATTACGTGGTATGGAGACTTTCAGTATGTGATGATGAATATATGTCATGCTTGCATTTTTGTGTATCCTGGGGGGTTTAAACTAATTTGTAAAATGGGAAGCATCTCTTTTAAGAGTATACTATACTTGATTTTCATTAAAATGCTAAAATTATTTGCTTAGCCTAAAAATGCTGTATGTTGTTCTCAGCCACTGTTGACTTATTCTCCTAGTGAAGAAGAAAGAATAACCATAGTTTAGGGAGAGATGGAAGACCTTGTCCTTTGCAGAATCTTTTTTTTTTTTTATTACTAAAATAAATGATAAATTCTTATGTCCCTACAACCTTATATAGTGAAGTAGGTGAGAACCATTTCAAACCCACAAAATCTATTCAGTCAAAACATTCCCCTCTGTTCCACCAAGTAGTATTGAAAATTATTAACAAAAACACCAGGAAGAAAAATAGCAGTGATAAAATATTTTATTGATCCATTAAGGACGACCAGGTCTCCAAGGCTGTAGTCACTTTCACAAGGGGATGTTTTAGTTAAACTATTCTTAACAACAGGGAAAGAAAAGTTTTAAAAATTTCTTTTAAAATTCCATAAAGGTTACAGAGCTATTTAAAATCAAATAACTCCTTTTCTCAAAAAATTTTAAAGAAAAATCAATTTTTTACAATGCACTTCCTGAATTATGGTAGAGCATACTTGGTGGCAGGTAATCTTTAAACATTAGGTGAAAATATTTCATTTCTAATGGTTCTGGGAAGTCAGGCCACTAAATGGGAAGCAGTTATTAGAATCTTTTTTTTTTTTTTTCATTTTTTCTCTAATTTTATTTTATTTTTAAACTTTACATAATTGTATTAGTTTTGCCAAATATCAAAATGAATCCGCCACAGGTATACATGTGTTCCCCATCCCGAACCCTCCTCCCTCCTCCCTCCCCATACCATCCCTCTGGGCCGTCCCAGTACACCAGCCCCAAGCATCCAGCGTCATGCATCGAACCTGGACTGGCAACTCGTTTCCTACATG
>NW_011495032.1:1046163-1049084 GCF_000754665.1 Bison bison bison
CCACCCTCTCCCTCTCCCACAGAGTCCATAAGACTGTTCAATACATCAGTGTCTCTTTTGCTGTCTCTGAAACAGGCAGTAATCCTTGATGTCCTGCTTGGGATTTAGGAGAAAGTGGGTACGGTTTAAGAGGTACATTGATGGAAATAGAGGTTTTATAATTCATTTTTCTTGATCTCTAAATAACCTAATCAGAAAACATATATGAAGCAATACCGGAAGAATTCCTGATTTCATACGAAGTGAATGAATATGACTTAAAATAAATCTTAATGTGTTAACTACTACATTTTTATACACAAAGACTGGGTAGCAGTATCATTTGATTTTATCATGAGGAATCAACCCTGTTGTGCATTTTAATTCAGCATCTCTTAAGTTAGTCTTTTGCTTTTCCAAATTAACCTGGAAATCTTAGGTCAGAATATTAGAGTGGGTAGCCTTTCCCTTTTTAAAAAATTTGGAGGCTAATTACAATATTGTAGTGGTTTTTGCCATATATTGACATGAAGCAGCCATGGGTGTACATGTGTTCCCCATCCTGAACCCCGCCTTCACCTCCCTTCCCATCCCATCCCTCAGGGTTATCCCAGTGCACCATCCCTGAGCACCCTGTCTTATGCATTGAACCTGGACTGGTGATTTGTTTCACATATGATAATATATATGTTTCAGTGCTATTCTCTCAAATCATCCCACCCTCGCCTTCTCCCACAGAGTCCAAAAGACTGTTCTTTACATCTGTGTCTCTTTTGCTGTCTCACATATAGGGTCATCATTACCATCTTTCTAAATTCCATATATATGTGTTAGTATACTGTAGATTGGTGTTTTTCTTTCTGACTTACTTCACTCTGTGTAACAGGCTCCAGTTTCATCCACCTCATTAGAAGTGACTTAAATGTGTTCTTTTTTAATGGCTGAGTAATATTCCATTATGTATATGTACCACACTTTCTTATCCATTCATCTTCCAAGGGACATCTAGGTTGCTTCCATGTCCTGGCTATTGTAAACAGTGCTGCGATGAACATTGGGGTACACATGTCTCTTTTAATTCTGATTTCCTTGGTGTGTATCCAGCAGTGGGATTGCTGGGTTATATGGCAGTTCTATTTCCAGTTTTTTGAGAAATCTCCACACTGTTCGCCATAGTGGCTGTATTAGTTTGCATTCCCACCAACAGTGTAAGCGGGTTTCTCCACACCCTCTCCAGCATTTATTGTTTGTAGACTTTTTGATAGCAGACATTCTGACTGGTGTGAGATGGTACCTCATTGTGGTTTTGATCTGCATTTCTCTGATAATGAGTGATGTTGAGCATCTTTTCATGTGTTTTTTAGCCATCTGTATGTCTTCTTTGGAGAAATGTCTGTTTAGTTCTTTGTCCCATTTTTTGATTGGGTCGCTTATTTTTCTGGAATTGAGCTGCACGAGCTGCTTGCATATTTTTGAGATTAATTCTTTGTCAGTTGCTTCATTTGCTATTATTTTCTCCCATTCTGAAGGCAGTCTTTTCACCTTGCTTATAGTTTCCTTCATTGTGCAAAAGCTTTTAAGTTTAATTAGGTCCCATTTGTTTATTTTTACTTTTATTTCCATTACTCATAGAGGATCCTGCTGTGATTTATGTCAGAGAGTGTTTTGCCAATGTTTTCGTCTAGTAGTTTTATAGTTTCTGGTCTTACATTTAGATCTTTAATCCATTTTGAGTTTACTTTTGTGTATGGTGTTAGAAAGTGTTCTAGTTTCATTCTCTTACAAGTGGTTGACCAGTTTTCCCAGCACCACTTGTTAAAGAGATTGTCTTTTCTCCATTGTATATTCTTGCCTCCTTTGTCAAAGATAAGGTGTCCTTAGGTGTGTGGATTTATCTCTGGGCTCTCTATTTTGTTCCATTGATCTATATTTCTGTCTTTGTGCCACTACCATACTGTCTTGATGACTGTAGCTTTGTAGTATAGTCTGAAGTCAGGCAGGTTGATTCCTCCATTTCCATTCTTCTTTCTTGAGATTGCTTTGGCTATTAGAGGTTTTTTTGTATTTCCATACAAATTGTGAGATTATTTGTTCTAGTTCTCTGAAAAATACTGTTGGTAGTTTGATAGGGATTGCACTGAATCTATAGATTGCTTTGAGTTGTATACTTATTTTCACTATATTGATTCTTCCGATCCATGAACATCTATTTCTCCATCTATTTGTGTCCTCTTTGATTTCTTTCATCAGTGTTTTATAGTTTTCTATATATAGGTCTTTTGTTTCTTTAAGTAGATATATTCCTAAGTATTTTATTCTTTTCATTGCAGTGGTGAATGGAATTGTTTCTTTAGTTTCTCTTTCTGTTTTCTCATTGTTAGTGTATAGGAATGCAAGGGGTTTCTGTATGTTAATTTTATATACTGCAACTTTACTATATTCGTTGTTTAGCTCTAGTAATTTTCTGGTGGAGTCTTTAGGGTTTTCTATGTAGAGGATTATGTCATCTGCAAACAGTGAGAGTTTTACTTCTTTTCCAATCTGGATTTCTTTTATTTCTTTTTTTCTCTGATTACTATGGCTAAAACTTCCAAAACCATGTTGAATAGTAGTGGTGAGAGTGGGCATTGTTCTCTTATTCCTGACTTTAGGGGACTTTGTTTCAATTTTTTACCATTGAGGATAATGTTTGCTGTGGGTTTATCATATATGGCTTTTATTATGTTGAGGTATGTTCCTTCTATACCTGCTTTCTGGAGGGTTTTTATAATAAATGGATGTTGGATTTTGTCAAAGGCTTTCTCTGCATCTATTGAGATAACCGTATAGTTTTTATCTTTCAATTTGTTAATGTGGTGTATCACATTGATTTACAGATATTGAAGAATCCTTGCATCCCTGGGATAAAGCCCACTTGGTCATGATGTATGATTTTTTTAATA
>NW_011495032.1:1049184-1064097 GCF_000754665.1 Bison bison bison
TTTTATTATGTTGAGGTATGTTCCTTCTATACCTGCTTTCTGGAGGGTTTTTATCATAAATGGATGTTGGATTTTGTCAAAGGCTTTCTCTGCATCTATTGAGATAACCATATAGTTTTTATTTTTCAATTTGTTAATGTGGTGTATCACATTGATTTACAGATATTGAAGAATCCTTGCATCCCTGGGATAAAGCCCACTTGGTCATGATGTATGATTTTTTTAATATATTGTTGGATTCTGTTTGCTAGAATTTTGTTAAGGATTTTTGCATCTATGTTCATCAGTGATATTGGCCTGTAGTTTTCTTTTTTTGTGGCATCTTTGTCTGGTTTTAATATTAGGGTGATAGCCTTTCTCTTCTCCAGGGGATCTTCCCATCCCAGGGATTGAACCCAGGTCTTCTGAATTGCAGGTGGATTCTTTACCAGGTGAGCCACAAGGGGAGCCCAATTTTAGATCAGATAATATAAATACAGTGAGACAGAGCAGTGTATCAGGATTCTCTTGATCCCAGGATATTGGTGTGTTAGGTGACACACCAAACCCTCTGTTTGCCTAACAACCAATAGAGTCTCAGGACATACCTCATGGATGAATTTTAAGTGTTACTCCTGGCAAAATCTAACTTTATCATCCTATCAATAGAAATTCATGTGTATATATACATCTAGACAACCAGGATTATGCTCAAAAAAAGCTATTCTGAATGGGGAAGTTTCTGCCTATTCTTTCAGTGCATGCGTGCGTGCTCAGTTGTGTCTGACTCTTTGCCACCATGGATTCTAGCCTACCAGGTTCCTCTGTCCATGGAATTTTCCAGACAAGAATACTGGAGTGGGTTGTTGTTTCCTCCTCCAGAAGGTCTTCTTGACCCTCATCACCTGTGTCTCCTGCATTGATAGATATATTCTTTACCACTGAGCTGCATGGGAATTAAGTGTTTACTTTGGAAGCACTGAGGGTAACCTCAGACATTCTTCCTTAAAATAACTTACCTTCCTGCTTCTGCTTTTTTTCTTTTTTTTCCTTCCTTCTTTTCATTCTTTTTAAACTAAAGAGACAGGAAGTAATACAGAAGTAAATAAAAGTCTATCACTTTATGGCAACCCACTCCAGTATTCTTGCCTGGAGAATCCCATGGACAGAGGAGCCAGGCAAGCTACAGTCTATGGGATCTCAAGAGTCAGACACAACTGAGTGACCAAAGACACACAGCACACAATGTAGTTCTATGTAGAGAATGTCACTATAGTTGTGAGTGTATGTGTGTGCAGGTACAGATAAATAATGGAAACATCTCACCTTTGTTTTGATTTGTGAATACAGAACATTTCAATGCCATATTCTAACATGAAACTGCTTTACATCAAGACCTTTGAGGCACATCTGTTCTTTTTATCTTGGACCCTGAAAAATAATTTTTGGATAAGCATTTTGTTTCAAGATACTTGAAATGAGCAACAGTAATTTCTTTAAGTCACAAAGGAAAGTCTGGTGAATTATGGTGCTAACCTGGTAGCTGCCTCAGGCCAGACAACTAACAGGGAGGGACCACAGCCCAACTCATCAGCAGAGAAAAAGTTTAAAGCTTTACTGAGCATATACTGAGAATACACAGAAGAGCTATACCAAAAAGATCCTCCTGACCCAGATAACCACGATGGTGTGATCACTCACCTAGAGCCAGACATCTTGGAATGTGAAGTCAAGTGGGCCTTAGGAAGCATGACTACGAACAAAGCTAGTGGAGGTGATTGAATTCCAGTTTAGCTATTTCAAATGCTAAAAGATGATGCTGCGGTAGTGCTGCATTCAATATGCCAGCAAATTTGGAAACCTCAGCAGTAGTCACAGGACTGGAAAAGGTCAGTTTTCATCCCAATCCCAAAGAAAGGCAATGCCAAAGAATGTTCAAACTACCACAGAGTTTCATTCATCTCACATGCTAGTAAAGTAATGCTCAAAATTCTCCAAGCCAGGGTTCAACAGTACATGAACTGTGAACTTCCATATGTTCAGACTGGATTTAGAAAAGGCAGAAGAACCAGAGTTCAAATTGCCAACATACATTGGATCATTGAAAAAGCAAGAGAGTCCAGAAAAACATCTACTTCTGCTGTATTGACTATGCCAAAGCCTTTGACTGTGTGGATAACAGCAACCTGTGGAAAATTCTTCAAGAGATGGCAACACCAAATCAGCTGACCTGCCTCCTAAGGTATCTGTATGCAGGTCAAGAAGCAACAGTTAGAACTGGACATGGAACAACAGACTGGTTCCAAATCTCTACAGTACTATGTCAAGGCTATATATTGTCACCCTGCTTGTTTAACTTATATGCAGAGTACATCATGAAAAATGCCAGACTGGATGAAGCACAAGCTGGAATATAGATTGCTGTGAGAAATATCAATATCCTCAGATATGCAGATGACACCACCATTATGGAAGAAAGTGAAGAAGAACTAAAGAGCCTATTGATGAAAGTGAAAGAGGAGAGTGAAAAAGTTGACTTAAAATTAAACATTCAGAAAACGAAGATCATGGCATCTGATCCATCACTTCATGACAAATATTGTTTCCAGGGGAAACAATGGAAAGAGTGACAGACTTTGTTGTTTTGGCCTCCAAAATAAATGCAGATGGTGACTGAAGCCGTGAAATTAAAAGATGCTCACTCCTTGGAAGAAAAGCTATGACCAACCTAGATAGGATATTAAAAAGCAGAGACATTACTTTGCCAACAAAGGTCCGTCGAGTCAAAATTATGTTTTTCCCGTAATCATGTATGGATGTGATATTTGGACTATAAAGAAAGCTGAGCACTGAAGCATTGATGCTTTTGAACTGTGGTGTTGAAAAAGACTCTTAAAAGTCCCTTGGACTGCAAGGAGATCCAACCAGTCCATCCTAAAGGAAATCAGTCAGGAATATTCTTGGAAGGACTGATGTTGAAGCTGAAACTTCAATACTTTGGCCACCTGATGCTAAGAAATGACTCACTAGAAAAGACTGTGATTCTGGGAAAGATTGAAGGCAGGAAGAGAAGGAAACGACAGAGGATGAAATGATTGGAAGGCATCACTGATTCAATGGACATGAGTTTGAGTGGGATCTGGCAGTTGGTCATGGACAGGGAAGCCTGGTGTGCTGCAGACCATGGGGTCCCAAAGAGTCGGACATGACTGAGCGACTGAACTAAACTGACTGAGCATAACCCTGCCCTCCAGGGCAAGACTCAGTTTTCCCCACAGTCAGTCCCTCCCATCAGGAAGCTTGCACAACCGTCTTGTCCTCATCCATCAGAGGGCAAACAGAAGAATCAAGAAGTACAGTCCTATGGCTTCCAGGATGAAAATCATATTCATAGAAATCTAATGAAAATGGTCTCATGGATCACAGCCTTGTGTAACTCAGTGCAGCTATGAGTCAGACCTTGCAGGCCCACCCAGAATGGATGGGTCATGGTGAAGAGTTCTGACAATATGTGGTCCACTGGAGAAGGGAATGGCAAACCGCTTCAGTATTCTTGCCTCAAAAACCTGGAATTATTCTGAAGTTGTCTTAGGCAGATTCTGTTTTTTGTTTTTTTCTCATAACCCATTGCTCAATCACTTGGTGGCTTAAAATAAAAACTACTTTATTTCTCATAATTTTGTTGTTTGTTTATCCTAGCAGGAATGGGTGACAGCTCTCCAGTTCCCTGCAGTGTCACTAACTCTACTAGGAGCGAGGCTACGTGAAAGGGCCAAGGAGGTGTCACTCGTGTGGCTGGTATCTTGGGACATGTTCACATGGCCTTTATCTTTCACCACAGTTAGCTTGTCCTTTGTGCCAGTTAGTTGTCTTCCAAGAGGGAACATTTCAAGCAGTGAAGGCAGAAATTGCAGATCTCTTAATAATCAACCTTGGAAGTTATAGAGCTTCTCTTCTGCCACTTTCTATTGGTTAAAGCAAGATATAGGGTCAACCCAAATAACAAAGAGGGAAAAATACTTTATTAGAGATGTGTAAAGAATTTGCAAGCATCTTAAAACTACCAAGACTCAAATAATGTTGGTAAAAACAGAACTATATCTGAGCATAAACGCTATATGAGCATGTGAAGAATTTAAAGGTGTTTAAATGATGAAAAATATTGTAAGAATGAAAATGATCCCATGAAATACAGAGAACAAACTGGTGGTTGGGGAAGGGAACAGGTGAGGGAAATAAGGAGGTACAACTTTCCAGTAGCAAAATAAATGAGTCATGGGTATGAATGTAAAATGTGGGGAAAATAGAGACATACTGTTTTTTAGTTGTGACTTTTTTTAACTTTGTATTTTATGTTAGAGTATAGTTGATTAACAATGTTGCAATAGTTTCAGGTATTCAGCAAAGGGATTTAGTTATGCATATACATTTATCTATTCTTTTTCAAGTTCTTTTCCCATTTAGGTTGTTACATTATGTTGAACAGAGTTTCCTGTGCTACACAGTAGGTCCTTGTTGGTTTTCTATTTTAATGTAGCAATGTGTAACTGTCCGTTCAAACTCTCTTAACTATACCTTCCCCTCACTTTTCTCCCCTGGTTATCATAATTTCCTTCTCTAAATCTATGAGTCTGTTTCTGTTTTGTAAGTAAGTTCACTTGTATCCTTTCTTTTTCGATTCCCTTTTATAAGCAGTATCATGTGATATTCCTTTGTCTGATTTACTTCATTGAGTATGACAATCTCTAGGTTCATCCATATAGTTGCAAATGACATTATTGCAGTCTTCTTAGTGGCTGAGTAATATCGCATTGCATATATGTGCCACATCTCCATTATCCATTTCTCTGTTGATGGACATATAGGTTGCTTCCATATCTTGGCTACTGTAAACAGTGCTGCAGTGAACACGGGGGTGCATATATACTTTCAGACTGTGTTTTTCCCTGGATATATGCCCAGGAATGGGATTGCAGGATCCTGTGATAGCTCCATTTTTAGTTTTTTAAGGCACCTCATACTGTTCTCCATAATGACTGAACCAATTTACATTCCCACCAACAGTATAGGAGGGTTCCCTTCTCTCAACACCCTCTCCAGAATTTATTGTTTGTGGATTTTTTTATGATGGCCAGTTTGACTGGTGTGAGGTGACATCTCATTGTAGTTTTGATTTGCATTTCTTTAACATTTTTTCATGTGCCCCTTGTCCATTTGTATGTTTTCTTTGAAGAAATGTCTATTTGGGTCTTCTGCCCATCTTTTGATTCAGTTTTTTTTGTACTGATTTTGTATGGTGGTGGTGATGGTTTAGTCATGTTCAACTTTTGCGACCCTGTGGATAGTAGCCCTCCAGGCTTCTCTGCCCATGGGATTCTCCAGGCAAGAATACTGAAGTGGGTTGCCATTTCCTTCTCCATTTGTATGGTCACTGACAGTAATCAGGTTTATCATGGTGATCATTTTGTAATGTATGAAAATATCAAATCACTATTGTACACTTGAATCTAAGTTGATTGTAGTTCAATTTTTTAAAAATTCATAATACCACTTAATATTTAAGGGTTGAGTATCAGACTAAGAATTTGAAGAGATGCTTCAGTGTTAATAAAAATTTTTTAAAAAGTGATATCATGGCGTCAATGCTATGCTTGGCCATAATCTATCCATGTGAGCCTCTTTAGAATGTGGAGGCAAGTTGTAGTTAACAGAAAACAATCCTTCAAATGTAGTGATGCTTAAAAAGACACAAATTTATTGTTTTCACTTAAACATAGAATTATATGTAAAGCAATCACATTTATCAAGGTATAGTCAGGAAATATATTTATTTGGAAATAAAGTTAATCTACTATTTCATTGAAAATTTCATATGTTCTAAATAAACTTTTAACTTCAGAGAAATTATGACCATCTAGAATAATTTGGTGCCAAGAAGTAAAATATATATCTAGACTTCTGAGAAGGTGTACATTTTAAAGAATGTGACAACATTGTACATATAAGTTGGTTGTTATGGCTGCAAGGGTACTTTAATTCTGAGATATAATTACTTTAATGAATTCTGCCACTGTGAAATATTTTATCTGGTCACATTTCATGCTGGAAGAAGCAGCTAAGCTGGGATCGATGGAATTCCAAAGATTTCACATGGAGTGAGCTTTTTCAGATAGGGGAAAATGATCCAAGAACAAAATCTTTGGGGTTCTCAGGAATATCATTCATTGTAAAATATTTTTAAAAATTATTCCTGTCACTCTTTAGACCTTAATAGTACTTGAAAATTATCCTGTTCTCGGTGGTGTTGCCTAAAAGTGGACTTCAGTGCTAGTCAGATACCCCTCTCCATGGTGTACATCCCTAGATATGGCGCCTTCCTTCTTTATTTACCCATGGATCAAGCAAGAGCTGTTAACTAAGGGAGAAGGTGGGAAGGCCATCTCAGAAGACCCTTATGTAATCTGAGTGATGGAAAGTTGCTTTTCTGTGCTCTCCCCTCCTCCACACTACCTGTTCTACTTGGAATACTGCTTCATATTTGCATCTTCCCTCACTTTTAGGGGAGATGGGAATGTAGAAACCAAGTAGTAAACTTACCACCTGAGAAGAGTAGTGTGGCTTGTTCCACAGGGATCATAGGCTGCCAAAAGTCCTTTTTAGAATGTGAAAAATTGTGTGTGCACACACACACCCAGTGAAGGAAAATGTGAAAATTTGCACACATGTGTGCATACACACACACAGTGAAGGAAAAGTAATAAGTTGCTTGGAGATTTCTCTTGGCACAATAACCTAAGTTGTGCAAAAGTATCTCTGACTACATTTTAAGCAACTCTCTTTTACTCAGAGCAGAAAAGAACATAAAATAATATTATCCACTGCTGTAATAAAATGTTTTGGTACCTCAAAATGCCACATAAAGATTCTTTTATTTCTTAGAGATGGGTACTTCCGTTTATACTCCAAATTCTATGAAAAAAGCCCTATTCTTTTTTAATTGAATAAACATTTATTGAGTATCTATTATATGTCAAACATTATACTATTCCTAAACTTACAAAGTCAACCATCTAGTGGAACTTTATGTAGACACAATGATGCTACTGATGATTATTGCAGTGAGGTGCCCATGGTAATGATGGAGATGAAAATCGAGCACAAATAGGAAATTACTAAGTATCCCTGAATATCTGTAGAGATTTGCTCTTCAAAGTTTCACCTCAAAAACTCTTTTTACTTTGATTTGCTACCCTTTTATGTTGACTCTGACTTGCAGTCCTCGGGACTAAAGCTATATGTGACATTTTAAGCATTCTCTCTTGTTGGTTTCAGCTAAGTGCTCTCTAGCTACAATCTTTTAGAATCTTTTACTCCATCCTGTTTTGTGTTTACCTGTTAACTGGTCTCTCTCCAAACAGCCACATCTCTTAAGGGCAGAGACTGGGATTTGTTAATTTTGAATCATCAAATATAAAGTTTCAAAAAATTGTTGTGAGATTTGCGTTTGTGGCAGAAATGATTTGAAGAGAAAGAAGTTTGGCATTTAGATGAAGAGGTAATCTTTATTAAGCTGGTTAGTGTTTATCATAGCTCCCAATTTGTGGATCACTTTAAGAGTACTAGGGCCGGTGAAGCCTTGGTGAACTTGTTTTGACAGATGCGATGATCATTTAGCCTTTTGTTATATAATCTCACAGGAAAAGTTCAGAGTGAGATGATGTACAGCAGAAGGACAAGAACTCCAAAAGCTTAAAAACTCCAAAGATTAAAAGAGTGTTAAAGAAACTTGGAAGAACAAAGTCTGGGAGAAACAGAATCCAGAGGGTACGGGGCTTACAGGGGGTTGTGTTGAAAACTTTCTGTGTGACCAGGTGACCAAGAGCACAAGCTAAACTGACAGGTGAGTTAATTACATTAGTTTGAACTTCAAATCTAATCAGTATCTTGGGGTTTGAAGTCCAGATAGGGGGAGGGAATAGGCAACTCAATGACTTTCTGAATAAGCAATTGAAAGAGTCTATAAAACCTAATAATAAGAATAGTGACCCCAAGGGCAGGACCACTATTCCTGAGGGATGTCAAGAATCAAAAAGGGGACTTCCCTGGTGGTCTAGTGGTTAAGACTTCACCTTCCAATATAGGGGGTGCAGGTTCAATCTCTGATTGGGGAACTAAGACTGTAAATATCTAGTGGCCAAAAAACCAAAACATGAAACAGAAGAATATTGTAATAGATTTAACAAAGACTTAAAAAAAAATAGTCCACATCAAAAATAAGAAACAAACAAAAAAAAACCTTAAAAAAAAGTAAGTAAAAAAGGAAGCAGTACTTTAAACTCATGTCCAATCATCAGAATGATGTAGTCTTTGGCTATTATTATCATTATGGTTATTATTACTGTCATCATCATCATTATTATTTTGCCATAACTTGGTATATCAGGAGGAATTCTTGTGCTTCCTGATAAGAATTAACTGTGAAGCTGAGCTGACTAGGCTGGGTTGCATTGGCTAGAGTAGAAGAAGATATTACAAAAAGAAGGAGAAAGGAGAGAAAAATGTGAACATCTGTGGATGATATATGTAAAGTTCTTCCATTTCTTGAACTTTATAAGATGATGGCAGCAGGAACTTGACAAGAGTAACATTCTCTTTGGAGGTTGCCCTCCATGGATGCTCCCATTTATCACAACTTATAGAAGTCGTATGTGGGAGAATTACTTTAGACAAAGCCAACCCAGCTGTAATTAATGGCTCAGGCCAATACTGGGTCTTTGCAACAGGTGACAGCAAGTTGCCTGAAGTAGTTACAATGAAAGAGAATAATCTAGTGGAAGCTATTATCCTAAGTAATATATTTTATACAAAACAGAGTTAAGGAAAATGAATAACAGTATTTAATAATGCACAATATGAAGTCAAAGAGAATTTTGAAAACCTTAAAAAATGCCTTATTGCTAAGTTCCACCATTGCTAGAGAAAAATTAAATTTTATATAGTAGTCTTTTGTTGTATGTTAGTAAAATATTGAAATAAAGGAGGAAAATAATATTGCTTGAAATTTTTATTTTTAGAATTGGATCAGGATTATACAATGAGGTGTATCGCAGCTTGTTTATAACTTTTGAATTCTGAACTTGTATAAACACGGGAACATTGTTTGAAAGGATCTCATGCTTAGAACTCACAGCAGGTTAACTGGCTTGTTCCTATGGCCTGCTTTTATAGATACATTTGTTGTTATTTCTTTTTCAGCTTTTAGATTATAAGTATACAACGAATTGCAGGAACTTCTGACCTGCTTGAAAAGCTTTGGAGGCTGAACTGCATTGTATTAATGAGTGAGAAGTTAAAGCCAAGAATTTAAATTTTTCAGCACTCATTAACATAAATGTAGAACATTTCACCAGAGAAATGAATGCAATGACAAAAGTTTTAAAGTATTACAAGAGTCTGAACTAAAAAAGAACTCATGAAATATTAACTCACCATTTTACGAAATTCATTTTGCAGAATAATTATTGCTAGAGTCCTAAAAAATGTTGGAGAGTTTCAAAAATTAAAAAAAAAGTATGTAAAAGTCAAGTTTTTAGCGATAAATATTTTAAATTTACGTCAATTTATACTAAGCTTCAAGTTGTTTTTAATTTCTGAAGAAAATTACATTAAGAATGCATGGAATATTTTAGAGTTATGACTAACAAACCAAGAAGAAAATAACATAAATATAGCTATTTAATGTTATCTAATTGGGCATAGATGGATGTGACTCTAATTCAGTGTAGCAGAAACTCCAGGAAGCTATTTTAACAAGAGGATATAGTCCAGACAATATTACATATGCAGGTCACCATATTTAGAGGTAATTACTGTAATTATAAACCTATTAGTATAGATTGTAATGCACGTATGTTCATTATAGGAATTCTCCAGGAATTGGAGTTCTCTAGAAATTGAGTCTTCTCTAGTGAAAAATATTAAAATTATTTTCAAGAATAAAGCTGATTACAGTATAATGGAGCAACTCCCCACCACCTTTACCTCACAATAAATGCACCCCATATTATTGTATTGGTTATGAATTTCACAGAATTCTTTAATTGGTTGAATTTCCCAAAAGTCTATTATATTAACTTAATTCCTTATAACTCTTTGGCAGGTAAGGAATAAGTTTCTTTTATTTCTTCCTCTATTCTCTCTCTCTTACTGCTCAGTAATTCCATTGTTTTATTCTCTTCTTCATTCTTGGTCTTAGTTCTTTTTGCTTGTAAACTTGGTTTTACATGGATATTTTTCTGTGTAGAGAAAATAGAGTGCTGTTTATATGCTTGGGGTACCAGATGCACACAGATGAACCTTATACACCAGGAACTGTACTCATCACTGAAGTCATAGTTTTGAAGAAGATGATAGAGCTCTCAGAGCCTAAAGTGAAGTAAAGGCAGAGACAGACAAGCACACAGTGGTTTGGTGAAGGTAGCAGAGTGTGCAGTGAACGCTACAGGCATCTTGTAAGAGTCTTGCTCAGCTCATCCTTCAGTGTGGTAGTGGAAGGGAGTCAAAGAAGACTTTCCAGAAAAGATGACCTTTGACCTGAGACTTGAAACATGAGCAGAGATAGGATAAGAACGAGGGATGGTAATCACTTCAAGAAGGCAGTGTGATGCATGAATTGTATAGGTCCTAATCATTGTTACTTATGGAGAAATTACAAGCAATTGTGTATGACTGTCCATAAATTTCAAGGAAGTGGTATGTGATGAGGTTGGGGGATGGAGGAGGCTTGTCCTAGGAATCATTGTCTCTATAGGGTATTCCTTTGGGCTTCCCTGGTGGCTCAGCAGTAAAGAATCCACTTGCTATTGTTGGAGAAGTGGGTTAGATCAGGAAGATTCCCTGGAGAAGGAATGGTAGCCCACTACAGTATTCTTGCCTGGGTAATCCCATAAACAGAGAAGCCTGTGGGCTACGGTGTATGGAGTCACAAAGAGTTGGATATGACTTAGTGACTGCTGCTGCTAAGTCGCTTCAGTCGTGTCTGACTCTGTGCGACCCCATAGACGGAAGACCATCAGGCTCCCCCGTCCCTGGGATTCTCCAGGCAAGAACACTGGAGTGGCTTGACATTTCCTTCTCTAAGACTTAGTGACTAAGCAACAACAGCAAATAGGATATTCATAGCAGCTTGGGCTATTCCCTAGCAAATGAGGAGACTGTTGGAGGACTTCAAGCAGGTGACACTCAAGGCCAATTTTATATGTTTCATTTGGTAGTTTTATATGTTTCATTTCTATGTAGGATGGACTTAGAGTAGTAATACTCTCCAGTGAACAGTCTATCAATAAGTGCAGATGAGATAAAGCACCTGGGCTAAAATTGTGGTTATAAGGAAAGAACAAAGTAAAAAGTTTGAAAATATAGTTTCAGTTTATCAGGCCTTGGGAGTCAAGTAGGATGATGATACATTTTCAGGGATGTATATTTAAGTATGGAACCTCTTTGAGGGAATATCATGAGTTCAGAATGCCTCACAGGTTTTTCAGTTTGTTGGCTCAGGGACGTGGTGGGAAGACTCGTAGAATACATAAGGAGAAACAAGTCCAACTGAGAAGTTAGTTTTTGGTATATGAAGTTTGAGATACTTTTGGACATTGTTGATCTGAGATTAAGTCTTAAAAAAGGAAAGTAGATATAAATTTGGAAGTCATCACTATATGTAATATATAATATATTATATATATATATAATATATTTTTCTGAAATTCCCTTGTTTTCTCTATAATCCAGCAAATATTGGCAATTTGATCTCTAGTTAATCTTCCTTTTCTAGACCCAGCTTGGAAGTCTGGAGGTTCTTGGTTCACATGCAAGATTTTAAGCATGACCTTACTAGCATGGGAGATGAGTGCAATTGTCCAATGGTTAGCACATTCTTTGGTACTACCCTTCTTGGGAACTGGAATGAGGACTGACCTTTTCTAGTCCACCAGGGAAGGGTGGATCTTCCTTGTACCTCAGATGGTAAAGGATCTGTCTGTGATACAAGAGACCCAGGTTTGACCACTGGGTTGGGAAGATCTCTGGAGAAGGGAATGGCAATCCACTCCAGTATTCTTGCCTAGAGAATCCCATGGACAGAGGAGTCTGGCAGGCTACAGTTCGTAGGGTCGCATAGAGTTGGACACGACTGAGTGACTAACACTACTAGTCCTGTGGCCTTTTTTGTGTCTTCCAGATTTGCTGACATAATGAATGCAAAACCTTGATGGCGTCATCCTTTAGGGATTTGAATAATTCTGCTGGAATTTCATCACATCCACTAGCTTTATTAACAGCAGTGCTTCTTAAGGTCCATTTGACTTCACACTCCAGAATGTCTGGCTCTGGGTGACTAATCACACCATCATAGTGATCCGGTTCCTTAAGATCTTTTTATGCAGTTCTTTCATGTTTTCTTTCCATCTCTTCTTGATCTCTTCAGCATCTACTAGGACTCGACCATTTTTATCCTTTATTGTGCTCATCTTTGGTCAGATGCTCCCTTGATGTTTCCAGTTTTCCTGAAGAGGTCTCTAGTCTTTCCCCTCTTGTTGTTTTCTTCTGTTATTAAACCATGTTCATTGGAGAAGGCCTTCTTGTCTCTTTCATTGACCACACCAAAGCCTTTGACTGTGTGGATCATGACAAACTGTGGAAAGCTCTTAGAGAGATGGGAATACCAGACCATCTTACCAGTCTCCTGAGAAACCTGTATGTTGGTCAAGAAGCAGCAGTTAGAACCACGAGGAAGAGCATATGGGAAGTAAAACTTCAAAAGAGTTTTGCTGAGCAGGGAAGGAGTAAGACTAACAAGAGTAGAAGAATCATGGAATTCAGCAGGTTTTCTTGTTTCTTAAGTTTTATTTTGTATCACTTATTTGATTTCTCTTCTTATTTTTTAGGACAGCAGGAACTGAAAAATGTTTATAGACTACAGGGAAAGAACCAGTTGAGGCTAAGATGGAAACAATGGGAGGAAAGGGGATTATTAAGGAAGTGGTGTCTTGGGTATATGTCAGGTAACTGGATCTTTCTGTGTAAAGAAAAGCTTGGGCTAATATCTATTATGACTATTCGAATTTCATTGAATTTAACTAAAAAGAACCATGACTTGAGTAATTTTAAGCCTACAGAATTACATTAAGATAACAGGTAGTGTTTCAGAAAATTCATGCCCATTCAGAAAATTCATGGATGAGGTCATAAAACATAGGAAATCTGAGAAAGGTCAATAATAGAAAATGGGTAGAAAACAGAAATGCAAATACTTTCTAACTGTGCATAAGAGGCTCATATTTTCTCCTAAAAAAAGAAACTCAAATTGAAATTATACTGCAGTACCAATTTTCACCATTCTGATTGGCAGCAATACAAAAGTTTGGTAATATATACTGTTGTTGAGGCTCTCAGACTTGCTGGTAGAAATGCAAAATGGTACAATTTTATATGGAGACAAATTTGGCACTATTTAGTACAACTAGATGTACTCTTGCCCTTTGACTCAGCAATCACACTTTTAGAAATCAGTTTCAAAATATATTGGCAAAATATAGAAAAACAGAAAGTACAAAGAAGGCAATTCATTGTAAGTCTATAATAGCCAAACACTGGAAGCAGCCCAAATTTCCTTTAATAGTATTGTGATACATCTATACCAATGCAGTACTTTGTAGTTATAAAAATGATTGATATATTTCTATTCACTATTACCATCATTATATATATGTTAAATATACACACACATTAGAGAAAAACATATACGCACTCACAATGTAGAGAGAAGTATGTATGTATTATATACTCTCATTTTCCCAAGAGGATCAATCTGCATATTCTTAGATAAATGGTACAAAATATAATTGTATACACACACACACACTTATCTGTTTATACTTACAAATATAAACCTAGAAAGATAGGCATAACCCTATAAATATTTTTCCCTGTTACAGGAAGAGGGCAATGATGTGACAGTGACAGAAAGAGAAGTATATTTTTCTTTGAAAATACATTATCTTATAGAAGTGTTTTTGAATCTCTGTAAATACATAGTTTAAATTATGACAAACTAAATTAACAAAGGCATCTCTAAATATTAAAAATAAAACATACTAACATATCTAAATATGCATCCAGAAAGAAGCTATTCCAAGTGACTTTAAAAAGCAGCAATCTGAATATTATATGCCTAGTGGAATATCCTTAGATTAAAAAATTTTTCAGGAAAATAATTGTTTATAATTGTCATATTTTTTGAGTATTGTTATTATTTTTCTAAGACTCAGTGTGTGTGATATGAGCAAGATATCATGATCTCTGATGTATGGATATGAAAACTGAGAAGTTCAGAGAAGTTTGTAAACTTATCAAATGTAACATATTAGACAAACTGACCTTCAGGAGGTCTGACTTTCTCACCAGGACATTCTAGGCTCTTCCTTGTTGCTAATGTAAGAGCCTGAAGTGATTTTCTTTCTCCCTTTTTTTCCCTAGGCATTTTTAAAATATATGAATAAATATAACATTTTTATTGGTGTATAGTTGATTTATGATTTTTTTTTAGTTTCTGCTGTGTAGCAAATGAATCAGTTATACAAACATATATATCCAGTATTTATTTTTTTAGATTTTCTTCTCATATTGATCATTACAGACTGAGTATTGAATAGCATGCCCTGTGCTTTTCAGTAGGTTCTTATATATATTAACTATCTATATATAGTTATCTATATTAACTCTATATATATCAGTTCAGTTCAGTTCAGTTCAGTCACTGAGTCGTGTCCGAATCTTTGCTACCCCATGAATTGCAGCATGCCAGGCCTGCCTGTCCATCACCACCTCCCGGAGTTCACTCAGACTCAACGTCCATCGAGTCAGTGATGCCATCCAGCC
>NW_011495032.1:1064596-1065102 GCF_000754665.1 Bison bison bison
GGCTTAGAGAATTTTGAGCATTACTTTACTAGCATGTGAGATGAGTGCAGTTGTGTGGTAGTTTGAGCATTCTTTGGCATTGCCTTTCTATTTCTGCTTTATTGACTAACCCTTATGGCAGAAAGTGAAGAGGAACTAAACAGCGTCTTGATGAAAGTGAAAGTGGAGAGTGAAAAGTTTGGCTTAAAGCTCAACATTCAGAAAACTAAGATCATGGCATCTGGTCCCATCACTTCATGGGAAATAGATGGGGAAACGGTGGAAAGTGTCAGACTTTATTTTTTTGGGCTCCAAAATCACTGCAGATGGTGACTGCAGCCATGAAATTAAAAGACACTTACTCCTTGGAAGGAAAGTTATGACCAACCTAGATAGCATATTCAAAAGCAGAGACATTACTTTGCCAACAAAGGTCCATCTAGTCAAGGCTATGGTTTTCCCAGTGGTCATGTTTGGATGTGAGAGTTGGACTGTGAAGAAAACTGAGTGCCAAAGAATAGATGCTT
>NW_011495032.1:1065202-1065811 GCF_000754665.1 Bison bison bison
GTGGTGTCATCTGCATATCTGAGGTTATTGATATTTTTCCTGGCAATCTTGATTCCAGCTTGTGCTTCTTCCAGCCCAGCATTTCTCATGATGTACTCTGCAGGTAAGTTAAATAAGCAGGGTGACAATATACAACCTTGATGTACTCCTTTTCCTATTTGGAACCAGACTGTTGTTCCATGTCCAGTTCTAACTGTTTCTTCCTGACCTGCATATAGGTTTCTCAAGAGGCAGGTCAGGTGGTCTGGGGTTCCCATCTCTTTTAGAATTTTCCACAGTTTATTGTGATCCACACAGTCAAAGGCTTTGGCATAGTCAATAAAGCAGATATAGATGTTTTTCTGGAACTCTCTTGCTTTTTCGATGATCCAGCGGATGTTGGCAATTTGATCTCTGGTTCTTCTGCCTTTTCTAAAACCAGCTTGAGCATCTGGAAGTTCATGGTTCATGTATTGCTGAAGCCTGGCTTGGAGAATTTTGAACTTTACTTTACTAGCATGTGAGATGAGTGCAGTTGTGTGGTAGTTTGAGCATTCTTTTGCATTGCCTTTCTTTCAGATTGGAATGAAAACTGACCTTTTCCAGTCCTGTGGCCACTGCTGAGTTTTC
>NW_011495032.1:1065911-1081920 GCF_000754665.1 Bison bison bison
GACATTACTTTGCCAACAAAGGTCCATCTAGTCAAGGCTATGGTTTTCCCAGTGGTCATGTTTGGATGTGAGAGTTGGACTGTGAAGAAAACTGAGTGCCAAAGAATAGATGCTTTTGAACTGTGGTGTTGGAGAAGATTCTTGAGAGTCCCTTGGACTGCAAGGAGATCCAACCAGTCCATTCTAAAGGAGATCAGCCCTGGGATTTCTTTGGAAGGAATGATGCTAAAGCTGAAACTCCAGTACTTTGGCCACCTCATGCGAAGAGTTGACTCATTGGAAAAGACTCTGATGCTGGGAGGGATTGGGAGCAGGTGGAAAAGGCGATGACAGAGGATGAGATGTCTGGATGGCATCACTGACTGGATGGACATGAGTTTGAGTGAACTCTGGGAGTTGGTGATGGACAGGCAGGCCTGGTGTGCTGTGATTCATGGGGTCGCAAAGAGTTGGACATGACTGAGCGACTGAACTGAACTGATCTGAACTATCTATATATCTTGTTAAGTATCTATATATAGTTGTGTGTATATGTCAATTTTGAGTCTTTGTTGCTTGCTCCCTTTACAATAGGCTGTGAACACGTGCTATAATCTAGATGGTAGGGGATAGAATGAGCATTGGTGTGTGAAGTTGAATACATTAATACAAGATGTTCAATACCATAGCAAGTTCTCAGTGTTGTATATTCTTGTGCAGATGCAGTCTTCCAGGTCCCCTCAGGAAGACAAAAAAAAAAAAAAAAAAAGGTGCTTCCCTGGTGGCTCTGGTGCAAGAGATGTGGGTTTAATTGCTGGTCGGGAAGGATTCCATATGCTGTGGAGCAGCTGAGCCTGTGTGCTACTGCTGTTGAGTCTGTGTTCTAGGGCCCATGCACAGCAAGGAAGAGTGGCCCCATTTCACTGCAACTGGAGAAGGGCCATAACAGCAGTGAAGAGCCAGCATGGCTAAAAATACATAACTAAACAGAATTATTAAAAAAAAAAAAAGTCTTTCTGAAGGAGCTTTTGCTGTACTGTGCATAGGAAAAGAATTGCGTTGGTCAGACTCCTAGGGTTGCATTTTGCCTGTCTGATAAATCTATATTGGGACACTGATGCAGATTTGGGGGTATATTTTGGGCATTTAACACATGTTAATTATCATCACTGACTGGGCAGACTTATTTGAAGAAACAACATGTGATTAGAAGATGAGGGATGCTCTGTAATTCAAAAGCCTATTTCGCACTCATGAGACTTTGTTGGGGATACTAATTCTGACTCCTGGTGGCTTTCAAGGAAGATTTATCTTTAAGATCATATGATCATTGTCCCTCTCCTATTTTATCATTGTTGTATACTCTTAAAGATGTTAGGATTAAATGTTTTTTATGTTCTAATATGATGAAAAAAGGGCTTTCCCAATGGATCAGCGGGTGAAGACTCGCCTGCAGTGCAGGAGATACAGGAGACATGGGTTTGTTCCCGGATCAGGAAGATCACCTGGAGGAGCTCGTGGCAACCCATGCCAGTATTCTTGCCTGGAGAATCCCATGGGTTTAGATGCCTGGTGGGCTATAGTCCAAAAGGTCACAGAGTCAGACACAACTGAGCAACTAAGCATGCATGCATGATGAAAAAGACCCCTCCCCACAAAAAGCACACACACCTGTAGAGATGAATATTCTGTTGGGTTTGCAACTCTAGAAGAAGAGACTTCTTTTTCCTGTTTGTCTCTCAAAAGTGTGAATATATTTCTGGATATTACTTTGAGCTTGTGCTTTAAAATCTACCCAGTTATTTACTTCTTTCCCCAAGGAGTCTGCACACATTCACATTCTCATGTCTACTTATGTTAATGTCTTTATGCCATTGTTCTGTCATAATAAATATTGCTTTGGCTACACATACCTGTAAATTATTATGATATATTTTGATCCTGAGAGTTGGATAACGATTAAAACTTGTGGGGCCTCAGCTTATTCATTTAGAAGTGGTAGAAGTTTTTATTGCTTTGTCAGAATTCTTAACAGCTGCCTCTCCCTTAGTTTCATCCCACAGTAATCCTTCCTTAATGGCTCTTGTGGGGTATTTTGTGGCATTTCATTCTTAACAAACAAGTAACTCTTCAGTGGGCACTCTAATTTTCTCTCACTTCTCTTCCACGTTGACTGGTGTACCAACACACAGTATATTACTTACTTTATTACTTCCAGTTTGGTGAAAAAGTGGATTTGACATGACAACCAAATATTTAATGGAACAGAAGTGTAGAGGAAGAACACGTCTTAAAAGAAATATAAGAAGCAGTATTTCATGTCAATCTGAGGTGTTTTCAGCATTGAGGAAAAAAATATGTGCCATTGAAGTGCAATTTTTTCAGAGACAAGAGTTCATTTTATTTATTAATTGTGGACAATCCATAAAGCACAGCAGTATTTTCCCAGAGCTTTCCCCCTGTGGTTTTCTAATTTATTTGAAATGTAGAAAAGAAAAATTTCAGCTGGGGCAGTAGAATTAAAGTTCAACTTAAATATATTTGATCACTGGGGCATATTCTTCCCTCAGATGACAAATGTTTAACAGAATATATTAACATCTGCCTTGCTTGACTCTTGAATCTGTGTGCCTCTCCTACTGGGGCTTATTATGCTGACAGTGGCCTACTAGGTTAGTTATTCTCTATTTTGTGAAAGAATATTTTTTAAATTATTACTATCAGATTATATTTTTAGTAAATTGAGATTTCAGTTTTCTATTTCAAAATATAATATTGTTAGAGTTGTGTTAATCCATGATAGCTAAAACTGATGCTACATTAAAATGTGTATATATGAATATGTGTATGTGTGTGTGCTAAGTTGCTTCAATCGTGTCTGACTTTTTGCAGTCCTATGGACTAAGCCTGTCAGGCTCCTCTGTCCATGGAATTCTCCAGGCAAGAATACTGGAGTGGGTTGTCATGCCCTCCCTCAGGGGATCTTCCCAACCCAGGGATTGAACCTGATTCTCTTATGTCTCCTGCATTAGCTGGCGGTTCTTTACCACTAATGCCACCTGGGAAGCATACATATATGTAAGCTACCCTTTCAATGGGTAGCTATCCCTAGGAAAGATAACTTTTCTAAAGGATCAACTTTAACATTTATTATTCTATAAGCAAAATCATGGTCAAGACCTCTGATCATATTTTCTTGGGGACTCTTAAGGCATTCATGAATCATTACTGAGTTCTCTGTTTGCACTTCTCACTTTGCTAGAGCATAAGAAGGTGTGAGTACGGTGTGTGTAGGGCAGCTGTCCTGAAGGAGCTTATCAGAGAACAATTGGAGGACAAAGCACAATAAAGTCAAAACATTAGGTTTAATATAACCACAAACTATGATGAAATATATGGAGCTGAAAAGAGAAGAGCTTCCTATTGGGAGTTGCTTTATTGTAATATTGGAAATTAAGTCACATCTTAAGATATGGATGGATAGGCTTAGTCCGGTCGTGGTGAGATGATGGATGATGCTGGTAAATAAGTATGACATGGGCAAATATTTAATCACAGAGTACCGGGGAAACAGAGAAGACTGGAATAAATGGAGTTGCAAATATGGACTCATAAACTTACCTTCAGCAATTGTCAAGATACCACTGGTGGAAGCTGGTCAACTTCAGCATTTTGGCCACAGTAATTTAGTTAAGAATCCAGATTGTAGGGTAAGAGATCTTATTGGCTATATTCTTCAGAGGTTAATATATCATTTTCTGTACTGCATTTAAAGCACACTATAAACCCTTATAGAAGACTTGCTTCATAGCCAAAATCTGGGATGTTGGTAAATCTTGGCCATAAAATTTAAGAGTTGGCTTATTTCATATCCTGTTTTAATGAAGCTGCAGGATCATTGGGGTCTTGAATTATGCTTAACAAAATGAATATACTGTGGCATTTGTAGTTGATGTGATTCAGAATTCACTTGGGTAAACTGCATGTGTCTATACTCTTTAGGATCCTATTACTAACTTTTGTAGTAGTCTGCCAAGTGTGATTTTATTAATTTGTGTTATACCTATAGTCATGATAAATGCTCTTAATTCCCCATGATATGTACTAGGTTATATATTAATATACAGTGATTTTCACTTTGAAATATTTGTTGAGATTTGCTGATTAATATAGTATATTTCCTTTAAAACTCTTATGTATTTGTCATTCAGTGTAATTTCTCATTAAAATTTAGTGATCATATCAACATTATTTTCTTGGAAATGATTCATATAACTGCATCAAGATTAATAAAAATAGGTTTGTCCATCCTAAATCATTAGGCTAAGACTTAAATGAGTGATCCTTAGGTTAAAATCTTGCAAGTTTTCCTCATCTCACTAAGAGTAAAAGCCAAAGTTCTTTTCATGATTTACAAGCACCCATGTTCCCTGATAGCTCAGTTTGTAAAGAATCTGCCTGTAGTACAGGAGACCCCATTTCTATTCCTGGGTTGGGAAGATCCACTGGAGAAGGGATACGCTACACACTCCAGAATTCTTGGACTTCCCTTGTGGCTCAGATGGTAAAGAATCCACCTGCAATGCGGGAGACCTGGGTTTAATCCCTGCGTTGGGAAGATCCCCTGGAGAAGGGAAAGGCTACCCACTCCAGTATTCTGGCCTAGAGAATTCCATGGATTATACTCCATGGGGTTTCAGAGGGTCAGATATGACTGAGCAACTTTCACTTTCAGTCATTGAGCACCTTGATACTTGTCTGAACTCATCTCCTCAAACTCCCTCTTACTCATAGCATTCAGCTTGTGGTACTGCTGTGGATTGTTGTGAGGGTACCAAATGAAATGTGTGTGTGTGTGTGTGTAATTGTGTACTCTCCCAGTTGGAGGTTTTATCCCTTAGTGTAACTATCTGATTCTATATGTGCACCCTGAAATTTTCGCTGTCCCCCAGTCATGCCTTTGCCTATGCTGTTCCATTAGTCTAGAATTAGTTTCTCTAAAATATCTTCAGGGAAAACTCCCTCAAATTCTCAAAGACCTTGATCAAATTAGTTCTTAATGAATCTTTTCCTACAAGGATTTTTTAAAAGTTGCACCACTTTTCTTCTAAGCAGTCTTTTTCTTCACAACATTTGCCACTTTCTAATATGCTATATTATTTTTGCTTACTCTCTTTGTTGTCTATATCCCTTCCTCACACATAGAACATAAATTCAGAGAGAATAAGGCATTTTTTGCTTGCTTTTACTAGAGAATCTCCAGCACCTAATTCAGTCTGGTGTGGAGTGTCTAATAAATATGCATTAAATAAAGACTAGAATCTTCATCTAAATGCAAGTCTACCATTATTATCACTTCAAAACAAATAGATCTTATGGTGAAAAAGGATGAAACAGTTCTTAGCTTTTCTTCTAATCAGAAGCCATTATCATACTTGAAACATTAAATGGAACCAAATTTCTATTTCTTTCTATTTGCATCTCCAGACAACATTTACAATCTATCTAGAAACATGCCAGAGACTAATTACGATGACATAGATAATAATATTATAGTAGTAATGGCAATAATCCTAGCTAACACTTTTTAAAAATATTAAATCTCAGGCATAATTTTTATTAATTTTCCCCAATTTTATTATTATTGACATACAGTACTGTGTAAGTTTAAGGTATACAGCATAATGATTTGACATATACATTATGAAATGATTGCCAAAATAAGTTAATTTTTTATTTCTATTTATTAATTTTTTGTCTGTGTTCTGTGGCATCTTGGTTCCCTGACCAGGGATCGAACCCACACCCTCTGCATTGGAAGCATGGAGTCTTAACCACTGGACCACCAGGGAAGTCCCACTCAATAAGTTTATTGAACATTCATCATCTTGTATAGATACAAGATTGAAGAAATAGAAAAAAACTTTCCCCGGTGATAAGAACTCTTAGGATTTACTCTTTTAACAATTTTAATATACAACACACTGCAGATCAATTACATGTTGTAGTACTTATTTATCTCATGACACTGTTTGTATCTTTTGACTGCCTTTATTCAGTTATTTCTTTCCCTACTTTCTGGCTCTGGGAACCAAAAATTTGATATCTTTTTCTTGGAGTTTGCTTGTTTTTGAAGTATAATTGACCTGCAACACTATATTAGTTTTTTTATACAGCATAGTGATTTGATATTGCTATATATTTCAAAATAATCCCCATGATGTCTAGTTACCATCTGTCAGCAAAGATGTTACAAAATCATTGACTGTATTCCCCACATTGTACATTTTATGGTCGTGACTCACTTGTTTTTCAGCTGGAAGTTTGTACCCCTTTTTCCCCCTCACCCATTTTTCTCCTTCCTTCACCCCCTGCCATCTGGTAACCTGTTGTTTCTTCTCTGTATCTATGATTCTGTTTCTGGGTCATTATGCTTGTTCATTTGTTTTGTTTTATAATTTTATTTTATTTTTCTTGAGGTTGATCTCACAGTCATGAGATGCAAATAAAAGACGGTGATTTTTGCTCATCATTGTTTTGTTATTTAGATTCCACATGTAAGTGAGATCATATAGAATGTGTTTTTCTCTGACTTATTTCATTTAACATAATATTCTCTAGGTCATCTATGTTTTCCCATAATGGAAGACTACATTAATATATGACTAATATTCAATTGTGTGTGTGTGTGTCATATATATACATCACATCTTTGTTCATCTATTAATAGGCACTTAGATTGCTTTCATGTCTTGGCTATTGTAAACAATACTTCAATGAACATGTGAGTAAAGGTCTTCCCATGTGGTGCTAGTCATAAAGAAATCTCCTGCCAATGCAGGAAACATAAGAGCCATGGGTTCAATCCCTGGGTTGGGAAGATCCCCTGGAGGAGGGCATGGCAACCCATTCCAGCATGCTTGTCTGGAGAATCCCAAGGACAAGGAGTCGGGCAGGCTATAGTCCATAGTGTCAGGAAAGAGTTGGAAACAAATGAAGCAACTTTGCACACACACACACGAACATGAGTGCATATATTCTTTTGGAATGAGTGTTTTCATATCTTTGGGTAAATACCCAGAAGTGGAATCACTGGATTATATGGTAGTTTTATTTTGAATTTTTTGCAAAATCTCCCTAGTGTTTTCCATAATGACTGCGCCATTTAACATTACCATCAATAATGCATGAGGGTTTTCTTTTCTCCATATCCTAGCTGACACTTGTCTTTTGAATAATAACCATTCTAACATGCATGAAGTGATATCTATTGTGGTTTTGATTTGCATTTGCCTGATGATTAGTGGTACTGAGCACCTTTTCATGTGCCTCTTGACCATCTGTGTGTCTTCTTTGGGAAAATGTCTATTCAGATTGTCTTTTTTTTTTTTTTTTTTCTGCCTTTTTTTAAATCAGTTTTTTTTTTTTTTTCTTTTTTGATGTTGTATGCGTTCTTTGTATATTTTGGCTATTAACCATTGTCAGATATATTATTTGCTTTTCACATTCTGTAGGTTACATTTTCATTTTTTGGTCATTTCCTTCACTATGCAAAAATGTTTTAGTTTGATGTAGTCCCATTTGTTCATTTTTGCTTTTATTTCCCTTATCTGAGGAGACATATCCAAAAAATATCACTAATACTGATGTCAAAAAGTGTACTTTCCTGTGTTTTCTTCTAGAAGTTTTATGGTTTGAGGTCTTATATTTAAGTCTTTAATCCATTTTGAGTTTATTTTTGTGCATGGTATGAGAAAGTAGTCCAGTTTGAATTATTTTTTGGTTGTAGCTGTTCAGTTTTCCCAACACCATTTATTGAAGAGGCTGTCTTTTCCCTCTTGTATATTCTTGCCTCCTTTGTTGTAGGTTAATCGCCCATACAAATGTGGGTTCATCTCTAGGTATTAGATTTTCTTAGGCTTTCAATATATATATTTTAAAATTTTGCTAAATTTTATATAGATTTTATTAAATTACCTAATAAAAGTGTTAAATTTTTAACAAACATTTTGATTGGCAATGCAGAGCAATATGATGCCTGCATTAAGTATGATGGAAATCAACCACAGAAACTTAAAGTAACTTGTCCAGTGTTAGACAGCTGGTAAGGAATAGATTTCAGATACCAAACAAGGATCTGCCTCAGAGTCCAGGCTTTAACCAATGTGCCAAGACTACTATTAACCACTACTCTGTTTCCTGAAGTCTAGCTGTGGGGGAGTACAGGACTCTAACCTCTTTTCTATTTTATTTGTTTATTTATTTATGCTTTTATTTAGTTAGTTGGTAATTTGCATGTATATGTACATATTTTTTTCTACTTGAGATTCATTGGGTATTTGTGTGTGGATTTTATGATAGCTATATCTAGTCTAGAGAATATAAGAGTCGGGTAAATTCTTTTATTTTCTAGGGGGGAATTTATTGGCTTCTAAACACAGGGAATCAAAAACTAATCTAAATAACTATTAAGTTGTTTCCATTTGACATTTCTGTTTTTCTTGTTATATTAAGGGCATCATCTTTATTAGTCATTTGAACTTTTAGGTCTTAGGTTTGAAAGTAGTAAGTACCTGAGAGAAGGTTTTTGTTCACACAGAGCCATGTAACTCTATCTTTATTTTAATATAATACTTTCCCCAAAAGTATTTGAGACGAAATCTGTGCTTCATTTTGGTTTTGACATATCTTGGTTCTTGTATTTGTTTTTTTTTTCTCACCTTTTTGTGTTCATACCCTCTTTTTATTCTTTATCTTTGTTCATTGTACTGTGTAGTTTTAAATTCGTATTTAGACTAAACGATGATTTTAAGAAGGTAGTTCTTGTGTCATGTTCCCTTTTCATTCATTGTCTTCAAGATAGCTTAATATATCTGGCTTAATATATCTGTCTTAAGATAGCTTAATATATCTGGCTTTCATAAGGCATAGTCTATAGACTATATATATGAGTTTGAATATATGTCAAATAGTATGCAAAGCTCTCTACTTGACACTTTAGGGATCAAATACTATCATAACACTCTGTGTTTTAAATGAAGGCAGGTGTTTGACCTCCAATATAGCTGACCTTTAATCAACAGGGAACATATAAAATGTCCCTAGTGTGGAATGATAGTATTTAGATTATACATAAATGAAACCAACTCTCGGTCCCCTTACTATTTCTGTTATTCTACATCAGTTATTGCATCTGAGAAGCAGAGTACTTTCTGTTTCGCTACAGTTCATCTAGTTTGAAGTAAGAAAATTTAAGAGTGCAGCAAAACAAACTGCCTTTTGCAGCCGAACTCTGTCTTCTCTGACAGATGGTTTGGTTGGGCGTCTTTTCCATTCAGAGAAGTGTTATATTTGAAGAATGAAAGCATTGAAAGAGGCCATTTGTTTTATAGAAGCAGGGTTTCAAATAACCATTACCACTGCCAATCTCTACTGTAATTCTTGGTTTTTCACATAGGTGTACAAGAAGCCCTGGGGTGATATTAAACATTCAGGCAATGTTTTTTTTTTTTCCCCTAAAGTCATTAAGCACCCAGCATTTAATCTTTTCTATATGCAGATTAAAAATGAAGCTTGATTAAATAGCAACAAAGGAAGATTCATTCAGAAAAAATTGCATCATTATTGTTGGTTTCTTTAGTGCAAATAACTAATTTATTATGCAGAAGAATAAGACTTTCTAAGAGTATTATTTCCCCAAGCAGATATAGCACTTGTGAAGGTTATGGAGTATCTGTTTACTCTGCTAACCTAATTCTCTGCCCATGCCTCTTGTCAATGCCTTTTCTCCATTCTGGTATAGAACAATCCACAGCTAGGACTATCCTACTGATTATACTTCAGGCTCTAGATCCTTCCTAAAACTGTTCTCATATATTGGTATCATGACTTGATTATACTGTCTACTTGAATCATTCCACCTAATGGGAACTTGCTTTTATAACAATTTAAAATATTATTGACTTACTTGCTGAATATATTTGCATTTTCCTAAGGATTACAGGGGCTTCCCAGGTGGCTCAGTGGTAGGGAATCTGCCTGCCAAGGCAGGAGACCCAAGAGATGTGATTTTTGATTCCTGTGTGGGAAAGATCCCCTTAAGTAGAAAATGGCAACCCATTCTGATATTCTTGCCTGGGAAATCTCATGGATAGAGGAGACTGGCGGGCTACAGCCCATGGGGTAGCAAAAAATCAGATGCGACTTAGCAACTGAGCGTGCATGCACACAATGACTATACAGCCTTGTCCTAAAGAAATAATGCAAATAGAGGGGAAGCAAATGTGCTTGTCATTCATTAAGAAAAAGAGAGAAGCAAGAAAATAATATTTGGGAACAAGAGATATTTCTTTGTTTTTCAATTCTCAGTACTTTGTCCTAGTTTAGGTTATCCTATGAGCCCCTTTAAGAAAGTAAATGGCAACTCAGTCACTATAAAATCTAAAAGATTAAAACAGCCCACTTACTTTGAAACCATAAGGTAAAGAATCCTCCTGCAGTGCAGGAGACACAGAAGATGCAGGTTTGATCCCTGGGTTAGGGAGATCCTCTGGAAGGGGAAATGGCATCTCACTCCAGTATTCTTGCCTGTAAAATCCCATGGACAGAGGAGCATGGTGGGCTACAGTCCATGGGGTAGAGTCGGATACAACTGAGGGAGCAAAGAGTCGGACACGACTGAGGGAACACAATCAATCTTTACCCGAACACATCTCACAGTTTTTAGGATATGGAGCCATTTTGCTAGCCACTTTGGGGACAGTTCAGGTTTTAAATATCACTTTTAAGCTAATTCCGTCTTACACTAGAATCTACCAGTTGTGTCTATGTGTGAACAGCAGAGGAGATGAGTCCAAGAAAGGTAATCAAGAATGATTTCCTCACGAGTAGGCTGTTTTTTTTCTTTTTTTTAAGGAGACTATGTTGTCCTTGAGGTGTATGGAAATCTTTCTTTAATTTTAGTTTACTTTGTATGTATCTTTATTTAAAAAAATTTGTTGTTGGAGTATAATTACTTTACAATGCTGTGATAGTTTCTGCTGTACAGCAAAGTCAATCAGCTATAAGTATGTATACATCCCCTCCCTCTTGGATTCTCCGCGGCCCCCAATCCCATCTCTCTAGGTCATCACAGAGCAGGGAGCTTGCTATATAGCAGCTTCCCACTAGTTGCATATTTTAAGTATAGTGGTGCTTATATGTCTTATAGTGCTGCTCTCTCAATCCGTCCCACCCTCCTTTTCCCCTACTTGTGTCCACAAGTCCGTTCTCTATGTCTGCATCTCTATTCCTGCCCAACAAATAGGTTCATCTGTACCATTTTTCCAGATTCCATATATACGTGTTAATATATGATGTTTGTCTTCCCCTTTCTGACCTCCTTTACTCTGTATGATGGGCTGTAGGTCCAATCTTCTTCTTTATTTTTTTAATCGCTACTCCTTCTGCTCTGGACCTAGTTTCAGCCCCACGTCCTAAATATTGGGCCACAAGAGGAAAGTGATGCCCTGTTGTGTCTTCAGGAGCAATATTTCTGCATATTTAGAATTGCTACCCCATCAGGAAATCTTGAGGTTAAGAACCCTTATTTGAAGGAGGAAAATATTGGGGAATTAGAGACTGAATATCTTTCACTTCCTCATATTAATGTCTTTCTTTAAAATGTAGTGCTCTTATGTCCTGGGATGTGGCTCCTGTATTCTGAAGGTTTCTAAGTTTTATGTTAAATTAGTGCTTGTGCTTTCTCAAAATGCTAATCACCAATATTATTTTACATTTGATCAAAACTCAGCCACAGATACATAATTCATTTCCATTATTTAATTAATTACAAATTCAAGAAATTAGCACTGCTGATTTGAAAGTCAAGCAATTTTCTGTGACCTAGCAGCTTAAAGCACAACCTTCTCTGGTTTATCACTAAATGAAAAATACCTGCTAATTAGGTATGGGAAAATTGTGGTTTGGTGAAATTGAACTTATCTCAATTTTCTGACTAAATGCCCTTGGCATTTTAAGCTCATCTAATTCAGTTTCCTGATTTTTTTTTTTTTTTAATTGCTTAGCTTTGGTTTAAATACTTCCAGTGGACCTATTTTCCTCTACTTATTTACTGGAAAGTCTATATATCTAACAGTTGTATTTTTTTGCGAATACTTCATTATTTTAAGTCTAAATTGGATTCCTTATAATTTTACTTGCTTTCATATTTCTCAGAGCAAAATTTTTTTAACATTAGAATGTTACTGTCTAATAACGCTTTCTGTAATGATGAAATGTCATATTATGTCCAATATATAGATGTAGCTATAGACTTTGAAATGTGTCTAATAGGACTGAAAAACTGAATTTTTAATAGAATCTTCTTATTGTTGTTGCTAAGTCACTTCAGTCGTGTCCGACTCTGTGTGACCCCATAGACGGCAGCCCACCAGGCTCCCCCGTCCCTGGGATTCTCCAAGCAAGAACACTGGAGTGGGTTGCCATTTCCTTCTCCAACGCCTGAAAGTGAGAAGTGAAAGTGAAGTCATTCAGTCGTGTCTGACTCTTAGCGACCCCATGGACTGCAGCCTCCCGGGCTCACCCATCCATGGGATTTTCCAGGCAAGAGTATTGGAGTGGGGTGCCATTGCCTTCTCCATAGTGACCCCATGGATTGCAGCCTAACAGGCTCCTCTGTCCATGGGATTTTCCAAGCAAGAGTACTGGAGTGGGGTGCCATTGCCTTCTCCATAATAGAATCTTAGCTAAATTAAATTAAAATACCCATTCATGGCTACTGGCTCTAATACTGGATATCAAGAAATATTGTTGTCACCAAGGGCACAGAGTAGAAAATTTTCTCTTGTATATTGCCTCACAGGTAATACACCATGCACACAATTTTCTTTCACAAGCATTTGAGAAAAAATTTTTGGTGTTAATGCTTATTTTGTCACAGAGATAAAGTCATAAGGAAAATCTCAGAATGTGGTCAACTCAAATTAAGAAAATAGGTACACATAATGATCAATCAAGGGTGAGATGGGCAGGGGAGGCATGGAAGCGGGCATAGAGAGGGCAGTAAGACAACCAAAGAGTGGCAGTTACTCAATTGCATTGTCCAGGTTCATGTTTCCTGCAAGAATAGATGAGTCTTCAATATAAGAAATAGGGTTGCCTTGCAGTCTATTCTTTAAGTTTTTTTTTTTTTTTTTGTATTTATCCTTTTTTCCCCAAGTTGTTGCCAGTGTGTGTTATTCAAAAGATCTTTGACATTTCTCAAATCTCTGCTGATGAGTCGACTCTGTTAAGTGTGAAAGAGCTATTAAGGTGAGGAGATGGAGAGTCATGTACATATATGCTTGTCTTTTATCTTTTGTACAGTTTTTCTCCATTCTTAATATCAGGGTAAACAGATTGGAGAGAAAGATGCTGAGTTGCATCACATTGGGCAGAGCTGAACTGATCAGAGCTAAGAGTGGTAGCCTTCCAAATTATTAAATTAGTTTACTTTCAGCCTCATTCAACTAGTGTAGTCATTTCCCTGCTCTTAAAAAATAAACACACACACACATAACACCTTGAAGTTGCTGCTTTTATGTTTTTTGGCCTCTACTTTCTCTTTTTGAACCTCTTTGTGACTTACCTCGATCTCCCTGTCCATGCATAGTATTCTTTATATCATACAATATATTTTATTATGTTCATTTCTCATTAAATTTTCCCTTCTCTCTGCCTTACCTAAACTCTTTCCCTGCCTTTAGAAGTTTACCTAATTATCATACTAAAGCAGTTCATACTCAGTTGTGAAGCAGTTCCCCAGGTTAGGAAAAATAGAGAAAGTGAGTTATTCAAATGAATGTTTAAATGATGGAATCCTACAGGGGTGGGTGACTCCGAGCTGAGATTTCCCTTGCCTACTATGAGCTGTCTTTTGTCATCCTGATTTGAACTGATTTTAGGGTTTTTGTAAAGAAAAGGAAAGCTAATTAGTGAAATTGTCTTCTGCAGTTAAAATTCCATTATGCCTTGTCTCCCTGTCTCTGCCATAAAGCTATGTATACACTGGTGGCCTCTTAAAACACTAAGTGACCGCTTCTCATTAGGCAAGGTATAAAAACACAAGTAGTAAAGAGGGTGATTTAACTCGCTCCAGGGAAGTCTTCTCTTCACACACATCCAGAACTGGCCACGAGTCAGACACTGGCCTCAGCATTTGTGGAATAAAAACAAAGCCTCTAGCCCCTTGGAGCTGACAGGAGCAATAGGTATGGTGAGGACTGCGTAGATCCAGTGTGTAATTGCAGCAAATTCTATGATAGTAATGGAGAAAAATCTATTGAGCCTTTAGGCGATATAAGCAGCTTAGTCACATAAATTCTAATCTGCCAACAACCCACAAAGCAGATGTTACCACCTACATATTTCAAATGAGGGTCCTGAGGCTCAGAGACGTGGACCCTCTGGGTAAAACCTTTGGCCCTGTCTCTGGCTGCATCCATGCTCACAGGGCAAACGTGTCATGGAAGAAAGAGGAAGCAGCTCATTGTCTTTTGCCTGCCTTCCCTATCGGATAGTGACAACTCCTCCTCTGGGGCACAGTGACTCACTTCAGTGACAGGAATTCAAAAAGGGAAGAAGCAGCTTCTTACTTGTGGAGGAGACTAGTGTACACATTTTCTTGAAAGTGTTAGTTGCTCAGTTGTGTATGACTCTTAGTGACTCCATGGACTGTAGCCTGCCAGGCTCCTCTGTCCAGGGGATTCTCCAGGCAAGAATACTGGAGTGGGTCACCATTCCCTTCTCCAGAGTATCTTCCTGACCCAGGGATCAAACCCCGGTCTCCTGCACTGCAGGCAGATTCTTTACTGTCTGAGCCAAGAGGGAAACCCCATACATTTTCTTATGGGAGCATAAAGTTGCAGAAATGTTTCTTTGTCAACAGGTGACTAGCCTGCTTTCCACATGTGTTAGTGAAGGAACTGTGTTAGTGTGAGTAATGTAGTAGATAACCTTGAGAAACTGACTTCATTTTTAGAAGAATCTTTAAGACCTCAAGTCAGCATTTTCTGATATGTCCTCCACATGTGTTCATTAGCATTCCCTGAACAAGAGTTTCTTGTACAAAGAGGTAGATGTGGTCCATACTTATGGTTCCATGTGGGAGACACTTCCTACCAAATCCTTCTTACTCAGTGCTCTGAGAAGTACTACAGTAGAGAAAATATTGAATTTTGTTTATTTATTTATTTTTTTTTAAATTTTATTTTATTTAATAATACAAAAAATTTTAATAATAACAAAAAAATTTACAATATTGTATTGGTTTTGCCATATATAAAAATGAATCTGCCACAGGTATACATGTGTTCCCCATCCTGAACCCCCCCTCCCACCTCCCTCCCCATACCATCCCTCTGGGTCATCCCAGTGCACCAGCCCCAAGCGTCCAGTATCATGCATTGAACCTGGACTGGCGACTCATTTCATATATGATATTATACATATTTCAGTGCCATTCTCCCAAATCATCCCACCCTCTCCCTCTCCCACAGAGTCCAAAAGACTGTTCTATACATCACTCTCTTTTGCTGTCTCGTACACCGGGTTATTGTTACCATCTTTCTAAATTCCATATATATGCATTAGTATACTGTATTGATGTTTTTCTTTCTGGCTTACTTCACTCTGTATAATAGGCTCCAGTTTCATCCACCTCATTAGAACTGATTCAAATGTATTCTTTTTAATGGCTGAGAAATACTCCATTGTGTATATGTACCACTGCTTTCTTATCCATTCATCTGCTGATGGACATCTAGGTTGCTTCCATGTCCTGGCTATTATAAACAGTGCTGCGATGAACATTGGGGTACACGTGTCTCTTTCCCTTCTGGTTTCCTCAGTGTGTATGCCCAGCAGTGGGGTTGCTGGATCATAAGGCAGTTCTATTTCCAGTTTTTTAAGGAATCTCCACACTGTTCTCCATAGTGGCTGTACTAGTTTGCATTCCCACCAACAGTGTAAGAGGGTTCCCTTTTCTCCACCC
>NW_011495032.1:1082020-1103115 GCF_000754665.1 Bison bison bison
AGACTTTTGGATCGCAGCCATTCTGACTGGTGTGAAATGGTACCTCATAGTGGTTTTGATTTGCATTTCTCTGATAATGAGTGATGTTGAGCATCTTTTCATGTGTTTGTTAGCCATCTGTATGTCTTCTTTGGAGAAATGTCTATTTAGTTCTTTGGCCCATTTTTTGATTGGGTCATTTATTTTTCTGGAATTGAGCTGTAGGAGTTGCTTAAATATTTTTGAGATTAGTTGTTTGTCTGTTGCTTCATTTGCTATTATTTTCTCCCATTCTGAAGGCTGTCTTTTCACCTTGCTTATAGTTTCCTTTTCTTCCCACATTTGACCCTGGAATCATGTTGGTTTCTTTTTCCTCTTCCAAAGTCAATCTATTAACATTTCTGTAGAACATATTTGAAAAATATTTCATTAAATTAAAGGGATAAATGATGTGGAAAATTCAGGCATACTAGTGGGACTAGGGAAACATTTTTTTCAGGGTGTGGGTTGTAGACAACCATTTTGTTATTCAACTAGGTTTACACTTCTGGTGGTACCTGGTACTAAGTGGGTATCCTTATAGTTTTCTACAGTAATAGAACCAATTGGCTTGCATGGATTCTGTAAATGCTAACCAATGTTAAATAATAATGCTAAGATTAAGCATGTGCATCCTGTCTGCTCAGTCTGGATGCAGGACTGTTGTTGCTCTTTAGTTACTAAATTGTGCCCAACTCTTTGCAACCCCATGGACTATAGCCTGCCATGCTCCTCTGTCCATGGGATTCTCCAGGCAAGAATACTGGAGTGGGTTGCCATTTCCTCCTCCAGGGGGGTCTTTCTGACCCTGGGATTGAACCCACATCTCCTCCATTGCGGGTGGATTCTTTACTGCTGAGCCACCAAGGAAGCCCAAATGCAGGATAGTCTCAAAGAATTATGTGATACAGTGGTGCTATCTCTTTAACAGTCTTCAAAGATGTGATCATAAGATCTATAGAACTAGAAAGAAACCATGACTGAACAAATACGACTCTTGGAGATTTTTTTCAACAGCCACCAAGTGTTTTGTTGACTTTTCCAGACTTTTAAAAGTGCTGTAACTTCAGCATTCAAACCTCCTTTTTGTGTGCATAATAAACATTTCTGCTCTGTATAATTTTAACTAGACCAAATGATGCTTACACTTTCCAGATACCAGCTGTTGAAGCAGCAACTTTCAAATGATTTTGCAGATTGGCAAACACATTATATCTTTGTGTGTTTTGCAGCTGTCTCTTCAGTGAGCCTTGCTTTGCTTTTTGTGAAGTAACTCATGTACAGTGACAGAAGAGTATTTGTTTTCCTCCAACAGTCTTAGCAATTAGTACTTTTCAAGCTCCAGTTTTCCTTCCATGCAACAGGTACCCTGTACTGTGGACCATTTACAAACCAAGGTAATGATGTGTAGGGTTTTTAAGGGCAATTACTTTACAGAAATAAAGGAGAAAGAAGGAATATGCTTTGTCCTGACATGAATAATTTTAAAATTATTTACTCAACAAATACTCAACACAGTGTCTTTGTGCTGAAGGCGCTCTGCTAAGTATTTTACAGCAACTGAACAGTAAATTGTATGAAGTAGATGGATAAAGTGTAAAAGAAAAAGTTGTTCTAAGTAAAAACGAAATTTTAGAGGCGATAGTGCATCACTTTAGTGCAATAGAGGGGAACCCAATGAGGCTAGTGCAAAAAGTCCAAAATGAGAATATCTTAAAGTAAATCTTGGAAGGCAATGGATAGATTGTGGAAGGCCATGTTACAAACCTTGGAACTGAGCCTGAGCTAATGGAAAGCCTTAGAAGGATTTTTAGCAGGGAGATACCAAGGTCAGATTTGTGTTTCTAGGCAAAGATGGCTTGGTATCAGATGGAGAATAAATTGGAGAGAGTCAAACTGGATGCAGAGAAACCCTACGGATGTTATTGCCTAGTTAATTAACAATGATTGGCAAAAAGGAGGCAGTGGAAATGAAGGATCCCAGTAGTTTTCTTATACACGTCTATTAGCTGATATAGACAGTTGTGAGCTAGAGAATGATAGAATTTTATGTTTATTTTTTTAAATTGACTGTGGCCCAGATTCAGTTCAGTTCAGTTCAGTTCAGTCTCTCAGTCGTGTCCGACTCTTTGCGACCCCATGAATCACAGCATGCCAGGCCTCCCTGTCCATCACCAACTCCCAGAGTTCACCCAAACTCATGTCCATCAACTCAGTGATGCCATCCATCCAGATTATGAACTGCTTATTGCCAAATTCAGACTGAAATTGAAGACAGTGGGGAAAACCACTACACCATTCAGGTATGACCTAATCAAATCCCATAGGATTATACAGTGGAAGAAAAAATAGATTCAAGGGATTAGATCTGATAGAGTGCCTGAAGAACTATGGACAGAGGTTCCTGACATTGTACAGGAGACAGGGATCAAGACCATCCCCAAGAAAAAGAAATTCAAAAAGGCAAAAAGGTTGTCTGAGGAGGCCTTACAAATAGCTGAGGAAAGAAGAGAAGCTAAAGGTAAAGGAGAAAAGGAAAAATATACCCATTTGAATGCAGAGTTCCAAAGAATAGCAAGGAGAGATAAGAAAGCCTTCCTTAGTGATCAATGCAAATAAATAGAGCAAAACAAGAGAATGGGAAAGACTAGAGATCTCTTCAAGAAAACTGGATATACAAAGGGAGCATTTAATTCAAAATTGGGCACAATAAAGGACAGAAATGGTATGAACCTAACAGAAGCAGAAGATATTAAGAAGAGGTGGCAAGAATATACAGAAAAACTGTACAAAAAAAAAAAAATCCTCATGATGTGGGTAACCATGATGGTATGATCACTTACCTAGAGCCAGACATCCTGGAATGCAAAATGAAGTGGTCCTTAGAAACCATTACTATGAACAAAGCTAGTAGAGGCGATGGAATTCAAATTGAACTATTTAAATCCCAAAAGATGATGCTGTGAAAGTGATGCACTCAATATACCAGCAAATTTGGAAACCTCAGCAGTGGCCACAGGCCTGGAAAAGGTCAGTTTTCATTCTACTCCCAAAGAAGGGCAATGTCAAAGAATGTTCAAACTACCACACAATTGCACTCATCTCACACACTAGCAAAGTAATGCTCAAAATTCTCCAAGCCAGGCTTCAACAGTATGTGAACTGTGAACTTCCAGATGTTCAAGCTGGATTTAGAAAAGGCACAGGAACCAGAGATCAAATTGCCAACATCTGCTGGATCATTGAAAAAGCAAGAGAGTTCCAGAAAAACATCTACTTCTGCTTTATTGACTGTGCCAAAGCCTTTGACTGTGCAAATCACAACAAACGGTGGAAAATTCTTCAAGAGATGGGAATACCAGACCACCTGACCTGCCTCCTGAGCATTCTGTATGCAGGTCAAAAAGCAACAGTTAGACCTGGACATGGAACAACAAACTGGTTCCAAATAGGGAAAGGACTACGTCAAGGCTGCATATTGTCACCCTGCTTATTTAACTTATATACAGAGTATACGAAATGCTGGACTGGATGAAGCACAAGCTGGAATCTATTTATTGCTGGGAGAAATATATATATTGCTGGGAGAAATATCAATAACCTCTGATATGCAGATGACACCACCCTTATGGCAGAAAGTGAAGAAGATCTAAAGAGCCTCTTAATGAAAGTGAAAGAGGAGAGGAGAAAAGTTGGCTTAAAACTCAGCGTTCAGAAGACTAAGATCATGGCATCAGGTCCCATCACTTCATGGCAAATAGATGGGGAAACAACGGAAATACTGAGAGATTTTTATTTATTTTTGGCTCCAAAATCACTGCAGATGGTGACTGCAGCTATGAAATTAAAAGGCGTTTGCTCCTTGGAAGAAAACCTATGACCAACCTAGACAGCATATTAAAAAGCAGAGACATTACTTTGCCAACAAAGGTCAGTGTAATCAAAGCTCAAAGCTAGGGTTTTCCCAGTAGTCATGTATGGATGTGTTAGTTCAACTATAAAGAAAGCTGAATGCTGAAGAATTGATGCTTTTGAACTGTGGTGTTGGAGAAAACTCTTGAAAGTCCCTTGGACTGCAAGGAGATCCAACCAGTCCATCCTAAAGGAAATCAGTCCTGAATATTCATTGGAAGGACTGATGTTGAAGCTGAAACTCCAATACTTTGGCCACCTGATGCAAAGAACTGACTCTCTAGAAAAGAACCTGATGCTGGGAAAGATTGAAGGCCGGAGGTGAAGGGGATGACAGAGGATAAGATGGTTGGATGACATCACCGGCTAGATGGACATGAGTTTGAGTAGGCTCCAACAGTTGGTGATGGACAGAAAAGCCTGGTGTGCTGAAGTTCATGGGTTCACAAAGAGTCGGACACGACTGAGTGACTGAACTGAATTGAACTGATAGTTGATTTGCAGTATTATATTAGTCTCAGGTGTATAGAATAATAATTCACTATTTTTACAGATTATATTCCATTGAAAGTTATTAGAAGATAATGGCTATCATTCCTTGTGCTATAAAACATAGTCTTGTTGCTTACCTGTTTTATACAGAGTAGCTTGTATTTTTTTTTTTAGCATTTTTATTTATTCATTTATTTGGCTGCACTGGGTGTTGGTTCGGCATGAGGCAACTTTAACTTCAGCATGTGAATTCTTAGTTGCATCACATAGGATCTAGTTCCCTGACCCAGGATTGAACCAGGGCCCCCTGTGTTGGGGTCTTGTCACTGGACCAGGGAAGTCCCAGTAGTTTGTTCTTAATCCCTTACCCCAAACCTCCTTCTCCCCTTTTGTAACCTTAAGTTGGTTTTCTGTATCTGTGAGTCTGTTTCTGTTTCATTAAGAGGATGGTAGAATTTTAGATCTAGAAGATTCAGTAATCTAAGCCCTTGGTTTAAAGTGTGAAAACTCAGTCTCAAGGCAATTAAGTCAACTTGTTAAAACTTTTAAAGCTAGTTAGTAGGAAAGCCAGAATCAGAACCCATGTCTCTAGGGAAACTTGCTTTGTATCACCTCTCCATTTTTATTTTATTTTGTATTTTATGACTTTCATTTAGCCTTACCTGCATAGCATTGAGTAAAAGAGTAATTTCTTTCAATAATATTGTGAAATGCTAAAATAAGATCTTGTAACAGAGGGGGAAGATTGAAGGCGGGAGGAAAAGGGGACGACGGAGGATGAAATGTGTGGATAGCATCACTGACTCAATGGACATGAGTTTGAGTAAACTCCGGGAGTTGGTGATGAACAAGGAGCCCTGGCATGCTGCAGTCCATGGGGTTGCAAAGAGTCAGACATGACTGAGCAACTGAACTGAACTGAGCAGAGGGGGGACATTTAATGGCAGCTGTCTCTTCCTCTGCCTCTTGCTATTTGACTTTGAGCAATGCATCCATTTACTTCCAATATCTGGTTTATAAGTTTTGACTCAACCAGTCTCACATGTCTCCATCAGTCAGTAAACAAGTATTGATCACCACCCATGCTCCAGGGACTATAATAAGTGCTAGGTGTATATTTTGAGTAAAGCTCTGTCCTTAAAGCTTTGCAGCATAAGGCGAATGCACAGGGCAGCAGGGCATCCAACCCTTCTCTGGGTTCACTCTGACTTCCTGGGAATGAAACTTTTTTAAGGGCAGTGCCAGTATCACAGTTTCAGATTGTCTGAAGTGTAAATTTAGGAGTAAATTGACAAAGCTGAAAAAAAATACTGTTCATATTTCATTTTTGTACCTCACCCTTGTGATTAGTTGTAACATATTTATTCTGAAACCCTTTCTGGAATTGGCCTTGTGGACGTCAGATCAATTCTGATCTCAGAGTTGAGTCATTGTAAATGGGTACCATGTTAGATTACTTGGGCCATGTTAGATTACTTGGTTCAGCCCTTGCGCTAGTGGTAATGATAGCAGTGCTTACCTCAAAGGCCTTCCTTAATGAGCTTTGACATCCCCATCTTGATCCTAAAGAGACATCCTTACTTTTGAATATATCTCCCAACTTTAAACTGCAGCTCAATTATAAAAGTTAAACATTTTCATCTTAAGAAAAATGTCAATGCTCTCATAAAAATCCACATTCTGTCCAAGAGGCCAAATATGACTGTGTATGGAACACAGGCATGTTGGCAGAAGAAGAAACTGTGTACAAAGCTTGTATTCTGTATTCGTTTGCTCATTAATTGTTTTTATTGGATAGATTTGCTTAGCAAAATTTAAGATATGCACACACACTCACATTTGAAATAGTTTATGCTGCTGCTAAGTCACCTCAGTCATGTCCGACTCTGTGCGACCCCATAGATGGCAGCCCACCAGGCTCCCCCGTTCCTGGGATTCTCCAGGCAAGAACATTGGAGTGGGTTGCCATTTCCTTCTCCAATGCATGAAAGTGAAAAGTGAAAGTGAAGTCGCTCAGTCGTGTCTGACTCTTTGCGACCCCATGGACTGCAGCCCACCAGGCTCCTCCGTCCGTGGGATTTTCCAGGCAAGAGTACTGGAGTGGGGTGCCATTGCCTTCTCCGGAAATAATTTATAGTGAGGTTTAAATGTGAAGTTTTGGTGTGTGAGATTGTGATTCTCTTCTTCAGCTGCATTCTTGTGGGTTTTGTTTTTCTAGCATTTTTTGTTTCTTTGGTATTTTTCTTGTGTTACTTGTCTACTATGGTTTTTTGGGGTTTTTTTTTTGTCCAGTCTAACTTTCTTCTTTTATGCCTTGCTCTAGTCATCTTGCTTTGGCTCTTGTTCATTTCCTGAGTAGGCAAACAAACCTCTGGGAAATGTGGTCTCACAGCTCAGAACAGCAAAGAAAAAATAAATAACACAGTAACTCCAAGGAAGGAACTGTGTTTCCTGGAGATGAATTCGTGCCAAAGCAGATGCAAGAAGCAGCAGCTCTGGCAGGAAAAGGGAAGAACTACAGATGTGTCAAGGTTGTAATTCCCAGCTTTAGTGACACCAATAGCAATGTAGACAAAAAGCACTGCGTTTCCACAATATAGTTATATAGATGCTAAAGATACAGAGAGGGAGATTGAATTAATCTCAGCAGTGCAAATAAGACACCTTCAAGACATTTATATTTTAGTGCAGTTGGTTTATTTTGCAAACAATTTCACAACTATCTAAACTGTTGTATGACTAATTCCATTTTTGTGCTGTACTTTTAAGACTAAGGTGTAATGATTTGAATAGAGCTATTTATTAACTTTAGTATAATTTTGCTAAATTTATGAGTGCTTTTTCGAAAGCGAGTCACCTACTTAGTTTCTTTTGGTAATCTTTATGCATTTCACTGTGCTTTTATTTTAGACTATAAAATATTCTGTGAGAATATATTTTTGAAACTAGGATCTATCAGTGGGTCACAAACAGCTTCAATTTGCCAACATATTAAAACTTTATTTTTTTTTACTAATAATATCACAGCTATTTTCTTATTCATTTGACATGGAAAATATTTGACTTTCCCTAAGGCAACCTTCTTTATTATCTCCCTTTTTAAAGAAGAACTCAACATTGTTTTTTACATTTGAGTAACATATGTTCAATTGAACAATATAAATGAAACCACAGTCAAATAATTAGACCTCATAAATGGTTTTCTTTAGGTGTTCTTATTTATTCTAAACTTCGAATGGTTATGATATGTCAGCCAGAAAGATCCAGTTTGAATAAGAACAATAAATAATTTGATTTTTTAATGGATGTGTTCTGGAATTTGCCTGAACAGAGAACAGCCTGATGTGGTGATTAAAAGGATGGGCTCTGAAATGTGCCAGCCAAGAGGTCTGCATGCTCCTTCCTGTATGACATTGCTAAATAAGGATGATGATAACAGGCAAGTTGGCCTCTGGCTTCTTTGTAAAATGGCACAAATACCAGTGCCTACGTGAGAAGACAGTTTTGAGACAATGTAAGAAAATCCTTTAGCAGAGTCAAGCCCTAGGAAGTACTGACTAAATTGCCCTTCGTTAATAGTATAATTGGTTCTTCCAGGTGGCACTAGGTAAAGAATATGCCTGCAGTGCAGGAGATGCAAGAGCCGTGGATTCGATGTGGGTTCCATCCCTGGGTTGGGAAGATCCCCTGGAGTAGGAAATGGCCACCTACTCCAATATTCTTGCCTGGAAAATTCCACAGGCAGAGGAGCCTGGCAGGCTACGGTCCATGTGGTCACAAAGAGGCGGACACGACTGAGCACTCTGCAGTAGTATCATTACCATTTCTATAAGCTCTGCTAGTTCTGTTTATGAGATTAGTCATACATCATCCATTGTCAAATCTAAAATGTGACAACAAATTTTAGATTTAATAACATTGGTTGATTTAGCCCATTGAATTATATTCAATATGCAATATGAAATATATATATACACACACACGTATATATAATTCAAATAATTCCTCTTTGTGTTTATTTTCCACCCTTTTGCCTTAGACTATTGACTCTTGAGGGACTTTAATGCTATGTTGTTTCACTTAATATGGCAGTAATATACTAACCATCAGTTGTGTATATCAGAAGCAGTAAAACCAATATGACTTTAGTACATTCATATTTTGAAAAATTTTTTTCATATATTGCTTAGACTCTAAGAAACAAATGATGTTGATACTTGCATGAAATAGAGTGAGAAATGAGCTATTAGGTATTTTCTTTTCTTTTTTTTAGGGTTGATTGTAAGAGGCAGCAAATGCTTTGAGTCTTTGAAATGTTTTCCTATCTCATTTATTACTCTTTTCTTGATTAACAAGTAAGTACTAGTTAAAGCTATTTGATGTTATGGCTGTTTAGCTTTTTACGCAAAAATGGGTCAAAACCATTTGATAAGTGTGCATTTAGCATTATGCAAGAGCACTAACCCAGGATACATGGCTTAGATCTGACCTTCACCTGCAATTACTTATCAATGAAGCTCTGCCCAGGCCATTGTCAAGTACTTGTACATTATCCACATTATCCACAAATTATCTAATTTACAAGTTGAGAGGTTAGTCTTTATCTGTATTACCTTTTAACTAAATACTTATTGTTCCCTTAAGCATGTTAGTAATTTAGAAAACAAGGAGTAAACCTTTTTGCCTAAATCTGTTAGGTCGTAACCCTTCATCACAGGCTCTTTTGAAGATGTGAAGAGGCTTTATATGAAGATGATCAGAGAAGCCTGCTCAATGGGAAAGAATCAACCCTATGTGTATGACATGTAGTAGTGTCTTCCCTCGCCAAAGGCCTACTCCAGTTATTTAGATCAGAGGTTGCCTTTCATTACCGTAGCCAAAATACTCCCCTTTGATCTGCATCTTCTTAGATTCAACATAAACTTTTATGGCACATATCTTTGAGAAGTCCTTATTGGCATGCAAGGGGTCACTGCATAGTGGAACTTTTAACATATGAAACAAAACAATATTAAAAAATGCTTTATTTATTTGGCTGCACTCAGTCTTAGCTGTGGCACCTAAGATTTTCCGTCTTTAGTTGCTGTATGTTGTATCTTAGTTCTCTGACCAGGGATTGAACCTCACCTCCTCCTTTGAGAGCAAGGAGTCCTAGCCAATGGACCACCAGAGAAGTCTCAAAACAATATTTTTGTGTTTGGTGGAATGATAATCTATGCAACAATATTGTAAAAGCTAGTTTTCTTTAGTTGCTACCTATCTGAAGCACACACATATATGCTAAACTGCCTTTTACTTTGATATATTTTTATCATAACATATTAATGTATAAATACATATTTGGGCATGTTTGTCCATAAATTCTTAGAGTGACATGTTTATTATTGCATGTTCTGCCTGAAATGAGTTCATGAGTTCAGTACTTGAGAAATGCATGTTATTCACATCAGGTTTATTATATATGGAATTGCAAGAGTTTATTTTACTTCTCTTTCAAGTCCATATAAACAATTTATCTATCTAAGTAGAAAACTGAGACATTCACATGACTAGCCATGCCCACTAATGTTTAGTATTCATCACTCTGTTATCCTTTAAGTGAGTTCTTAAATAGTTCTGTTGAACTATAGGCCCAGTAAGGCCTATAGAATATAGTTGAAGATCTGATCAGCAGTTATAGTGAGAATTTCCGAGAGGAAATTTGGGAAAGTCTTCACTGAGGACTCATTTCAGGTAGCTGGAGTATAATACCCTCCTGGACCTAGAAGGATGCAGTGCATTTTTATTTCACATATTTTGTTTCAAAATCAGTAAGAGATACCTTGGAGTAGGAAGTTGTGTTCCTGACAAGCATTAGTTTAGAAAAGACTGAGATTGTAAACTCAAACATATTATAGACCCACTTTGCCCATCTCTTGCTTATAAGAAACTCTCTGTGCTTTTACCCTGCTTCACTGACCCACAGTGTGAAGAGATCATAAGAGTAATCAATACTCATCCTTAAGGCTTCAGAGTTTGTTTTATATGAGGTCTCCATGGAAGGATCTGTGTTTACTTTATCTGTCTTCATCCTGACTGATCATATACCACTTACCTTTCCTCTTTTCAAACTAAAATCTAATTTTTCTTTCTTTCTTTTTTGAAAATTTGTTACTTAAAATGTCTCCTCTGATATTCTTGTTCTGATATTATTGTTTGATGATTTTAGTAGGAAAGAATAAGGTCTGCATTTTTGTTTGTGAACTCTTCCTGGTTATTCTTTGACATTGTTTTTAGTTGTATGGCTAATATTTATGTTTGCTAACATGCATGTACTTAATCTCAAGTGAATAATAATAATGCATTACAATGTATAACATATCAAGATGATTAGCATATAACTGTTTCCTAAGTACTACAGTGTTTAAGTGTAAGTCTATAGCACTGAAACTACTATTATCTAGTACTTACTAGGATAAGTAGATTTTAGTCATATTTAAGAGCTTAATAAGCTGACTCAGGTCCCTAAAATAGTGTTTGTTATACTGAAGGGCAGAATTTATAGATTGAAAAAATTCAGCAAAAATATTTTAAACAAAAATATTAGGGTAAAATAACTTTTGAAAAAAAGCATTTAGAATTTGGACTTCCATTTTGCAGAGAAATTCTGTGTTTGAGAAGCAATCCTTCCCAACAGGAGTTGGGAAGCAGACTTCAGACTGTAACATAATTTTCTGGCAAGTGTGGCCAGTGGGTTGTAGAGTGCCATGCAAATTGAGAATGGCTGTCGCTGTGGAATGAATGGAGGTTTGGTCTGGGTGCCAAGTCAACGTAAGGAATGAAAGCTACATCCCATGAAGATGGTTTCATGACAACCCTGGCTTTCAGCACATTGATGAAAAGCTTTATTATTCCACTTCTGCTTCAGTTGCAGGCATCCTTTCAGGGGTTAAGCTTACCCAAGAGTATTACCTCATTTCCAAGTCTAAGCATCAGGTCCTGATAGATGGTATGAAATCGTCAAACCCTGTGGATTTTCAATGGCATTTTAAAATCATCTGTATCAACAGAAATGATGTTAAGATACACTGAGTTCATTTTAAATAATTTCTACTTCAGCCTACTTTGAGAGGGGGCAGATAGGGAAATATGAATCAGTATTGTCATGTGATGTGCAATTTCTATATGAAATAGTTAAAGTGTCACTAAACGTGTTTGTCTGGAAGTCGTATGAGTGTCCCAGTCTGTCCTTCCTCCAGACTTCCCCCTTTATTCAAAAACACTCCATGGCCATAATTTGAGCTTGTCTCCTGTCTCTGGGGGGATGTCAGAGGTTTGCCTGGTTTTCTGTATCAGCTCATCACTGGCACTGCCGTCCATTCCCTACCCGACTGCATTGTTGCTTTCCTGACAGAATTGTGACCCCTGGCTTCCCTGCGCTCTCAGGTTTCCCATCCACTCAGTCTGACTGAGGGCACACAGCTTGTTTTCCCTGTACTCATCTTGTCTAACTGAGATCACTGTCCTGTGGTTAACGACTATCTGTGTTGTGGACATGACATAATTTGAAAAAGGATAGGGCAAAAATTTTAACCTACTCCATTACCCAGTGGGTTTGGTTTTTAAAGTCTGTGTTTTTATTCTAGATGAGACAATTTATGTTATGATGTGGTAAGAATTTTGTGGATATTTTCACTGTTGGTTATCCAGACTTGCCACAGAACAAAGGTGTTGGTGTAATTCTCTAGGTCTGTCAATATATTATGCTAGTATTAATGTGATGTCAAAGAGTGACTCCTTACAGTATTGCACCAAATAAAGACACATCTTCTTCTGTGCTAATCTCAGCCTACCAATAACCAATGTTGTGGCTGGGCAGGCCCGTGTGGTTCTTATGATTGCAAGACACTCTTCAGCAGTAACATTAGGAAGCTATGAAAAATAAAAGTTTATTATGTATAGGACGTAGAAATTACACGGGCCACACAGTGAGGTTGTGGGTGAAGAGAGAGAGGGCCTATGCCTGCAGTTCAGCTCTTATTGGTGTTAATCAATGGTGGGGACCTAGGGTTTCCACAGGCTCACTCTTTAGTGGAGAAGGGATTGGCAACCCACTCCAGTGTTCTTGCCTGGAGAATCCTGTGGACGGAGGAGCCTGGTGGGCTGCTGTCCGTGGGGTCGCACAGAGTCAGACAGGACTGAAGTGACTTAGCAGCAGCAGCAGCATTCTTTATTGGTGAATTTAAAACACAAAAGTGGAAATTTAAAGCTGGAAGAGAAAAAACAAGTGGCTCAAATGTCAGGTATCAAAATCAGCCTAAATTTGTAAAGCAAAGGAGACTTAGTGAGGGGAGGTAGTCTGAATCTTTATCTAGTGTGTCTGGCAGTGTGCTTTTCTGAGATGACCCTGTTTGAACCAGATGCCCCAGCAATCAAAGCTTAAGTCAGGCACTTGCATTGAAAAAAGGAGAAAACCCAACTTTCAGGACTTACACTGTACATCTTTATTCCCATCTAACAAGAGATCACATGATTTCTTTTGATCATTTTAAAATTTTGAAATTTTTAAGTTCCTTGACCAACGTGATGAGCATTAAGTTGCAATTTTAACTCTGAAAAGAGAAGATGCAGTATGATTTTATAAATCTGCAGAGTTCATGAAAAAAACTTTCATTTTAGAATAGGCCAGATGCTATTGTAGCTGATAGATACATGCAAAAATTTAAATCCTCCAAGGTCTATGAAGAGACCACAAAACTTTAAAAATGTCAGTGATTGATTTTATAACTATACATTATCTGATTTAACATAATAAAAACATGCATTAAAATTTTTGAGTTTAACGGCAAGGTACTTTTCAAATTTATACATGCAATCTGTTTGGATTTATTTCTTTATCTGTTCAATAAGTTTCTATTCATCCTCCGTACCTAGTTTACTGAATAAACTTTAGTACTCAGTAAATTTTTAGTAAAATTTAGTAATTTCCCATCTTTTCCCAGATGAGTTATTTTTACTTCAGGGTTTTTACCAAGATACTTCATAATTAGGAGCTAGAAAGAAGTCTCAAACCACTTAGTTTTGATTCCTAGATCTCTCATTACCAGCTGTTGACCTTAGAAAAATTATTTAATAACTTTAAATCTTAATTTTTTTCATCTGCCAAATGATACAAGTGTAGTTGTTTAATAACAGTAACTGGCCCTCCTTATAAATGACATGACAATATGGTAAGCCGCACATAGAGTGTTTGTCATATAAGGTTAATTTAATATTAATTCTGTTTCTGTGATGGTTATTATTATTTATTTAGGACTTTGACATTTTTGTTTAATTTTTTGCTCATTTGACTATTTACCATATTATACGGAGGACTCTTTCCAGACAGAAATAACTTGGTCTGGTTTGGTCTTTCCTCAGTAGGTAACATGTGTCCTAAACATAATAGGTATTTAATTAATTTAAGGTGAATAAAGAAAAAATGCCATTCCTCTACAAAACGCTGCCAGAGGAACTTACTAGACACACATTTCATCTTTCATTCAATGCTACCCATCACCCATCCTAAAGCATCTGATTTCCTATACATGAAAACCGAACTCCCTTGCAAACAACATCACTGAGGTTGACTTTGGTTACTTTGCCCAGCACTATTCATACTAAACTATTTCATCTGCTAAAGCACACTACTGATTCACATGTCTTCTTGCCTTTGCCTATGATTACTTATGACTAGAATTGTCTCTGCCTTATTTACCTGTCTAACCTACTTAAGGAGATCATCCCTGGGATTTCTTTGGAAGGAATGATGCTGAAGCTGAAACTCCAGTACTTTGGCCACCTCATGCGAGGAGATGACTCATTGGAAAAGACCCTGATGCTGGGAGGGATTGGGAGCAGGAGGAGAAGGGGACAACAGAGGATGAGATGGCTGGATGGCATCACCGACTTGATGGACATGAGTTTGAGTGAACTCCGGGAGTTGGTGATGGACAGGGAGGCCTGGTGTGCTGTGATTCATGGGGTCGCAAAGAGTTGGACACGACTGAGCGACTGAACTGAACTGAACTGAACCTACTTACTCCAAGACTCACATCAAGCATCACCCTTTCTCAAGCCTCTGCTAGGTTTAGGTCTACCTTCCATCCTCTGCTTTACTTGTCATATGTCACTTGACCTTTACTGTTATTCATTTTTTTTCTCTCTCGGTCATGTGATTATATTTTTTGTAAGGGCAGGCAAAGTTCCGGTCTTAATAATAAATATTTTGCCTGAGAGTTTCTTAAAAGGGTCACTAAACATGTACTGAGCTGAACTGAATATGTTATATAGAGTTATACTTTCTCCATTCAGCTTTCTGACTTGCATTCAAAAGGATACCCTTTCTGTTTTTACATTTGCTGGTGTAAAATGTTACTTTGAAGCCCTTATCCCAGCTGTCAAATACAGGTAAAAAAACGAATTCAAGAGATAAGTATCTTTGAGGTTTGGGGAAAGGAGAGAAAAAAAGGATTTGGTTGTTCTTGAAGCATGACCTCTAACCTTATATATCTTTCCTGTGACTTTAATCAGTGTGTAGCAAGAAAGTTCTGCTGGATACTTTTTTCTGGAAAAATTGTATTCCCTTACTTATAAATTGTATTTATACCTGGCTTCCTTAGAGCATGACATTTGAATGAAATATGTACCTTATGAAAATTTATTTGTTTTACACTACATGGTTTCCAGCTATGGTACTGGCATATCTTATATTGAAAGCAGTGGTCATGTCTAATGTTGTTAAAAAAAGAAGGTGTCTTTTAATAAACTAAGAAATGCATTGATTTCTTAGAAGTTTTTCTTAAGCTCCTCCCACCAAAAAAAAACCCCCAAAAACAAGAGATAACAATTCTGGTCTAGTTTTAATATTTTATTTGGAGACAGTAAGATCTTATTCTGTTTGCATCCATTTGAACCAGACTCTGTGTGTGTGTGTGCGTGCGTGCGTACATGCTCAGTCATGTCCAACTCTTTGTAACTCTATGGACTGTAGCCCACCAGGCTTCTCTGTCCATGGAATTTTCCAGGCAAGAATACTGGAGCAGGTTTCTATTTCCTTCTCCAGGGCATCTTCCTAACCCAGGGATCAAACCCGTGTCTCTTGAGTCTCTGCATGGCAGGTGGATTGTTTACCACTCTACCACCTGGAAAGCCCTGAACCAAACTATGTATTTCATATAAACTTTTTCTTTGAGGATGCTGTGAGTAAAATTTTTGACTTACTCTCCATGCCAAGGACATCCTCTGTAGAGTAATATATACTGGAAATAATTATAATAAAATATGCTTTTGATTTCCCATGTCTAACATTTGAGTCTCTAATGTTTATGAAGTACAAATCAGTTTTGTGGTGATTGTTTTTCTGACCATAATTTAAACAGAAAACACTGCTGAATTAAACTATTTTAATTGAGAGAAAAACAATGTCGATTTTTTTTTTTTTACTAAAGAAAGCCAATATCATATGTTCAAATTGAAGTTCATTTATTTATTGGTCTTAGAAGCATTATTATTACACATTCTGATATACATGATCATTGCCCACCAAAGCACTAGGATCTGTGATTAGTGATAATATGTTGTGCTATGCTTAGTGGTCTATAGCTCACCAGGCTCCTCTGTCAATGGGGATTTTACATTGTCTCTTTTATCAGAGTATCTATGCTAAGTCACTTCGGTCCTGTCTGACTCTGTGCGATCCCATAGACAGGAGCCCACCAGGCTCCCCTGTCCCTGGGATTCTCCAGGCAAGAACACTGGAGTGGGTTGCCATTTCCTTCTCCAGTGCATGAAAGTGAAAAGTGAAAGTGAAGTCGCTCAGTCGTGTCCGACCCTCAGTGACCCCATGGACTACAGCCCTCCAGGCTCCTCCATCCATGAGATTTTCCAGGCAAGAGTACTGGAGTGGGTTGCTATTACCTTCTCCGATCAGAGTATCTAGGGTATTATTATTATTCCCATTTTATGGATGATAAAAAAGGGCACAGAGAGTTCAAAGTAACATAGCTTAAAAAAGTGTTAACGGGTTTTAATTCTTCAGCCTAAGATAATACATATTCATAAAACAGGCTTGTATTTAGCTGTACTTGGTAAAAAGTTGAGTAATTTTGGTTTCTAGACTGTGAAGTGAACTTGAAAATGAGCAACATTATGTTGTATTTATTTCCCCACCATTTATTATGTAATAGGGATGCAGTCAGTTTTTGTATACTGGTCTTGCATATATGTTCATATTTACTTGGTTTAATATTTCCAGCTCTGGTTCTTAGTACTTTTCCATGTTCATTTTACTTCTGTTTCAAGCCACAAACCACATGCCATTCTTAGTACAGATCTTTCTCTGTCCATGGTCCTGAAGTCAATAAGCTATTCCGTAAAGAATAACAATAAAAAGGTTCTCTCTTCATCAACCATCAGATGATTGATGTTTATCATATGTATTACTGAGATATAACCCAGAGAAGTTTGTATTTCTTGAAATATTACCCTATATTGTCAATTTAAAAGTTCTGAAAAGTTAGTAACAGGAGAATAAAATGACCTCAAATGTCATTTGTCAAGCCCTGAGAAACAGAAAGTTAAAGAAACTGACCTAATTGAGCTTGGAACCTAGGCTCACAATTAGCTTGAAATTGAGCTTGGAAGAAAGCATAGCTATATTGTTTTATTTCCTTGTCCTTTAATGATGCTACACTGCCTTGTCTCTTACATTAATAAAGAGAAAATTTATCACAGAAGAATGTGAATTGTTGGACTTTTTCCTCAGAATTTATCATCTGTGATCAACAACTAGAAATGTGTGAACCAGTTGGTCCACCTAACTGTGATAGAGTGATGGCAGAGATTATAATAAACACCACCAGTGATTAGCATTTATTGGGTTTTCACTGTGATCTTTACAAGCATCATTCAATTTAATCTTCCCTTCAACCCCATAAGAACTAAAATTATCTGTGTGATGATGGAGATCCTAATACTCAGAGATTTAATTGCCCATTTACCTTGGCATTGTTGCAGGGTAAATGTTTGAAGCCAGGTTTTCTAACACCAAAGTCTATATCCTTAATCACTATTTTATATTGCCGACTTTGTTTCATACACTATTGTATCTATTGGTAGTTGTCAACATTGCAGGCATTACCACTGCCACAGACTCTTTTTATGAGCTTGTTTGTGACAGTGATAAGAAAAAAATATAGTATATTTCCAATTAGTTATCTTTTGTAGATTTCCCACATGATCCTATGAAAGACACCTTGGGTTTAGCATTGTTCTAGGGAAAATGCATTCAGGAATAATGATGTTACAAAGTCATCTGTTTGCAAAAGATTATGTGTAGTCTACACATAACCAGTCTTTGATAGGGGAGCAGTATTTCACCAACGTAAATGACCTTGAGAAAGCTTTAGACCTGCTTAACTTGAAGTTCATTTAATTTTTATTTCTGAAAGCAAAACACACTATGCTTTTGAAGAATCTTAACAAGTTCAACAGAGAAATATAACAATACTTCACTATTACTATAGCATGCAGTCTACTGTGCATTTAACATAATTCCAATTATCATATCCATTCTTCAGAATATGGATCTATTTTTATATATCTATTTCTTAATGAATAGATATAATTTGAGGTAAATGTGAAATACACAGTGCAGTACCTGATTTAGATAGACAGATATTGTGCATTGATTATCTATATCTATATGGATAGATATAGATGGCAGTATCACCTCCCTCAAAGCTCTAGTTATTGAGAATATCCTCTAGCATCTAGCAGCATTGTAAGCTGTTATCAGAAAATGTCAGGAAAGCTTAAATTCAATTTTACATACTCTTCAAGAAGACAGCATATATGCAAAACATCTTGTCGCTTAGAGTATTGCTGTCATTTGTCTCACTTGTAGATTTTGTTGTCATGATACATTGAACAGATTCTGGTAGTGGGTGGGTTAGACTGTCTAAGTATTATTTTCTATCCCAAAATGTTCATTATGCTCTTTTTGGTGCATTTTTATTAAGAAACTTAATTATTTAGAGTTCTAGCTATATATGTCTCATGAGTTGTACATATGGTGAATGTGTGCCAAGCAGTTTTGTTGAATCTGACACATTTCTACAAAGACACTGTGAGAAAAAGAAGTCAATAAGATCTACTTGCATTTTGAGTTAGAAAACCTTCCATTTAGTCATCATGTGGTTCTATTCTTTATTTCCATGAAAATCGTTTGAAACATAGCAAACCCATATTTTTGAATTTGATATCTATACTGTCAGTTTTCCATAGAGCAAAATAAAACTTAACAAGCAGGAACAAGATCTTTGACTGCCATGTAATAATGTGTCAGGTAATCTTATTCAGCTGTGAAATACTTAATACTTTTGAATGGCACTTTACTGAATACTTCTATCTATAACAGAATTTATTAAAATGCTCATTTTGACTACTTATAACAAGTGGATCAATTCAGTATTTCCAATAGTGGTTAAAGAAAGCTCAATTTAATTAAATATCTGTGAGGAGGAAATTGATTTCAGAACAAAAGTCACTATTTCAAATTATTTATTTGGACTTCAGTTTTGCTTGTTGGTGGAGTTCCCTTTGTATAACCAATTATAGTAAGTTAAGCTTTTCATTTGTTATAAGGGATGTGTTCCTGTCTGAAAAACTACAAATTTCAAGTAAATCAAAAGAAAGACAAACCATGGCACCAAGGGATTTACTGTAGACATTGAGGCACATTTCAAGTTTATACTGAAAGCTGGAAGCTCCGTATAAATTGCCATGTTCCTAGGACATTCTTATAGTTCTGGATGCAGGCAGACACTACATCTGGCATTATTTTGACATCAGGACATTTGGATGGGTCGGATCTTCTCAAGATTTCATTTTAAATTGTTTGGAGTTTCTGAAGTACCCATATGCTTCCTTCTTTTTAGGTGACATAAAATAAAATGTTCTGAATAGTCTGAATTATGTGAATATGTAAGATTCTAGAAACTTCATGAAATATAGAAATTATATTTTTCTGAACTGAAGTGGATGAACCTAAAGGCTGTTATACAGAGTGAAGTGAGTCAGAAAAACAAATATCGTATAATAATGCATATATATGGAATCGAGAAAAATGGTACTGAGGAACCTATTTACAGGGCAGGAATGGAGATGCAGATGTAGAGAATGGACTTGTGGACACAGCGGGGAAGGACGTGATTGAGAGAGTGGCACTGACATGTATGGACTACCGTGTGTAAAATAGAGAGCTAATGGAAGTTGCTGTATAATACAGGGAACTCAGCCTGGCGCTCAGAGATGACCTAGACGGGTAGGATGGTGGGGGGCGGGTAACGATGGGAGGGAGGCTCTAGAGGAAGGGGACATATGTATTCCTATGGATGATTCACATTGTTATATGGCAGAAACAAACACATTATAAAGCAATTATTCTCCAATTAAAAATTTAATTTTTTTTATTTTTCATTTTAATGCAGACTATTTTTAGCAATAAATAATTTGTCAGAGTGAGGTCAGTTTTCAGAATACCTGAAATAAGTTAGAAACATTTACCTTGCATTGGAGAAAGAAATGGCAACCCACTCCAGTGTTCTTGCCTGGAGAATCCCAGGGACGGGGGAGCCTGGTGGGCTGCCGTCTATGGGGTCTCACAGAGTCTGACACAACTGAAGCGACTTAGCAGCAGCAGCAGCCACTCCAGTATTCTTGTCTGGAGAATTCCATGGAATTCTCCATGGAAGAGCCTGGCAGGCTACAGTCCATGGGGTCTAAAGAGTCAGACACAGCAGATCAACTGACACTTTTCACAGGAATATAATGAATCCTTGAGTTGTAATTCATGCTTTTTTGTTCTCTTTTTTTCTTAGGTCAAATTTATTGAGATGTAATTTGCATACAGTATGATTCACTCTTTTTAATAAATAGTTTTGACAACTGTATGCAGTCATATAACTGTTAGCACAATTAAGATACAGAAGTGTTCTCTCAAACTCTTTTGCCCTTAGTCACCCATCCTTGACTGTCAGTCCTTGGTAGGTACTGATATGTTTCTCGTCTCTATAGTTTTGCATTTTGCAGATTTTCATAGAAATAAAGTGATACAATCTGTGGTCTTTAGGGACTGGCTTCTTTTAGTTAATGTATTTGAGATTCTTTTCTGCTGTTGTATGCCTTAGGACTCCATTTCCTTTTATTGCTGAATACCATCCCATTATATAGAGATACCATAGAGTGTTCAGCCATTTTATGCTTTCTTTTTATTTTTCTAGGCAGGGTTTCTGCCATGAACACTTAGCATTCTGTTAGCACTTTGACTAATTATCATTTTATATACATTTATTTTCTTTAAGGCTTTTCAAATGAGCTTTCACAATTTTAGTTTTTGAAAAGCAGGAGCTTTTGGACTTACTATGTTATTTGTAATCATTTATACTTAAATAAGGAGAAGGCAATGGCACCCCACTCCAGTACTCTTGCCTGGAAAATCCCATGGACGGAGGAGCCTGGTGGGCTGCAGTCCATGGGGTCTCTAAGAGTCGGACACGACTGAGCGACTTCACTTTCACTTTTCACTTTCATGCACTGGAGAAGGAAATGGCAACCCACTCCAGTGTTCTTGCCTGGAGAATCCCAGGGACGGG
>NW_011495032.1:1103215-1115056 GCF_000754665.1 Bison bison bison
CTGGTGGGCTACTGTCTATGGGGTCGCACAGAGTTGGACATGATTGAAGCGATTTAGCAGCAGCAGCAGCATACTTAAATAAGCCCTAAGGTAGGAAATGACTGCCCAGTTCAGGATTCTTGTTGGGATAATCCCATGAAACAGAGGAGTCTTGTGAACTATGGTCCATAGAATCACAAAGAATTAGACACGACTGAGCAACTAAGCAGTGAGCAAATACTTAAATAAGCATATATTGTATTTAATAAAAATGAATCATATTATAAAATATTCTATTAAAACCTCAAGATCTGGTAATGATTCATGTTCATACATTTTTGGGGATGCCTTTTTGATATCAAATTAATTGTGAAAAATTTGAACTACAGACACTTATAAAAGAATAAAATGAGAAAAATCTATAGTGTGCTAACATTGCCTATAGTTTCCTGGAAAATAAATATAATTTTTCTTAATCTCTAATGTCTGTAACCTTACTTTCAAAAATTGAGAACTATTGATTTATACTTAAGTTGGAAGGTTTAAAGTGAAACCTAAATTAGGTAATTTAGTTAACTTAGGGGAAGCAAGCTGAGTCTGTGAAATGTGAATACGAAAAATACTTGAATGTTCAAAATGTTAAAAAAAAAGAAAATTGTAATTTATTTTTTGAAATAACCTGTATTCTTCCAGGGAGTTCTCTACTATTATTAACCCATATATTTCAAGTAGAGTTAAAGCTCAGTTATTTAAAGTTCTGTAGGAGAAGGCAATGGCACCCCACTCCAGTACTCTTGCCTGGAAAATCCCATGAGCAGAGGAGCCTGGTAGGCTGTAGTAGTGACCATGGGGTCGTTAAGTGTTGGACATGACTGAGTGACTTCACTTTCACTTTCCACTTTCATGCATTGGAGAATGAAATGGCAACCCATTCCAGTGTTCTTGCCTGGAGAATCCCAGGGATGGGGGAGCCTGGTGGGCTGCCATCTGTGGGGTCGCACAGAGTTGGACATGACTGAAATGACTTAGCAGCAGCAGCAGCAGCAGTAAAAAATAAGCAGTATAGAATTATTGATGGAAAAAATTGCTTACACATAATTAACAATCTAGGTTATGAAGTATGGAAGAATAATTTTAACTTTAATATCTTAAAATAAGGATGTGCATACTCTTTTACCTTTATCTCATTCTAAATACATGAAAATAAAATAACATGCATTCTACTTATATACATGTATGTTTATCCTATTGCACTGGGCTGGCTGAAAAGTCATTTGTGTTTTTCTATAAGATGTTACAGAAAAATCCAAATGAACATTTTGGCCAACCCAATACATATATTTGTAATCTTTTTTGTTATTGTTATATTCCTCATCTTTTCCTGTGATTTTTAAAAAATTATTGAAATATAGTTGATTTACAATGTTATATTAATTACTACTATACAGCAAAGTGAGTCAGTTATATATATATATTGGGTTGGTATAAAACTTCTTTTGGTTTTTAAGTAAAAATAAAGGGCACATTTTTCATTTTCATCTAAGAATTTTATTGAACATCATATTCATCATTTCATTCCACTACCTTCTCCCATTTTTCAGGCAACTTTATAATTCCATCTCCCCAAAGCTTCTATTTCTTGAGCAAAGAATAGTTCCAAACACCTTTTACAGTTCAGAGAACTGCAATTTTTTCCATTAAGAAAATTTTGTAAAGAAAAAGACATCTGAAGGTGCAATTTCTGGTGAGTACGGTGGGTGAATCATAACTTCCTAGCCAAGCTGTAACAGTTTTTGCCTGATCATCAAAGGAACATGCAGTCTTGTGTTATCCTGATATAAAGTTATTCATTTTTCTATTGACTAATTCTGGGCAGTTTCCATTGAATGCTGCTTTCAGTGTGTCTAATTGGGAACACTACTTGTTGAAATTAGTCATTTGATTTTCTGGAAGGAGCTCATAATAGAGGACTACATTCCAATCCCACTATGTACACAACATCACTTTCTTTGGAGGAAGACCAGCCTTTCGTGTGGTTCACGGTGGTTCATTTCATTCACTTGCCCCACAGTCTCTTCCATTCCACATTATTGTACAGTATCCACTTTTCATCATTCCATAATGTTTTCTTTACATTTCAATAGAGAGTTGCATGTGGAAATATTGTGAAGAAGGTTTTTTTCACTTTAGCTATATGGAACTGACATATAAAAGCGATTAACATAACCAAGCTGGTAAAATGATTTTCAGCACTTGATTTGGATATTTTGAGTATGTCGGCTCTATCCTGCACAGTGTAACATTGATTGTTGCCAGTGAATGTCTCTAATTGATCACATCAATCACAGAACATACAGTGCACAAATCTTTGTTTATGTTTCAGTTGTGTTTTTATCTTTCTGGAAATAAAAAAGCATATTATGCTGAAAATGTTGCCTTTTACTTCCATTTTAATATGAAATTGGCTACGCACAAAAATCACCAATTTTTAAATGCATGTTAATATGACAGGTATCACAATACAATCTAACAAAATTGTTTTGAATGAAGTTAAAGTGCTAGTAGAGCATATTATGGGGATGGGGGGGTGATGAACAGACTTTCTGGCCAACCCAAATATGTATAATTTTTTGTATAATTTTATGTTATGGTTTATCCCATGATATCAATTGATTATAGTCCCCTGTGCTACCTAGTAGGACCTTCTTGTTTATCCAGTCTATATATTCCAATTTGCATCTCAGACTCCCAGTCTATCCCTCTCCCGCCTCCTCTCCCTCTTGGCAACCACCAATGCATCCATGAAAATTTTTAAGTACCCATTTTACATTATGATTTACTTTAATGCTTGAATCTTTTGTATGTTATACCTACATTTAGAATTGAAAGGGATTTAAATCATCTTAGTTGAGGCAGCTCATTTTTCTGGAGAAGAAAGTAATCTCTTGAGTGGTTAGTGAACAGAAAAGTTCCAAAAGGTATGAGATCTCCATGTCAATTCAGGAGAATCTCCCCTATTTTTCATTTCATAGTTAATGGGAAATGAATCCTATCAGAAAGAATTTTCTATACTTCTGTTTGAGACAAACTCTGGGCCCCAACTCTTTTATTCAAGAATTAGAAACATGAAATAAATCTAGTGCCAGAGTACACATCTTCCTGGGGCCCCTTCCTTTCTTCCTCCTCATACTCCTGTGGCCTTCATTCCAGATCAGTTCCATGTCATCTCATGTCAGACCAGTGCTTCTCAAACTTTGGTAAGCATGAAAATCATCTGGAGAGTTAACAATGCACACAGCAGCCTAGCTTGTTCAAACTGGGCTTTAGATTTTCATTAAATTCTACATTTGACAATTGACATTGTCAGTTGACATTGGTTCCTATTAGAGTTTAGAATCACTGGTTTATAGAGTCCTGCCTGCACTGTTGCAGAAGCGCGCTCTCTGCTTAAATCCAGGGAACATACTTTACCTGGCACAAATGTTCTTAATGCAAGTCCATTGCTGTTGTTGTTTTAAATCTATATCATTGGCACAAAAGTGCATTTCCTGCTCTCAGTCTTGAATTAAATTCAGAGTTATTTCAGATAGAACTTTATTGGGCCTCATCAGGTTTTTCTGGAGAGTGAAAAACACCAAGGTTTTATTTTATGAGCTTTGAATATATTTCAATAACACTGAGCATAGAGAAGAAGGCACTGGGTTGCTAATAGATAACCCCAGTTATCTATTAGCTGCTAATAGCTGCTAATAGATAAGCTAGTCCTTAAAAATGCCAGGTTGTCCTCTTTCTAATTATTTTGCTTACAGTGTTTCACCTGGCCCTCCCTTTTAAATTTGCTCATCAATATGCAGATTTGATTTCACAGGCTCCAAGAAGCCTGTGATTTCCCCAGTGTTTTGTGCTTTCTTCTTCCTCTGAACATGTGTACAGTTGTCATGTAGCCACTGTTATGAAAGGTATTCTGACATGTATGAGTGTCAGTGTGTATTCTCATTATCGTCACACAAGGCAAGGAAACTAATTTTATTCCTTTTCATGATCACTGCACATTACAATCTCCCTAAAATGCATATTGCATGGAGTGAATACACTCATTTTGAGCTCTTAATCTTATGGCATTAATATTTCCTAGTAATCATAGTAACAGCTGCTGTTTATTCCATAGGTAATATACGCCAGCCTTGCTAAGTGTTTTATGTATATTACCATCCTTAGATGTCCTTACAGCCATTACTCTGAGATGTAGGTAGGTTTGTTTACTCAATTTCCCATGTGGAGCAATGTGAGGTTCAGGAAACAAATAATTTAATGTGTTGCAATAGCGGGTAGGGACCATAGCTGCCTCTTAAATATAAACGGTTAGCAGTTTCACTGGTAGTGTTCATAATCATCTAATCTTGACTGGATGTATTTATGTATGTGTGTGCTCAGTTGTGTCCAACTCTTTGCAACCCCAGGGACTATAGCCCACCAGCCTCCTCTGTCCATGGGATTGCCCATGCAAGAATACCAGAGTGGGTTGCCATTTCCTTCTCCAGGGGATCTTCCTCGACCCAGGGATCAAATTCATGTCTCCTGTATTGCAGGCGGATTCTTTACCACTGAGCCACCAGGGAAGTCCAATCTTGATTGTAGATTGTCTTTTTTTTTTTTTTTTAATGGATTCAAAGTGGCAAAGTGAAATAGGTGACTGACTGTCTTGTAATTTAAGGGCTTATAGGGACAGGATTTATTCTGTTATGCAGAATCAAAGATGATCTTTCAAGCAACTTGAAGGTTTGCAATTGTGTTGGAATCAGGCATGCATGCGTTTGTGTGATATTTGTTTTCATGCAGTTCAAGTGAGGCTAGATGAGTGGTATTATGTTTTCCAGTAACTGATACCACTGTGCTTTCTGAAAGAAGACAGTCTAATTGCCTGTTTCAAAAACTTTTTGTTATTTAGAGAATTTTATCTGCTTTTTTTTTAAAAAAAAAAAACACAAACAAACCTGGTTCTTGAATATAGTCCAAAGTAGAGTCCCATGGGCTTCCCTTGTGGCTCAGCTTGTAAAGAATCTACCTGCAATGTGGGAGACCTGGGTTTGATCCCTGGGTTGGGAAAATCCCCTAGAAGAGGGCACAGCAACTCACTCCTGTATTCTTGCTTGGAGAATCCCATGGACAGAGAAGAGTCTGGCAGACTGCAGTCCATAGGGTTGCACAGAGTCCAACATGACTGAAGCATTCAGGCACATCTGTGTGATTGTCCACCCTTCTCCCTGAAAGTGAAAGTGAAGTCGTGTCTGACTCTCTGCGACGCCGTGGACTGTAGCCTACCAGGCTACTCTGTCCATGGGATTCTCCAGGCAAGAATACTGGAGTGGGTTGCCATTTCCTTCTCCAGGGGATCTTCCTGATCCAGGGATCGATCCCGGGTCTCCCGCATTGCAGGCAGATGCTTTAACCTCTGAGCCAGCAGGTGACCACCTTCTTAGTACAGACCACACTCACCTCCATAGGCATCTTTTGGTTTGGAGAAGTCCACATCCCCATCCTCTGCTCTCTACTTTACCTCCTGGTGTTTCACTTTGAGGGGGATATTTCAATATGAGTTCTCTCTGAGGTTACACTTGATGATTCTTCTTAGAGACTTTGGGTTTCCTTGCATGGAGACTCAGTTTCTGCTGAGAGCAAACCACAACGGAGCCTGTCACAGACAGGAACTCCTCTCCCAGCTTACAGCCCACTGAGGGTGTGCACACGATGTAATCCCCAGGTAACTTCTGTACCACCCTCTGACTCATACAGCACTCACTTATCTTTGTCACATCAAATGTGGGGAGAGAGACTATGCTACTCCCTACCCCCACAACACACCTCATCTCTGTTCTCCAATTTCTCTCCAACCCCAACTGTGTCACTTAGCTTTAAACAGAACATTCTAGATCTTGGAGTGAGTTACCATACCATTCCTTTCATCAGAGGATCTTCCCATCCCAGGGATTGAACCCAGATCTCCCACATTACAGGCAGATTCTTTACCACCTGAGCCACCAGGGAAGCACATTATGAGATATAAAAAGTGAAAGTGAAGTCGCTCAGTTGTGTCCGACTCTGCGACCCTGTGGACTGTAGCCTACCAGGCTACTCTGTCCATGGGATTCTCCAGGCATGAATACTGGAGGGGGTTGCCATTTCCTTCTCCAAGGGATCTTCCTGACCCAGGGATCGAACCCAGGTCTCCTGCATTGCAGTCAGATGCTTTAACCTCTAAGCCACCAAGGAAGCCCATGAGATATAAACTTGTCCTCAAACCAGTAGAAAGATGAATGAGGTAGGAGGGGAAATGCTTTTTATGTCACTTCAATCTTAAAGAAAGGGGAGTGGATTCTCACAAGTGATAGGACGAAGTTGAAGATGTTTTCTTTCAGATTCAGTTGTCCTCTAGTTTTATTATGAGAGTCAGTGTTTATCATTTTTAGGCTTTTAGGCTTCCCTGGTGGCTCAGTCAGTAAAGAATCCCCCTGCAATGTAGTAGACTCTCTGTAATGCAGGAGACCCAGGTTTGATCACTGGGTCAGGAAGATCCCCTGCTGAAAGAAATGGCAACCCACTCCAGTATTCTTGCCTGGGAAGTCCCATGGATAGAGGAGCCTGCAGGACTACAGTTCATGGGATCACAAAGAGTTGGATATGACTTAATGTCTAAACCACCACCACCACCACTTATCATTTTTACCTCCAGCCCACAATAAGAAATACATTTTGCATCATAATCTAGTTTTCTTGTCTCTGTCTTCCTTTCTCTCTTTTTTTCATACCCACACATATACAAACACACACACCCAAAATATATTTTAAAAATCCAGCACTTAGTTATACTATTAATGCAGGCCCTGCCCTATAATTTCTTCTTTTCAGTCCAATCAGTCTTCAGGACATTTGTTTCATGGTCTACTAAACTGATTAGATAACCTTCAAATGGATCAAGTCTCACAATTTATAAACACTACTGTAGAAGGTAAAGGGTAATAAACACGTTGCCCTTTCTCTCCTTGATACCACAGACTCTCAGATCAATAGCTAGACCTTCCTAAAATTGGCCTTGAAAATTTTAGAATCTTAATTCTCAACAGCGGTTTTCTCTGCTGTAATTCATACACTACTGGGGAGCATTTGGAGACGAGAGATAAAGCAGTCTCTATGTTGTGCAACTGCTCATTGTGTACACTTTGACCAGAAAACAGATCTGTGTGGGTGCACACACACTCATATTTATCAGACCAGTTTTGTTGTTTTCCTTAAATACAACAATAATACATGCTTGTTGTTTAAAAATATTCTGAAATACTTGTTAAATAGTTTCTGTTTTTTTTTTTTTTTCCACTCCTGCAGAGTAACAACCATTTCAGGTCATTTTCAGGCCCTACACAATACACATACACCCCCATGCACACATATTTTAGTAATCCTTACATTTCTGTCAGGGCTTTGCTTATTCTAGAAGTTGATCATCATAGGCAATGTGACCTTGGCATGAGAGTCAGCTTTTGTTCTAAAGTTTAAACCGGCACCTCCCAGTTGCCTGGAAGGGCAAATTTATGATCTCTCTGGGATGAGAACTTGATTTTTAGACTATTAGCTTTTCTTCAGCTTCTCTCTCATTTCCCATGAAAATACTTAGGTTTTTCTTTTTAACTTTTTTTTTTCCTTAGCTTTTATTACACATTTGCTAATTTTATTCTCAGTGTGACCTCTCAGCTATCTACAGGGAAAGGCAAATTGCTCTAGAAAACCTCCACTCAAGGAAGTTCAGAAAATAGACTTCTCTTTGTAAGACTAATATGGTCTGGGAATGGTTTACTGGGGTGCAAAAACACTTGCACATCCCAAGAGAGCAGGAGAGTAGAAATAATGATCTGGATGGTGAAAACAATAATGAAGACTGTGCCTCAATTATTTTTTTCTTTTTTAAGTATTTGTCTTCTAAGGCACTGAGGTATAAATCTCTGGTTTCTAATTTGTGGAAAATAAGAACTGTGGATAGAAGGATACAATCTGTGATACAAACTCATTTAAAACAATATAATTCTATTTTAAAATGAAGTTGCCTTACTTGGTAATTTCAAAGCTGAGCATGTGATGCTATTTCCTGAAGTGCTCTAAATTATCCTAAAGTTGAAATTTGACGCTATTACCCTAAGAAATGCATTTTGTGGGATGGGCTTTGTGCTTGAGTTTGCAGCCTGGGCAATTTCTCACTGAAATGTTTCAATTGCTCTCTAAGCTCCAACCCTAGTTCCTTATCTCATGACTAAAATAGTTTTTTCTTGAATAAGGTATAGGAAACAACCAGCCAAAATAAAAATTATGTACACTGTCTTGGACACACACTTCAGAGTTCTGTTTCATTGTTCATGATGATGATTGTAACCCTCTATCTAGTACTTTTTGTGTCTGTGCCTGACATTCTCCTGAACATTGTCATTAAATCCTCAAAATGAAACTCTGAGTATGTACTATCAACTTTTGGTAAAATGAAAAAAAAAAAAATGCTCAAGAAGTTTCTTACTAATGTAGCATGGTGGTGGAGCTTTTAACCCATGTCCTCAAGAATATACTCTGGACATGGTTGTTAGGCAGATGTTCTCAAGAACAGTTGCTCTTAGGTATTTAATGGCAGAGTCTTTCCAGACATCTAGCAGGAATTCAGTGGATGTCTTGTTTAGTGTGTTGGTGAAAGTATTAGTCACTCAGACATGTCTGACTCTTTGCGACCCCATGGACTGTAGCCTGCCAGGCTCCTCTGTCCATGGAATTTTCCAGGCAAGAATCCTGGAGTGGGTAGCCATTCCCTTCTCCAGGGGATCTTCTTGACCCAGGGATCAAACCTAATTCTTTAGCATCTGAGCCACCAGGGAAGCCCAGGATGAAAATCAAGGTGATAAGTATTCTCTTTGGTCCTCTTATTACCAAAGAATACTTTTATATTATTAATAAGTTCTTCAAACAAACACCAGGGAGTCTCATGTGTTTTCTTTTTCAGTGGCAGGCATTTTGAACTGATCACAGCATTCATCCTGGTGGAACGAAGTTTGTTTGCAGGATCATTCACAAAACAGCATTCTAGCCAGCCACCACGGATCAATCGTTGATGGCATCAAAATAGACACCATTGATTGGCATAAAAATTGTGCTATTATAGTCTTCTTCCTTCCTATGACCCACCTGTTCTGATGACTGAAAAGACAATTTTGAATTTTTAACTCAAATCCATAAGAGAAAGGTTGATTTGTAAGAGACACTTCTTAGGTGCTATGCAAGTGAAGCTGGACTCATAGGATACATTCTGTTGTGGAGTTAAGTAAGTTGGCTTTCCTTATTAATGAAAACAATTTTAACATTTTGGTGTTTCAGTGAGTTAAAATTTTAAGGAAAGGTTACATTTATACACTAGATTTTGGAATTTGACATGAACAATTTTCATTTAAGATAAGGATCTTAAAAAACCATTGTTTTCCTTGCAGCCACTTAATGTACAGGAGCAGCAACAACAACCACAATAAAAATAAAACTTTTCTGGCTTCTGGGGCTTCTGTGGTGGCTCAGATGGTAGAGAATCTGCCTGCAATGGGAGAGACCAGGGCTTGATCCCTGGGTCTGGAAGATCCCCTGGAGAAGGGAATGGCAACCCACTTCACTATTCTTGCCTGAAGAACTCCCTGGACAGAGGAGCCTGGCAGGCTACAGTCCATGGGGTTGCAAAGAGTTGGGCCCAACTGAGCGACTAATACCTTCACTTCACTTTTCATTTTCTGCTTTCCTTCTGGAAACCTAAGCTCCGTGTTGATAAGCCCTATATATTCAAATGCAATCTTTACAAAAAGCCTTGCAAAATGTTGTTCTACTTTTAAAACAGAATAAAACCAAAAATAACTGTGATTCATCTTTCAGTAACTTGCTCTTCAACAGCACAACTCATAACTGACATATCCTACAGGGAATACCAGGTATGTCTCTCCATGTCTAAATCTTGTGATCTAACAATGAACTGAACGATAGCAGGGACTTGCCATGGTAAATATAAAAAATAAGTACTATTTCTAATATCTCTAAGGCAACTTTTTACAAACTTCATATTTAGATATTTTGCTAAAATATAATATTTTGGGGTTTCCCAGGTGGCTCAGGGGTAAAGAATCTGCCTGTCAAGCAGGAGACATAGGTTTGATCCCTGGGTCAGAAAGATTCCCTGGAGAAGGAAGTAACCGAATCCAGTATTCTTGGCTGGTAAATCCCATGGACAGAGGAGGCTGGTGGGCTACAATCCATGGGGTCTCAAAAGAATCAGACACTGTTTAACGATTAAACAGCAGCAATATTTTGATTAGCCCTGGTAGCTGCAAGTTTCATAATTTTCTTTCTTTACTCTTTCTCTGAAATAACACAATATGCATAATTTCTAATATCATCAGAATCTTACCTTTGCATAGATTACTGATATAAAATAGCATTGGTATTATTCATAAAATACAGTATATCCTTAGATATTGTGATTTAAATGAATCAGTATTAGTACATCAGTACTCCTTCCCCTCTACACTGGTCTTAGTGATGTTTGTGCTGGGAATTCTTTAATCATGGCATCATAACGAAAGAGATATATAAGCTGGACTTTTACTGTCAATCCAGCCACTTCCAGTTCCCCTGGACTTTTCATGAGCCTTATTTTTGGCTTTGTGTAAGGCAAAAACTCTTCATACTATGGAGTAGAACTGTACTGATGTGCGTTTAGTCTTCATCTTTGTTCATCATTTGACTTTGATGAAATCAGTCAGTCCTTCTGTGCTTAAGAATTTTACCTTGAATATGTGGATAAATATAAGTCATAGGGTTGTCAAAAAGATTGTCATACACTTATGAGAAATTCCTTGGAAATTGTGTGTTCACTGACTTCTATTACTGTCACAGCAGTTACTTTGAAGATAACTGCTTCAAAGTAGGTAGCACTTGGATGTATAATTTTTAAATAGTTTAAAAAATGAGCCAATATACAGTTGTAAATACGCTTACGTGGAAATACTTGATAGAAAAATGAATATTAATATCTATTATGTTAATTCTTAATGATATTTGTTGATTTCTCTACCATCTCACATGAACTTTCTTTACTTTTCAAATAAATTCAAATATTGGTTATATATAGAAAAATATGGGTTTCCCTGGTGGTTCAGCAGTAAAGACTTCACCTGCAGTGAAGGAGATGCAGGTGGGTTTGATCCCTGGGTGGGGAATATCCCTTGGAGGAAGGAATGGCAACCCACTCCAGTATTCTTGCCTGGAGAATTCCATGGACAGAGGAACCTGGCAGGCTACAGTCTGTGGGGTTGCAAAGAGTCAGATATGACTGAGCAAATATCTGTCTGATGTATACACACACACACTCATGCAGATACAAACACCATAACTATACCATATCATGCCATGCTCAGTTGCTTGATGAAAGTGAAAGAGGAAAGTGAAAAAGTTGGCTTAAAACTCAACATTCAGAAAACTAAGATCATGGCATCTGGTCCCATCACTTCATGGCAAATAGATGGGAAAACAATGGCAACAGTGACAGACTATTTTTTTGGGCTCCAAAATCACTGCAGATTGTGACTACAGCCATGAAATTAAAAGACGCTTGCTCCTTGGAAGAAAATTTATGACCAACATAGACAGCATATTAAAAAGCAGAGACATTACTTTACCAACAAAGGTATATCTAGTAAAAGCTATGGTTTTCCCGGAAGTCATGTATAGATGTGAGAGTTGGACTATAAAGAAAGCTGAGCACTGAAGAATTAATGCTTTTGAACTGTGGTGTTGGAGAAG
>NW_011495032.1:1115156-1116077 GCF_000754665.1 Bison bison bison
TTTTTCCCAGTAGTCACATATGGATGTGAGAGTTGGACTATAAAGAAAGCTGAGCACTGAAGAATTAATGCTTTTGAACTGTGGTGTTGGAGAAGACCCTTGAGACTCCCTTGGACTATAAGGAGATCCAACCAGTCCATCCTAAAGGAAATCAGTTCTGAATATTCATTGGAAGGACTGATGCTGAAGCTGAAACTCCAATACTTTGGCCCCCTGATGCAAAGAACTAACTCATTGGAAAAGACCCTGATGCTGGAGAATATTGAAGGCAGAAGGAGAAGTGGATGACAAAGGATGAGATGGTTGGATGGCATGACTGACTCGATGGACATGAGTTTGAGTAGTCTCCAGCAGTTGGTGATGGATAGTGGAGCCTGGCATGCTGTAGTCCATGGGGTCACAAGGAGTCAGACAAGGCTGAGTGACTGAATTGAACTGAATTGATGAAATGTTGCTTGCCAGGCTTCTCTGTCCATGGAATTTTTTAAGCAAGAATACTGCAGTGGGTTTCTTTCCCTTCTCCAGGGGATCTTCCTGACCCAGGGATTTTACCTGGGTATCCTGCATTGCAGGTGGATTCTTTGCCATCTAAGTCACCAGGGAAGCCCTGTGTGTATCTATGTATACTTACATACATACATATATAATGTTCTTTATTCGTAGTGATGCTTTCTAAGGCCCACTTGACTTCACATTCCATGATGTCTGGCTCTAGGTGAGTGATCACACTATCGTGATTATCTTGGTTGTGAAGATATTTTTTGTACAGTTACGAACAAAAACTAGTGGAGGTGATGGAATTCCAGTTGAGCTCTTTCAAATCCTGAAAGATGATGCCGTGAAAGTGCTGCACTCAATATGCCAGCAAATTTGGAAAACTCAGCAATGGCCACAGGACTGAAAAAGGTCAGTTTTCATTCC
>NW_011495032.1:1116236-1116684 GCF_000754665.1 Bison bison bison
ACCCTGCTTATTTAACTTATATGCAGAGTACATCATGAGAAACTCTGGACTGGAAGAAACACAAGCTGGAATCAAGATTGCCGGGAGAAATATCAATAACCTCAGATATGCAGATAACACCACCCTTATGGCAAAAAGTGAAGAGGAGCTAAAAAGCCTCTAGATGAAATTGAAAAAGGAGAGTGAAAAAGTTGGCTTAAAGCTCAACATTCAGAAAATGAAGATCATGGTGTCTGGTCCCATCACTTCTTGGGATATAGATGGGAAAACAGTGGAAATAGTGTCAGACTTTATTTTTTGGGCTCCAAAATAACTGCAGATGGTGATTGCAGCCATGAAATTAAAAGACGCCTACTCCTTGGAAGAAAAGTTATGACCAACCTAGATAGCATATTCAAAAGCAGAGACATTACTTTGCCAACAAAGGTCCATCTAGTCAAAGCTATTG
>NW_011495032.1:1116892-1131109 GCF_000754665.1 Bison bison bison
AGAGGATGAGATGGCTGGATGGCATCACTGACTCGATGGACGTGAGTCTGGGTGAACTCCGGGAGTTGGTGATGGACAGGGAGGCCTGGCGTGCTGTGATTCATGGGGTCGCAAAGAGTTGGACACAACTGAGCGACTGAACTGACTGAACTGAATGTTCTTTGTATTCTACTGGGCTTACATTTTGCCTTCCAGTTTGTTGTAGTATAAAAGTTTTGCTAAGCGTTTGCTTTGGCGTAATATGAAAATTCATCTTGGCAGCCTCCAGTATTTCTTGTTACCAGCTTCATGACTGGCAGTTACAACTATTTTTATTTTAGTTGTGGAAATATCCCACTTTTGGTACTGGTTTGGGTACAAGGTAAATTATGGTATGCACATTAACCCTAGAGACAACATCTCAATGACTGAACATGTAAGAATGGAAGTTCTTCTTAATGTCTAAAAGAAAATGATGCTTAGATTTAATATATATACCTGTTTATATATATTTACATTATATAGTATATAGTTTTATATATATGTATATATATATGCAAAGAATAAGGTTATTTTTCTGTTGTTTCATTTTCTCACATTCTTAAATTATATATTATTTTGTAAGTATTATAATTATAAAGAGGCTTCCCCAGTGGTAAAGAATTTGCCTGCAGTGAGGAGCTGTAGGAGATGAGGGTTTGATCTCTAGGCAATTTGGATAACAGAGAACAGCAGAGTGGAAAGCTCACCATAATCTTTGACTTAATGACAGGTATGAAAGTCAAAGTCTTAGTTGCACAGTCAGGTCCAACTCTCTGTGACCCCATGGGCTGTAGCCCATCAGGCCTCTTTGTCCATGGGATTTCGCAGGCAAGAACACTGGAGTGGGTTGCTGTTTCCTTCTCCAGGGGATATTCCTGACCCAGGGATCAAACCTGGGTTTTCCAGGTTGCTCACAGATTCTCTACTCTCTGAGCCACAAGGGAGGCCCTAGTGAATGACAGGTGTGGAAAACAATTCATATAAATTAAAGGCCATAACCTAGGCAACCACCAAGCACTTGATTTAGCCAAATCTGTATCATAATGTCCTTTGGCCCAGGATGGTGACTTCTTTTTTCCCCTTCATGCTATTTTTAATTTGACCATTTCTCTCCTCATAGCCACCAGAGAATGCTTTTTGACCATTAAGAAATATATGAGTTAGTTGTTTCAAACAACGTCTATGCCTCTTTGAATGAGGATTTGTACAAAATGTAGTTAAATGTATTGGCTGAAATGAATTTTATTTTACAGATAAAAATAGTATAATATGATAATTTAAAATGATATAGTAATAATATATAACACAATAAATATAATTATGTATAAATATAAATATGTATAATAATACAATAATATTAATTATATTATTATAGTATTATAATAATATAATAAATATAAAAATGAAAAAGAATATTAGAGTTTGGTAAACTACGTAGAGAATCTGTCTTATCATTATTTTGAAACCCCAAATTATCATTTTGTGTTGTCTGTCGTGTTTTAAGATTGAAGTTTTTTTGTGTGTTGGATATTTACTACTATAGAGATAGTGACAACTTAAAATAAGAATTTAAATACTTATAATGATAAGTAAATCAAAAAACCTTTTGACATTAAAAGGAATTTTGTGATATTTATTTTTGTGTACATTAATATGAGAACTGAAAATAAATGCCCAGCGTTTCTATTAATATATAAATGACTGTAGTATATATACATATATACATGATACAGTGACCTTTAAAGTTACTTCTACAATTGCTATAATTAAGCCATAGTCTTAACAAAATATTTTTTCCAAGATGAAAGGAATATAAAAATGTTTCTGGCATTAAAAAATTGGAATAAAGAAGTTAGAAATCAAAGCCAAAATAAATAGCTTACATAGTGAAAACAGTGCTTTGTCTGTGGTAAATTTTTTGGCTGGGATAATGTAAAATATGTCTTAATTCTTGAAAGTAATTATTGTGAATCCTTCATAAAATGATAGGGTGAGAAAGAAAGCATTTTGTTTAAAAGCTGAAAATGTGAATAGAAACATATTGCACAGTAGAGTATCTTAAAATTTTATAACAATTCTGAATAAATATTAATGGTAATAAAAATAAATTATGTACATATATATACATATAGTTTTCTCCAATCTGTATCCCAAGACTACCTCTATCTTTACCATTGCTTTCAGATTTATTTTACAGAATTGTAAGCATTCTGTGAGACAACAGAATAGTTGTCATAGTAATACGTGATAGGTTTTCTCTTCTAAAAGTCTGTCACAAAAGGAATGGATTCTTATGTCCTCCTTATAAGTTTCTTAGGGAGACTGACAATGAAATCACTGTATTAATTAATTGAATATTAGATCTAAAATTCTATGAACTATTTCAGATACAGTGATAATTTTTTAAATTTAATTTTGCACTGATGTACTTCTGATTAGAAAAACATGGTCATAGTAACTCTTGGCTTAAGCCTTGAAAGAGTTAATGGATCTTTCCAAGTACTTGTCAGCAAAGAATACCATAGACACTGAAATGAGCTAAATGAAGTTGATGAGCAAGTAAAAGGACCTATAGAAGAAAAAAAATGTTAATGCCATAAGCTGAACACTGCATGGGAAATTAATAGGATGAGAACTGAAAAGACGTGATTGATATTACTGCAAAACAGCCAATGGTGTCTGACTTTGAGTTCTTTAGTAGAGTGATAGGATATGGAATCAGATTGCAGGAGTATATGGAAATAAGGAGAAACTAAGGGAAAGGTAGTTTGTCCTTTCAAGAAGGTTCTTGATGAAGGAAAGAAGGGAGTAGTGCTTGAAGAGAAAGCATAGTCCTTGTAAAGTCTGTATGCAAAGACAACAAGCCAAAGTGCTGTTTGGTTGTTACCCTTGATCCTATTCTGACTAATGGGGCTTTGCAGCCTCCTTCTATGTCTCGCCATTTAGTTCAGGTTCTTCCCAAGAAGGGTATTACATGGCAAATCATTGTGAATAGCATGTCTCCTCTGCCAGTTTTCTTTATTCCAGTTCAGGGGATTGTAATGATGTTCTGTACCATTGACTGCAACAAAGGTAACAAAGATGTAAATGTGCCTTCTGCAAAGGTGTGGATGCCTCCTGAATGGCTGATGCCTTTTCCATGAGGAGAAATTTCAGTATAATCCCACTGAAGTCAATATTTAGATTTGCCTTGTACTTTCAGGCTCTGACAGATTTCTGTAAAACAGCTCTTAGTTTTTATATACTCTTTTATGCTTAAATGCAATTCCCTCTCTCTAGGACTCAGGTATGAGTCCCACAGGAAAAGGGCTGGCACATGTGTGAAATGCCAGACCATGAGGTGTGGTCCATTATTCCTGCAGTCAGATGTGACTCATGGTTTTGAACTACACTTGTGTACTTTCACCCTCTTCTCCTTTATGATTAGATTTTTCACTAGGGGCTTCTCTGACTCCACTTGCAGACTTCTTTATGGGTCAGTCCACTTGTCCATCATGAATATGCAGGAATGAGTGAATTAGTGTGTATACAAATTAGGCTGCCAACTGGGGTGAACTGCTATGTTAGTTATTACAGAGCGAATGGTGAAGTGGGTGGAGTTGAAGTTGTTACTCTTGTTTGACAGTGAATAAGTGTGGGGAGTAGAACAGGAAGGGAACAAAGTCCCAATGATAATGAAAAGAGCAGTACTACCATAATGAATATTTAAAGAGGAAGTGCATATACAACCTTCTTTATGTGAAATATAATGAATATTAATATCTTAAGTACAAGAGTACAAATCATACTTCTGTTCCTGCACCATGATCTGAGAGGATGAAAAAAAAAATATTAGATATATGTTCAAATTAGTTAGAAGACTCAGTAGAAAATCATGATGATGGTCTGGGTGACACTTGGAGTGGGAGACTTTAAAATAGGTGCATAAATATTTTTTGCAGCACATGAATATTATAAAAGACATAATTTGAAAGTAGAAATTCTTACAAAGCATTTTGAAATTTTGGTAATATGTTAATATTTTATTGGGAATTGATCAATAATTTTTGATGTCTTTATATGCTAGGGATTAAACCTAGTAGCTTTTCAACATTTAATATATAAAATGGGCTTCACTTGTGGCTCAGAGGATAGAGAATCCATCTGCAATGGAGGAGACCCAGGTTCCATCCCTGGGTGGGAAGATCCCTTGGAGAAGGGACTGGATAAAATGTCACAAATAGATGAATCTGATAACTTGTCTTTCCTGTTTAATGAATGTCTTAATATAAAATACACTGAGAAATATTAAGTGTTGTAAGAAGTAAATTATTAAGGAAGTTCAAGCAGATTATGTCTACATGAAATTATTGGAGAATGTCTTATAAAAGATGACTTTTTACCTGGACCTTAATAATAGGTAGGACTTATGATATATGGCAAAACCAATACAATATTGTAAAATTAAAAAATAAAATAAATAAATAATAATAGGTAGGACTTAGAAATACAAGGGGAAATATGATGCATTCCAAGTAGAGGAAGCTGCATAGACAAAATGAGAGAAGTCAGTGAGCAGTGAGCACAGGAAGTGGCTTAATTTAAAAAATTTCATTTTATATTATAGATTTACAATATTTTGTTAGTTTCAGATATTCAGCAAAGTGATTCTGTTATACATTTACATATACCTCTTTTTTAAATTTATTTTCCCATTTAGGTTATTGCATAATTTTGAGTAAAGTTCCCCATACTATACAGTAAGTCCATGTTGGTTATCTATTTTAAATATAGTAGTGTGTATATGTCAATTTCAAACTACTGATTTATCCCTCACCACCACCTTTCCCCTTCAGAAAGCATTGTTTGTTTTTGACATTTGTGAATCTGTTTTGTAAATAAATTATTTTTGTACCATTTTTTTATGTTCAGCATATAAGTGATATCACATAGTATTTGTTTTTCTCTGACCGACTTCATTTAGTTGGATCACCTAATAGGTCAAGTGGTTTATGAGAAATGAGGTTGAAAGTGTAATTAGAGGATACATCATTGCATACAATATTAAGTTTGAGTTGTTTCTTAGAGTATTTTAAGCTGAGTTGTTACATGATCTGGTTTGGAACTTTAGAAATAAGTTCCTGAAAATATCAAGACTTCTGAGTTATATATATTTTAAAGCAACTTCTATAGAAGAAGGATAATTCAAGTCTGTGGACAAACCATCAAAGAAAAAGGAACTTTGCTTTTCTTTCTTAAAGAGCTAGTGGAAGTTAAAAAGGTGAACCTGGTTCCAAGAGAGGAACAATGAATCTCTGGGGTCAGGAATGCTGCTGTGGTAAAGATCAAACAAACAGTCCTTAATGATTGTGCAGGGGTAAAGAATCCACCTGCCAAGTCAGGAGACACTTTGGGAAGATCTTCTGGAGTAGGAAATGGCAACCAACTCTAGTATTCTTGCCTAAAAAATTTCATGGACAGAGGAGCCCGTCACATAGAGTCAGACACAACCGAGCAACTGAACATGCACGTATAATTATCTTGTATTTATTTTTATAATGAGTGATTTACCAGACAGTAAAGAAATCTGTACAGTAGCTGATCAAATACTGAAAAGACCCAGAAATATGATGCGTTTAGCTATTGAATTTACTATTTAAGTATTCCCCAAAGGTATTAAGTTTTTTGCTTCTTCTTACTCACTGGCTTCTCAGTTATTTATGTTCAAATATATTTCATGACCCAGATATTTTCTTATTTACCTTTCTGGCAAGGTCTGCATGTATAGGCAAGAGCCCTTTTTTATTCTTTTGTAAAACACATATGCAGAGAGAGACTACAATGTGATAGATCCCATACCCCAAATCAGTGAATCTACTGCACACCGACTAATGATACAGCCTCTCTTTTGTGTATTTACCCAGACACAGATCTTGCCTTTTAGTTGTAGAGGTTAAAATTGAAAGTTTGTGTAAGGAGAGAAAGTCATTGATGGGCACATTGGACCATGTAAAAGGTATAAGCAGAATTTAGAATAAAGGGAGAAGAATTGACCATAGATGTGTGGGTGATGAATGTAGGGAAGTGGGAGTCAGAGTATGAATATGGAAAATTATGAGGCCATGGGTTATGGCAATGATAGCTTCAGCTCACAGGACATTTAATTACACACTCTATTTTGGTTCTTAAAGAAGATTCCCAGAAGAAATTACTGTTGCTATGAGTCAACTTAATAACAGCTTATATTCAAAATTGTGTTTGTATACATAATTATTCAGTTCAGTTTAATGGCTCAGTCATGTCCGACTCTTTGCAACCCCAGGGATTGCTGCACGCCAGGCTTCCCTGTCCATCACCAACTCCTGGAGCTTGTGGAAACTCACGTCCATCAATCAGTGATGCCCATCTAACCATCCCATCTGTCATCCCCTTCTCCTCCTGCCTTCAGTCTTTCCCAGCATCAGGATATTTTCCAATGAGTCAGTTCTTCATGTCATGTGGCCAAAGTATTGGAGCTTCAACTTCTTCATCAGTCCTTCCAATGAATATTCAGGACTGATTTCCTTTAGAATAGACTGGTTGGATCTCCTTGCAGTCCAAGGGACTCTCAAGAGTCTTCTCCAACACCACAGTTCAAAAGCATCAATTCTTTGGTGCTCAGCTTTCTTTATAGTCCAACTCTCACATCCATACATGACTATTGGAAAAACCATAGCTTTGACTAGATGGACCATTGTTGGCAAAGTAATGTCTCTGCTTTTCAATATGTTGTCTGGGTCAGTCGTAGCTTTTCATAGATAGTTATTGGCAACTAGCAAAAATCTTCACTGCTTACAAAGTGCTATATGTTCCCACTCTGACCTAGAAAAGTCTTCTCTTATAACTGACTTTTAGAATTATATTAATGAAACAGATCAGATCAGATCAGATCAGTCGCTCAGTCATGTCTGACTCTTTGCAACCCCATGAATCACAGCACGCCAGGCCTCCCTATCCATCACCAACTGCTGGAGTTCACTCAGACTCACGTCCATCGAGTCAGTGATGCCATCCAGCCATCTCATCCTCTGTCGTCCCCTTCTCCTCCTGCCCCCAATCCCTCCCAGTATCAGAGTCTTTTCCAATGAGTCATCTCCTCGCATGAGGTGGCCAAAGTACCGGAGTTTCAGCTTCAGCATCATTCCTTCCAAAGAAATCCCGGGGCTGATCTCCTTCAGAATGCACTGGTTGGATCTCCTTGCAGTCCAAGGGACTCTCAAGAGTCTTCTCCAACACCACAATTCAAAAGCATCAATTCTTCGGCACTCAGCCTTCACAGTCCAAATCTCACATCCATACATGACCACAGGAAAAACCATAGCCTTGACTAGATGAACCTTTGTTGGCAAAGTAATGTCTCTGCTTTTGAATATGCTATCTAGGTGGGTCATAACTTTCCTTCCAAGGAGTAAGTGTCTTTTAATTTCATGGCTACAGTCACCATCTGTAGTGATTTTGGAGCCCAGAAAAATAAAGTCTGACACTATTTCCACTGTTTCCCCATCTATTTCCCATGAAGTGGTGGGACCAGATGCCATGATCTTCGTTTTCTGAATGTTGAGCTTCAAGCCAACTTTTTCACTCTCCACTTTCACTTTCATCAAGAGGCTTTTGAGTTCCTCTTCACTTTCTGCCATAAGGGTGGTGTCATCTGCATATCTGAGGTTATTGATATTTCTCCCAGTAGTCTTGATTCCAGCTTGTGCTTCTTCCAGTCCAGCGTTTCTCATGATGTACTCTGCATATAAGTTAAATAAACAGGGTGACAATATACAACCTTGACGAACTCCTTTTCCTATTTGGAACCAGTCTGTTGTCCCATGTCCAGTTCTAACTGTTGCTTCCTGACCTGCATATAGGTTTCTCAAGAGGCAGGTCAGGTGGTCTGGTATTCCCATCTCTTTCAGAATTTTTCACAGTTAATTGTGATCCACACAGTCAAAGGCTTTGGCATAGTCAATAAAGCAGAAATAGATGTTTTTCTGGAACTCTCTTACTTTTTCGATGATCCGGCAGATGTTGGCAATTTGATCTCTGGTTCCTCTGCCTTTTCTAAAACCAGCTTGAACATCAGGAAGTTCACAGTTCACGTATTGCTGAAGCCTGGCTTGGAGAACTTTGAGCATTACTTTACTAGCGTGTGAGGCCTAGATCTGATAGATAGAGTGCCTGATGAACTATGGAACTGATTCAAATGTATTATTTTTAATGGCTGCAATAATATTCCATTGTGTATATGTACCACAGCTTTCTTATCCATTCATCTGCTGATGAACATCTAGGTTGTTTCCATGTCCTGGCTATTATAAACAGTGCTGTGATGAACATTGGGGTACATGTGTCTCTTTCAATTCTGGTTTCCTTAGTGTGTATGCCCATCAGTGCGATTGCTGGGTCATATGGCAGTTCTATTTCCAGTTTTTTAAGGAATCGCCACACTGTTCTCCATAGTGGCTGTTCTAGCTTGCATTCCCACCAACAGTGTAAGAGGGTTCCCTTTTCTGGAGCTTCCCAGGTGGCTCAGTGAATCCACCTGCCAATGCAGGAGACTCAAAAAACGTGGGTTCAATCCCTGGGTCAGAAAGATCCCCTGAAGAAGGAAATAGTTTGACTTGCATCCTGTCCTTCCCCTGATTACCCTGCTGCTGCCACTGCTGCTAAGTCGCTTCAGTCGTGTCCGACTCTGTGCGACCCCATAGACGGCAGCCCGCCAGGCTCCCCTGTCCCTGGGATTCTCCAGGCAAGAACACTGGAGTGGGTTGCCATTTCCTTCTCCAATGCATGAAAGTGAAAAGTGAAAGTGAAGTCACTCAGTTATATCCAACTCACAGCAACCCCATGGACTGCAGCCTACCAGGCTCCTCCACCCATGGGATTTTCCAGGCAAGAGTACTGGAGTGGGGTGCCATTGCCTTCTCTGCCTGATTACCCTAGTAGAAAGTAATACTTCTTCTATTACACTCAGGTGTGTTTATGTCAACCCTTACATTTTTTTTTTTTTTAACTATTGAAGTATAGTTGATTTGGAGAAGGAAATAGCAACCCACTCCAGTATTTGTGCCTGGAAAATTCCATGGATAGAGGAGCCTGGCGGGCTACAGTCCGTGGGATGGAAGAGTTGGACACAACTTAATGACTAAACAACAACAACAATAACTATTTCAAGCATGGTTTCTGTGGGGAAGTATGTATTGAACTTCAGTGAAATGCCAACATCAGTGTGTCCAAACTGTAACTGTCTTGTATGCTATTGGGGAATGTTCCACAAGCTGGGATTGCCATCTCAGAAGTGGGGAGGAGAATGAAAATAAGAGTCAGGCAAGGATCTGGTCCATGAAATTGTTTCATGACTTTTTCTCCTACTGAAGTTATTGTGAGGAAGACAGAAATAATAGCAACTGCAGCATCTACGCAGGGCAGGTTTGTGTACTGCAGGAATCAAAGTACTTGTATCCACTCCTTTAGCTTAGAATCCACAACAACTTGAAACACTTTTCTCCCATTTCCGACAGCTTCACTAAGAAAAGCTCCACAGCTTTCTCTAAGAAAAGTTTTGAGAAGTAGGTGTGATTGGCCCAATTTTATTAATGATGGTTTTAAGGCATATTGAGATTGAGGCTGTCTCTGCTAAACCTAACACCTCTCTTTGCTAAACACAGTTCCTTGCACGTACATACATGCCTCACTCTTCTGCCACCTTTCTAGCTGCCTCCAATGGCTCTATAAATTCAGTCACTAGGGAAGAGTGAGCCTAATAAAATCTGATTAGAAAGTTTTACTTAAACCCTCAGCCCTAAAATCTTAGCTCTACCTCTCTTTAACAAATATCCATGGTGGCTAATTGAAGTGCAAACGTAGAAAAAAAAAAAAAAAGAAAGAAAGAAATGAGAAAGTGATGTCTACCAAATGGCAGCATAAGTATTTCTACTGTGCACTATCATTCTCCCTTAAACAAGAAAATACCTTCACAGGAGCTAAGGATTGCAGGTGAGGGATTGTAGCGCATGGGTGAAGCATTTTTGTTCAGTTTTCTAAGCCATGTCTGACTGTTTGTGACATGCACTGTAGCATACCAGCCTTCCCTGTACTTCACTATCTCCCAGAGTTTCTCAAACTAAAGACCTTATGTATGACTTGAAACCATGAAACTGCTAGAAGAAAACAAGGGGAAAAAAAGCTTTTAGAGATTGTTATTGACTGTAATTTTCTGGATATGACACCACAAGCCCAAGCAACAGAAGCAAAAGTAAACAAGTGGGACTATACTCAAGTGGCCATTGAGTCACTGGTGTTATCTAACCATATCATCCTTGTCGCCCCCTTCTCCTCTTGCTATCAGTCTTTTCCAGCATCAGGGTCTTTTCCAATGAGTTGGCTCTTTGCATCTGGTGATCAAAGTATTAAAGCTTCAGCATCGGTCCTTCCAATTAATGTTCAGGGTTGATTTGCTTTAGGATTGACTGTTTTGATCTCCTTGCTGTTCAAGGGACTTGTACCAGTCTTCTCCAGCACTATAATTTGAAAGCATGAGTGAAGCATAGAAAGAACAAAAGGTGCATAGAGAAGGGTAGGAAAGATTGATTTGCCTTGCTCCCATCACTTCTCCCCCAAGCCTGAGCAATCCAACCATAGAGACAGGTCTCTGACCCACCTGGGTGTTGGCTAATTCTTATGGCCCTAGTCAGCTCCCATGGCATCAGCAATCAGTGGATTCCTGCTAACACAAGCTTCTGGCACATCTGAGTGGCAGCTAGCTGCCACAGCCCCAGGGTGCGCCTGTGGACACAGGCTCCCAATTTACCCTCAGGAACTCAGGCTCCCCTCCACGCCAACTACCACAGACCTAGGCTTTCAACCCATCTCAGCACCAAGCTAGGTCCCATAGACCCAGCATCTTGACCCAACCCAACAAGAGACTAGCCCTCATGATTTCTATAAAGCAGGTTGAATCCTACGGACACACCCTTCTGGCCCACTGCATTGCCAGGCCAGTCTCCAGACTGAAATTGGAACCCTGTCTCACATCATTCACAAAATTTAGCTTAAGATGAATTAAAGACCTTATATATGACCTGAAACCATAAAACAACTTGAAGAAAGCAAAGGGAAAACAAGCTTCTTGACATTGTTCTTGACCGTAATTATCTGGATATGACACCACAAGTCCAAGCAACAGAAGCAAAAGTAAACAAACGGGACTATATTCAAACTGAAAATCTTCTGCACAAAAATAGGAACATTGAGTAAAATGAAAAGACAGGCTATGGAAGGAGAGAATGTATTTGCAAATCATGTATTTAATGAGGGATTAGTATCAAAAATTGCATAAGTAACTCCAATGACCCAATGGTAAACAAACAGATAAAGCAATTTCTAAAAAATGGACAGAGGACTTGAATGGACTTGAATTTTCCCTCTCTAAAAAACTAACCAAGCATAAAGGTAGTGAACAAGTACATGAAGAAATGCTCAACATCACTAATCATCAGGAGAATGAAAATCAAAACTACAATGAGATACCACTTCCCACCTGGCTATTATTAAACAAAGGAGAAATAGCAAGTATTGGTGAGGATGTAGAGAAAAGGGAATCATTGTGCACTGTTGGTGGGAATTTAAATAGTACAGCCACTATGGAAAAAGGGATGGAGGTTCTTCAAAAAGTTAAATATAGAACTACCATATGATGCAGTAATCCTACTTTTGAGTTTATGTTTGGAAAAAAAAAAAATGAAATCACTGTCTTGAAGGATATCTTCATCTACATGTTCATTGTAGTATTATATGTGATAGCCAAGACATGGAAGTAACCAAAATGTACATTTATGATTAAAAGGATAAAGAAATGTGGAAGTATGTGTGTGTGTGTGTGTGTGTGTGTTTACATGCAATGGAATATTATTCTGCCATGAAAAGGAAAAGCTTTTGGACAACATGATTTGACCTTGAGAGTGTTGATTTAGGTGAAATAAATCTACACAGAAAGACAAGTACTTTATGTTTTCACTTATAAGCACAGTCTAACAACAGGAACTCATACAACTAAAGAGCAGAATAGTGGGACTGGAGAGTAATGAGGAAATATTGGACAAAGAGCACGAACTTATAGTTATAAGATAAATAAGTTCTGAGGATCTAATCTGTATAGCATAGTCACTGTAATTAACCATTTTCTATTATGTGTTTAACATTTGTTAGGAGACTAGATCTTAAATTGGAAACCTACTCAAGTATTCTTGCCTGGAGAATCCCATGGACAAAGGAGCCTGGTGGGGCTGTGGTCTGTGGGGTTGCAAAAAGTTGAACACAACTAAGCAACTAACACACACACACACACACACACAGATCTTAAATATTACCACCACAAAAAGAAATAATAATTATATGATACCACATAAGTGTTAATTAACTGACTGGAGTAATAATCTCATAGTTTATATGAGTATAAAGTCAGTGTTGTACACCTTTAACTTATATATGCTATATGTAAATTATAAATATCCCAGTAAAGCTGGGGGAAAAGAAGGAAAAAAAATATTTGAGGAATTAATGGCTGAATACTTCCAACATGTACAAAATAGAAATACATGAGTTTTTACTGAGAGAAAGAAAGGAAGGAGAGGGGGAAAGAAGGAAGGGGAAAAGGGAGGGAAGGAAGAAAAGGAGAAAGAAATAAGAAAAGAAAGGGAAAGGAAGAAAGAAAAGAAAGGGAAAGGAAGAAAGAAAAGAAAGAAAAAAGGAAACAAAAGTTTTTCTTTAGAAGGCAAAATACTGTAAGAAAAAGGAATGATATTTTTCAAAAACCAAGGTCTCAGACTGTTAGGAGAAAGCTTAATAAGGAATGGTTATTTACATAATCTCAAAGTATTTTCTTACATAATACTTAATTACAAAGAAAACAAGGCCAACTTTACAGATAATAACTCTGATGATAGACATCACTGTAATCAAGTGATTAATGTTAACATCACCATAATTAGGATAAATGATATAGTCTGCCTTTTGACATAATGCACCAAGAATGATATAGCATCATGCACATGACATTCCTACCAAATATGTTTAATGTGAATCTAAACATGAGAAAATATTACACGAATGTAGATTGAGAGCATTTCACAAAATAGCCAACCTGTGCTCTTCAAAAATGTCAAGGTCAAGAAAGAAAAAGAAAGGTTGTGAGACTGTTTCAGAAATGAAAATGAAAAAGACAAAGGAGATATTACTAAGTTCTAAGCACAATATAAAATTGCATCTTGAACAGGAAAAAATGAGATGGTTGTTATTGGGAAATAGAGGAAGTCTGAATTTTTACTGTGGATTAGGTGATAATTTAACTTTAACACATTTTCTGAATTTTATGAATATATTGTGGATTTTACTTATACTTCAGAAGTATATTTAGAGATGAACAATGACGATCAATGAATGATCAATTGAATCATTCAATCAATGAAAAATATTTACTAGGAAATGGGATAGCATGTGAAAAATATTTACTAGGAAATGGGATAGCATGTGAAAATAATTAATCTATGAAGATTTACATACTTTAAGTCCAGTTGTTTTTCAATATCATTGTTTATTAAATATATATATACACACAGCACATACATATATATGTATATGTATGTATCAGATCAGATTCAGATCAGCCGCTCAGTCGTGTCCGACTCTTTGTGACCCCATTAATCGCAGCACGCCAAGCCTTCCTGTCCATCCCATCTCCTGGAGTTCACTAAAACTCACGTTCATCGAGTCGGTGATGCCATCCAGCCATCTCATCCTCTGTTGTCCCCTTTTCCTCCTGCCCCCAATCCCTCCCAGCATCAGAGTCTTTTCTAATAGTCAGCTCTTCGCATGAGGTGGCCAAAGTACTGGAGTTTCAGCTTTAGCATCATTCCTTCCAAAGAAATCCCAGGGCTGATCTCCTTCAGAATGGACTGGTTGGATCTCCTTGAGGTCCAAGGGACTCTCAAGAGTCTTCTCCAACACCATAGTTCAAAAGCATCAATTCTGCGGTGCTCAGCCTTCTTCACAGTCCAACTCTCACATCCATACATGACTACAGGAAAAACCATAGCCTTGACTAGATGGACCTTTGTTGGCAATGTAATGTCTCTGCTTTTGAATATGCTATCTAGGTTGGTCATAACTTTCCTTCCGGTTATATCACAG
>NW_011495032.1:1131377-1132677 GCF_000754665.1 Bison bison bison
CCACTGTTTCCCCATCTATTTCCCATGAAGCGATGGGACCGGATGCCATGATCTTCATTTTCTGAATGTTGAGCTTTAAGCCAACTTTTTCACTCTCCTCTTTCACTCTCATCAAGAGGCTTTTTAGTTCCTCTTCACTTTCTGCCATAAGGGTGGTATCATCTGCATATCTGAGGTTATTGATATTTCTCCCGGCAATCTTGATTCCAGCTTCTGCTTCTTCCAGCCCAGCATTTCTCATGATGTACTCTGCATATAAGTTAAATAAGCAGGGTGACAATATACAGCCTTGACGAACTCCTTTTCCTATTTGGAACCAGTCTGTTGTTCCATATATGTATGTATATATATATATATGTATATATATATATACACACACACACACACACACACATATGTATATGTATGTATATATGTATCTATATATATGCATTCATATATGTATATGTGTAAATATGCGTGTATATAATATGTATATGTATATACATACATTGAATATATATTGAATATATATATACACACATATGTATGTATATATCTGAGTGTGTATATATATATATATATATATACAGAGAGAGAGAGAGAGAGAGAGAGACTTCCCTGGTGGCTCAGCAGTAAAAATCTGCCTGCAGTTCAGGAGACTCAGGAGACACAGGTTCACTCCTTGAGTCAGGATGATCCCATGGAGAAAGAAATGGGAGCTCACTGCAGTATTCTTGTCTGGGAAATCCCATGGACAGAGGAGCCTGACAGGCTACAATACCTGGGATCACAAAAGAGTTGGACATGACAGCACACAGTCATGCATATACATGCACACACACACACATATGTGTGTATGTATATATATATACACACACACATATACCCCATGCAGAACTCATGTGAGGTAGTGAGGGGTCATAAATATAATAGAAATAGTTCTTATATTTGAAGTAATTATAAAGTGATGGACAAGTATATATTAGTAATATGTTCGAAGCTGTTTCTAAAGAATTAGAATTGAGAACATGGGAAAAGAACAGCCTTTGAAAACGTTTTAGATAGATTGTCTTTGGGCAGTCCCATCCTCCCAGTATCAATTCAGTTCAGTTCAGTCACTCAGTCGTGTCCGACTCTTTGCGACCCCATGAGTCGCAGCACGCCAGGCCTGCCTGTCCATCACCAACTCCCGGAGTTCACTCAGACTCCAGTCCATCGAGTCAGTGATGCCATCCAGCCATCTCAGCCTCTGTCGTCCCCTTTTCCTCCTGCCCCCAATCCCTCCCAGCATCAGAGTCTTTTCCAATGAGTCCGCTCT
>NW_011495032.1:1132777-1134329 GCF_000754665.1 Bison bison bison
TAGTCCAACTCTCACATCCATACATGACCACAGGAAAAACCATAGCCTTGACTAGATGGACCTTTGTTGGCAACGTAATGTCTCTGCTTTTGAATATGCTATCTAGGTTGGTCATAACTTTCCTTCCAAGGAGTAAGCGTCTTTTAATTTCATGGCTGCAGTCACCATCTGCAGTGATTTTGGAGACCCCAAAAATAAAGTCTGACACTGTTTCCACTGTTTCTCCATCTATTCCCCATGAAGTGATGGGACCGGATGCCATGATCTTCGTTTTCTGAATGTTGAGCTTTAAGCCAACTTTTTCACTCTCCTCTTTACCTCTCATCAAGAGGCTTTTTAGTTCCTCTTCACTTTCTGCCATAAGGGTGGTATCATCTGCATATCTGAGGTTATTGATATTTCTCCCAGCAATCTTGATTCCAGCTTGTGTTTCTTCCAGTCCAGCATTTCCCATGATGTACTCTGCATATAAATTAAATAAGCAGGGTGACAATATACAACCTTGACATACTCCTTTTCCTATTTGGAACCAGTCTGTTGTTCCATGTCCAGTTCTAACTGTTGCTTCCTGACCTGCATACAGATTTCTCAAGAGGCAGACTGAAATCAGATTGATTATGTTCTTTGCAGCCCAAGATGGAGAAGCTCCATACAGTCAACAAAAACAAGACCAGAAGCTGACTGTGGCTCAGATTATGAACTCCTTATTACCAAAATCAGACTTAAATTGAAGAAAGTAGGGAAAATCACTAGACCATTCAGGTATGACCTAAATCAAATCTCTTATGATTATACAGTGGAGGTGAGAAATAGATTTAAGGGCCTAGATATGATAGATAGAGTGCCTGATGAACTACGGAGTGAGGTTCGTGACATTGTACAGGAGACAGGGATCAAGACCATCCCCATGGAAAAGAAATGCAAAAAAGCAAAATGGCTGTCTGGGGAGGCCTTACAAATAGCTGTGAAAAGAAGAGAAGCGAAAAGCAAAGGAGAAAAGAAAAGATGTAAGACTCTGAATGCAGAGTTCCAAAGAATAGCAAGAAGAGATAAGAAAGCCTTCCTCAGTGATCAGTGCAAAGAAATAGAGGAAAACAACAGAATGGGAAAGACCAGAGATCTCTTCAAGAAAATTAGAGATACCAAGGGAACATTTCATGCAATGATGGGCTCAATAAAAGGCAGAAATGGTATGGACCTAACAGAAGCGGAAGATATTAAGAAGAGATGGCAAGAATACACAGAAGAACTGTACAAAAAGATCTTCACTACCCAGATAATCACGATGGTGTGATCACTGACCTAAGTCCAGACATCCTGGAATGTGAGGTCCAGTGGGCCTTAGAAAGCATCACTACGAACAAAGCTAGTGGAGGTGATGGAATTCCAGTAGAGCTATTCCAAATCCTGAAAGATGATGCTGTGAAAGTGCTGCCCTCAATATGCCAGCAAATTTGGAAAACTCAGCAGTGGCCACAGGACTGGAAAAGGTCAGTTTTCATTCCAATCCCAAAGAAAGGCAATGCCAAAGAATGCTCAAACTACCTCACAA
>NW_011495032.1:1134429-1136591 GCF_000754665.1 Bison bison bison
CATTCCAATCCCAAAGAAAGGCAATGCCAAAGAATGCTCAAACTACCTCACAATTGCACTCATCTCACATGCTAGTAAAGTAACGCTCAAAATTCTCCAAGCCAGGCTTCAGCAATATGTGAACCGTGAACTTCCTGATGTTCAAGCTGGTTTTAGAAAAGGCAGAGGAACCAGAGATCCAATTGCCAACATCCCTGGATCATCGAAAAAGCAAGAGAGTTCCTGAAAAACATTTATTTCTGCTTACCGACTATGCCAAAGCCTTTGACTGTGTGGATCACAATAAACTGTGGAAAATTCTTCAAGAGATGGGAATACCAGACCACCTGATCTGCCCAGTATCAATAAGGAAGCCTATATGGAAAATTGGCATAAGATGATACACATTCTTGACCATATCTAAAATTAAAAAAAAATACCCATGCCTATGAACTTTGCATTGTATCACAAAATAATGATACCCTGAAGCAGACTCCAACAGAATTTCCTCAGACAGACCACATCACCCTATAGATGAAAGAATTAATATGTCTTCCATGTGATTCAGAATTACTATTTTTTTAAATGTACTTAGACTAACAGATACTGTGGCCTGAACTTTGCTTGTAATACTAATTTGTTCAGTAAAAGACTGATTAAAATATGTAGCATTTGGACCTAATGGGTAACAGTTACAGAAAATTCATTTTTCCTCCCTGCAAAAGTCACTTCTTTCAATTATCTTAAGTAATTCCAGTGAATAACTTTTATTTAAATTATTTGGATGATTGCATCTGATCAAAGTTGACCTCTCATGGGCTGTTGACCTATAGGATTATATCTGAAATAATTGCCAAGGTTATTGCTTAGTATAATGCTTGTTTAACTCAGAGATATACATGCCTCACTGTTAACTGTGTTCTAAACCCTTCTCATCTGATTGATCATGATTTATTGAGAGCACCCTTTTTTCTCTGTGTGTTTACTTCAGTTCACATAACCTAAAAGGGTGTGTGTGTGTGTGCAGAGAGTTGGCAGTGGGGGCTCTGTTGGATTTGATGCTAACTTTAGTTGTTGGTCTTATACTTAATCAAGATTTTATTTTAAACTTGATCTGAAGAATAAAAAGTTCAGATTTTTTTTATGGACTCGAGTGAAGGTTGCCTAAATTCTTTAAAACTGTACATCTCAATTTACTTCTTAGATGGGTTTAATGCATCTCTTTCCCAATTGTATTCCTTGAAATGAAAAATATCTCTTCTAACCCTCTAGCTGTAGGGAGTTTGCCAAAGACAAAGTTGTTTACAAAGATTTTAATTTCTGACCTATGATTTCAATCTTCTTTTCATCTTAATATAGGTAATGGTAATATGTATGCAATATGTCTCAATATGTCATTGTTATCTGTAAAAAGTGAAAAACTAAAGTAGAAACCCTATCATCTTAAACAGGTGTTTTCTTCTAACTTACATAAAGTTACATAATTTTTTTCTAAGTTATATTGATCAATTCCTATATGTGCACTTTGTTTGCACATATATGTTTGCTTTAATGATATAACTTCAGTTCAGTTCAATTCAGTCTCTCAGTCGTGTCCGACTCTTTGCGACCCCATGAATCACAGCACACCAGGCCTCCCTGTCCATCACCAACTCCCGGAGTTCACTCAGACTCACGTCCATCGAGTCAGCGATGCCATCCAGCCATTGCATTGTCTGTCGTCCCCTTCTCCTCCTGCCCCCAATCCCTCCCAGCATCAGAGTCTTTTCCGATGAGTCAACTCTTCGCATGAGATGGCCAAAGTACTGAGTTTCAGCTTTAGCATCATTCGTTCCAAAGAAATCCCAGGGCTGATCTCCTTCAGAATGGACTGGTTGGATCTCCTTGCAGTCCAAGGGACTCTCAAGAGTCTTCTCCAACACCACAATTCAAAAGCATCAATTCTTCAGCGTTCAGCCTTCTTCACAGTCCAACTCTCACATCCATACATGACCACAGGAAAAACCATAGCCTTGACTAGATGGACCTTTGCTGGCAAAGTAATGTCTCTGCTTTTCAATATGTTATCTAGGTTGGTCATAACTTTCCTTCCAAGGAGTAAGCGTCTTTTAATTTCATGGCTGCAGTCACCATCTGCAGTGATTTTGGAGCCCCAAAAAATAAAGTCTGACACTGTTTCCACT
>NW_011495032.1:1136691-1197446 GCF_000754665.1 Bison bison bison
TCATCAAGAAGCTTTTTAGTTCCTCTTCACTTTCTGCCATAATGGTGGTGTCATCTGCATATCTGAGGTTATTGATATTTCTCCCAGCAATCTTGATTCCAGCTTGTGCTTCTTCCAGTCCAGCGTTTCTCATGATGTACTCTGCATATAAGTTAAATAAGTAGGGTGACAATATACAGCCTTGATGAACTCCTTTTCCTATTTGGAACCAGTCTGTTCCATTTCCAGTTCTAACTGTTGCTTCCTGACCTGCATACAGATTTCTCAAGAGGCAGGTCAGGTGGTCTGGTATTCCCATCTCTTTCTGAATTTTCCAGAATGATATAACTTATGCTCTACATAAACCTCTACATGAGGTTTAAAATTATTTTATAGGATATTTTTAAGATAATATTGTCAATGAAATTGATTTTAAAGTATATGAAATACCATGTGTGAAATAGATAGCTAGTGGGAAGCTGCTGTATAGCACAAGGAACTCAGCTCTGTGCTCTGTGATGACCTAGAGAGGTGGAATGGGGTGGGGTGGGAGGGAGGTCCAAGAGGAAAGGGTTATATGTATGCATATAGCTGATTCCCTTCAATGTACAGCAGAGACCAACACAACATTGTAAAGCAATTATACTCAATAAAATATAAAGTTATAAAGAGTTCTAGATGAATTTTCTGTTCAGAGAAGGCAAAATGTGAAAAGATTGAGAACCACATGGGATTTCCATTGAAACTGAAAAATACATAGCCTGACTTCTTTTTCTCTCTATTCTTATTACTACTTCAAATTCTTAAGTAGAAGCAGCTGTCATGAAAATTTGGGCCTGTTTCTTTTTAAAAAGTAAATTTGATTTATTGGTGCCAGAAACATCAATAAAACAAAAATACAGTTGACCTTTCTATACAACATGGGTTTGAACTTATACATGGGTTTTTTCCAACAAATATATAGTCCATGATCTGAGATTGGTTGAATCTGCAGATGCAGAACCACTCTTGTAGAGGGCCAACTGTAAAGTTATACATGGATTTAAAACTGTACTGGGGAGTCAAGGCCCCAATCTCCACATTATTCAAGGGTCAAATGCACTTTCAAATTAATTTTATTATTGTCATGGTACACTGAAATAAGATTTATCCTAGTTTATGTATCTGAAATTACTGTATTATGCAAAAGGATTAGAAATGAGAAATTTAAGCAAGTTGACAGTGAAAATGCTGTCAGTAGCTTATATTATTTGGATACTCACCGGCTGCCAGCTGCATGCATTTTTATCTCAATTTTTATGGCAACCCACTGATGGCAAAACCATTCAGAGTTGAAATAACTGATTTGAAAACAAGAAAGTAAAGATAAGAACTTAGGAGTAAATCAAATTTTAAAAACATTTAAACCTCAAAATTCAATTTGGCAAATTAAATCTTCATAAAATTTAATTAATGATGAAATTAAATTCAATATAGAATGTTAATAATAAACATGTACTCAGCATTTTAAATAAGAAATATAAATTTCATTCTACAGAGAGAATGTCTACTTTTACCCATGTACATCACCACTGAAGTTTATGATCAGCCACATTTATCAGAACATAACAAATAACAGTAGTTTAAGTAAAGTTGATACGTATTTCTCTCTCTTATAAAGAATATCTAGAGGTTGGCATTCCCAGGCAGGTATAGGCAGCAGTTATTTCCTGCACCTTGCTTATCTTATTTCCTGCACTTAACACTTATCTCCAACTTGGTGCTGGAATTTCAATCACCATGCCTGTGCTCCAGTTAGCAGAGGGAGGAAAGACTACAAAGGCAGTGTGCTTCAACTATACCTTTTAAAGAGCCTACTCAGAACCATCCTCATAAAACTTTTGCTTACTGTTCACTGTTCAAAGATTTTATCATATGACCACACTAGTCACAAGAGATTCTAGGAAATACTGATATATAGTCTGTACTTGGACATATTGCTGCCCTAAGAATAATCCTTTTTTCATTTTCTTTTTTTTTAACATGTTAAATATATACAGTTTATCGAATGTCAAATATATTTCAGTAAAGATGTTTAGAAGGAAAAAGCAGGAGAATACACCAAGCAGATATTAACAAGAACAATAATGAAAAGATTATTTCCGGCTATATTACCTGAGACAAAACAAATTCAAAGGCAAAAGTCATCATTAGTGATAAAAGTTAACTGTGTAATGATCAAAGTTCAGTGCCTACCAGACATTGTAAGTCTAAGAATATAAACTTGCAAATATATATTGTTAGATATAAAGATATGAAGTTGTACACACAGATAGTATCAGAATATCTTTTAGTGCAAATTCCAAGGGATATTGACAAATTCCTCATTTCTGTGGAAATTTTCAATATCTCTCTCTCAGTTATTGGCATGTTAAATACACATAAAATTAGTGAGGAATAATGAAATTAATATGGTTGATAGAATCAATGTAAATAGACTTACCTGCTCTAAGTATAATTTTGGAGTTGCCAAATAGAAGTCTCAGTCCTGGCCTATTTTCATTCAATATACAGTGATTTAAAAAGTACACATGCACATATACACAAAAACAGTATGTAGTGTGATATATATATAATAAATATGTATTTATTAGAAATTTTTATTTATACTTGCTTTAGTATATTCAATAATGGTTATTTATCAGTGAAATATGTGACCTCTTTTTGTAGCTCATAATTTAAGTCTATTTTATCTCATAAATGTATACCTTTACAAATAAGTTTTTAAAATAATAATTTTGAAATTTCCAATGTTTATTCACTATTTTCCCCCAGATTAACCCTTCTAGAGTCAGTCACTATTTTTTATAAACTATATATGTTAAATGTTACAGTATTTTCAATTATTTGGTCAATGTCAATGACAGTTTGAAAGTTGGAGATATGTTCAAATCATTCTGTTGATATTATTTGGACTTGCTTTCTTTTGGGGGTGCTTCCATGGTAGCTCAGCTGGTAAAGAATCTGCCTGCAATGTGGGAGACCTGGGTTTGATCCCTGGGTTGGGAAGATCCCCTGGAGAAGGGAAAGGCTACCCACTCTGGTATTCTGGCCTAGAGAATTCCATAGACTATACAGTACATGGGGTCGCAAAGAGTCAGACACAGCTGAGTGACTTTCACTTTCTTTTTTTTTGATATGATAAGGATTGCTTGGGCTTCCCTTATAGCTCAGTTGGTAAAGAATCTTCTGCAATGCAGAAGACCTCAGTTCAATTCCTGGGTGAGGAAGATTCCCTGGAGAAGGGATAGGCTACCTAGTCCACTTAAGTATTCTTGGGCTTCCCTTGTGGCTCAGCTCGTAAAAAGAAACTGCCTGCAATGTGGGAGACCTGGGTTCGATCCCTGGGTTGGGAAGATCCCCTAGAGAAGGAAAAGGCTACCCACTCCGGTATTCTGGCCTGGAGAATTCCATGGACTGTATAGTCCATAGAGTCACAAAGTGTTGGACACGACAGAGACATTCACTTCACTTTCAAGGATTGCTTATTTGTTTACTTTTTTATCATTCCTGAGTCAAGAAACTTGGAGATCATATGAATGTACTTGCTTTTCAGTTAAGGGTCAGATGTTCAATTTAAGAAAGGTTAGGGATGAGGTAAATCAGTGTGTTCTAAGATGACTGCATAAATCCAAGACACTGGCCAGGAAAAAGAGAGTATGTTTCTCAAAATCTCAGTAACAACTGCTATTGGCTCCTTGAATGTAAGGTACTGTTGTTCAAGAATGTGTCATAGTTTATAGAACTGTGCATCAATGTCTATACTAATTAGTAATACTGAGTGTTTACTGAGTCAAAAGGGATAGATATATGATTTTAAAAGCCATTTTGTATAGCTGTTATTTAGAATTTTAAATTTTCTTAGTGTGTTCTTCGTAATTTACCTTAATTGTAAATGTTCTTTTGAGAAGTAAAGCTAAAATTTGGGGAATGGAAAGTACTTTTAAAATCAGAGCCTCTCCTCGAGTTCGCTAGTTCATTAAATTAGAAATTAAAAGTTGAGGAAACTGACAAGGGAATTGGGGCATACTCTGGAATTACTTTCAAAGCTAAACATGAAAGTAAAACTGTGTCAAAACCATAATTAGTATTTGCCCTTGAATTGTCCTTGTTAACAGAAGTGGAACAGTGGAAAACACTGCATAGAAGCATTGGCTGGAAACAGTGCATTTCATAGCCAATAAATCTCAACCACTTTAGCAGAATATAATTAAGAGGAGGGTTTATAATCTCTGTTGCTTAAAAAAAAGCAGAGCACATCTTTTTCTACATTTCTAAATTCTCTCATGGAATCAGCTGAACCTGTGTCTTTCAAGATTTCATTGCTATCCACAGTTAAAAGCTGTATTGGAATTTTTAAACTACTCTAGATAGCCCGGTTTTATTGAGTCTAAAAGGCAGCAGGTCATACTGTTATTTTGGTGGGTCATTTCCACTTTGGCTATTTCTGGTGGGAACCATAGGAGAATTAAAGGAAACCTCTGGTGAAAAAGTAGGGCTAACTGGGTCAGGATTGAAGAGGTTTGCCTTGGAATCATGGTGGATTCTCATTCAGCCTTGAAAATTTTTAAGTAGGATAACTTTTCTGTCCCAGCACTTTCTTATAATCTTATTTATCTTTTGACTTTTTTTCTTGTTGGAAGAAAATACATTTGCCACCTATTTCTTGAGTGCACATCTTGGAAAGGACTAGGCCGGGAGTTTATTTGTATGAATTGCCGACATTTTGTGTCTGTTCTAAAATCATCAACAAATGTTTAAATGTTTGGAAAGTAGGTGATTCTCTTGTACTACAGCCAGTGGTTATATAAAGTTTGTCTCATTTCTCTTTTTAACCTTTCCCATATTCTACTCATTATAAGGCATAGGTATTTTACTTATGTCTATATTGCCATGTATTTTGCAACATTTAGTTATATTATTAAAACTGTTCAGAGAAGACCCAGACATCCTCCCAGAATATCTCCCATGAAGTTCTACTTATATAAGTAGTGGCTATGTTAACTTGACCCCAGACAAACAGTCTTGAAGTATCTTACCCCAGACAAACAGTCTTGAAGTGTCTTATCAGTTTGGGATTTCAGCTATAGGCAGTTGACAAAGGATTAAGGATGAGCTGGCGAGCAGCCTGCAGAACTAACACTTGGGAAAATCGTCAGGAGAGCTTAAGTGCTTAAGTGCTGAAGTTGAAATAAAACTGTCTTACTGAAACTGATCTGAAAATGCTGAGCAGTAAGGTAGAAACCAGGTGTGAGACAAAGGAACCAAAACAAACAAGTGGGATTGGAATATAGATTAAGAAACTAGAGCCAGGGTACCTTCATTTTGGTGCCTAAATAACATGCGTATGTTTTCTCAAATGGAGAAAGTAGATCTCAGGATCCTCAGTTGATTTCAGTCTTTTTTGAGGAGGGGCGGATTGTAACCTCAGGGGTATAACAGCATTCTCCTCTTTGACCTTCCTTGAAAACTACCCAGAGCGAATCTAAATTTATTAAACACTGTAGTGAGGGAGTAGATCACACTGATGCTCAATAGGGAGAACTCACGGAACTCTATTGAATTTAGGAAGAGTTCAAAGCCAGGAAGATATAAAGAGTTCATATTTTCCCCTGTATATTGGGAAAATGATGACCTATTTGGTCAGAGTTTCAGAGAAAATTGGTGAAGCTGCATTCTTTATTATATTTACTTTTTAATTTTACTTTTAATTGGAGAATAATTACTTTATAATATACTTATGGTTTCTATCATACATTGACATGAATCAGCATAGGCATACCCATGTCCCCTCCCTCCTAAACCTCCCTATCACCTCTTGTCCCATACTATCCGTCAAGGTTGTCGTAGACCACTGTTTTTTTTTATTATTTAAAATTTTTTTTAATTATTATTTTTTAAATTATTATTATTTAATTATAATAGTTTTAATGCCATTCTCCCAAATCATCCCCTCCTCCCTCTCCTGCATCATACAGCAAATTCCCACTGGTTATCTCTTTTACATATGGTAATGTTTCATCCTACTCTCTCAAGTTTTCTACCCTCTCCCTCACTCACTGTGACCAAAAGTTAGTTCTTTATGTCTGTATCTCCTTTACTGCCCTGAAAATAGGATAATCAGTACCATCTTTCTAGAGGCCATATATATGTGTTAATATATGATAATTGTCTTTCTTTTTCTTACTTCACTCTGTATAATAGGCTTTAGGTTTATCCACCTCATTAGAACTGACTCAAATGCATTCCTTTTTATAGCTGAGTAATATTCCAATGTGTATATGTACAACAATTTCTTTATCCATTTATCTGTCAACAGACATCTAGATTGCTTCCATGTCCTAGCTACTGTAAATAGTGCTGCAGTGAACATTGGGGTATATGTCTTTTTCAGTTATGGTTTCCTGAGGGTATCTGCTCGGTAGTGGGATTGCTGGGTCATATGGTAGTTTTCATTGCTAGTTTTTTAAAGAATCTCCATACTTTTCTCCACAATGGCTATATCAATTTGCATCCCCACCAACAGTGCAAGAGAGTTCCTTTTCCTTCACACCCTCTCCAGCATTTATTGTTCATAGATTTTTTGATGAGACTCATTTTGACTGGTATGAGGTGATACTACTAGTTGTACCTGACACTTTGTAACCCCACAAGCTGTAGCCCTTCAAGCTCCTCTGGGATTTCCCAGGCAAGAATGCTGGAGTGGGTTGCCATTTCCTTCTCCAGGGGATATTCCTGACTCAGAGATTGAACCTGTGTCTCCTGCACTGGCAGGTGGATTCTTTATCACTGAGCCACCAGGGAAGCCCCATCCATAACACTAGGCCTATAATAAACCATATTCCAATATATGGGTCTGGGACCTATTTGTTTGCTCTGTTTTTCTATATTTATATCTATATCTGTAAAGTCACTATAACTTGTAACATTGTTTCCCACCTTATCTTATTCTTTTTTTGACTCAAATAAAATTTGCTAATTCATTGTCATTTGCTCACTTATATGAATATCACAATGATATTTTTCAAATTAAAAAAGAAGTTTCTGAGATTTTGGTAGAAACTTGATCAAGCTGGTGATAAATTATACAGCTTTAAATTTATTTAGACTAGGTTTAAAAGAACAGATAAAGCATTATAATTTTACAAAAAATACTGTGCATTGTTTCAAATTTCTTTCTAAATATATGTGTATGTATATAGCATATATATGTATATATACATATAATTAATATTATTTTTATTTTAAATTCAGTTATATCCTTGTTTCATATTTGTAGAAGTCATTTTGTTTGTCTGCAGACCCTGGAACTGGTTAGAGACTCTGATAGATTTGAGAATTTCTGCTTTGTGTTTTTCTAAATATAAAGAATTTCATTTATAGATAGTGACGGTTTTATTGCTTACTTTATAATCCCCTTACATTTTGTTTCTTTTGCATCTGCTGTGCTGTGCTTAGTTGTTCAGTTGTGTCCAACTCTTTGTGACCCCATGGACTGTAGCCTACCAGGTTCTTCTGTCCATGAGGATTCTCAAGGCAAGAATATTGGAGTCGGTTGTCATGCCCTCCTCCAGGGGTCTTCCTGGCCCAGGAATCGAACCAGGGTCTCCTGCATTGCAGGTAGATTCTTTTATCAGCTGAGCTATCAGGGAAGTCCCTTCTTTTGCGTATGTCTTATTATATAGAAGTGTCAGTAGCTCTCATTCTTATTTATTTCCTGGTCTTGAAGGAAGTGATTTAAGCATTTGCTTTAAATGCTTATCATGTGATAGAAAGCACTTATCATGTTAAAGTTCCAGGACTGTTGTATTCAGTGCCCCTGACCCCAGAGCACGTCACTGTTGATTCACGCCTCTGCTGTAGGTGCCTGACAGCCACGGGCAAGTCTGGCTCAGTCTCTTGTGGGGTCACTGCTCCTTTCTCCTAGGTCCTGGTGCACACGAGGTTTTGTTTGTGCCCATAAAAACTCTGTTTCTCCAGTCCTGTGGAAGTTCTGTAATCAAATTCCACTGGCTTTCAAAGTCGTATTCCCTGGGGGTTCTCAATCCCTTTGCCAGATCTACAGGTTGGGAAATATGTTGTGGGCCCTAGAACTTTCACAACAGTGCGAGAAGTTTTTTGGTATAACTGTTCCCTAGTTTGTGGGTTGTCTGCTTGGTGGCTGTATGGTGGGGCTGATACTCTGTGCCTCCCAGGTCTGCTGCAGCCAGAGCCCCTGTCACCACGGCAGGCCACTGCTGACCTGTCCCTCCACAGGAAACATTTAAATTTGGAAAACTTAACAGTGGCCACATGACAGGAGAAGGTCAGTTTTTCATTCCAATCCCAAAGAAAGGCAGTGCCAAGGAATGTTCAAACTACTGTACAATTGCACTCATCTCACATGGTAATAAAATATTGCTCAAAATTCTCCAAGCAAGACTTCAACAGTATGTGAACAGAGAATTTCCAGATGTTCAAGCTGGATTTAGAAAAGGCAGACGAACCAGAGATCAAATTGCCAGCATCCATTGGATCATAGAAAAAGCAAGAAAATTCCAGAAAAACATCTGCTTCATTGCATATGCTAAAGCCTTTGACTGTGTGGATCACAGGAAACTGTAGAAAATTCTTAAAGAGATAGGAATACCACCTTATCTGCCTCCTGAGAAATCTGTATGTGGGTCTGCTGCTGCTGCTGCTGCCAAGTTGCCCAAGTCGTGTCCAACTCCATGTGACCCCATAGACAGCAGCCCACTGGGCTCCCCCATCCCTGGGATTCTCCAGGCAAGAACACTGGAGTGGGTTGCCATTTCCTTCTCCAATGCATGAAAGTGAAAAGTGAAAGTGAAGTCACTCAGTTGTGTCCGACTCCTAGCAACCCCATGGACTGCAGCCTATCAGGCTCCTCTGTCCATGGGATCCTCCAGGCAAGAGTACTGGAGTGGGGTGACATTGCCTTCTCTGTATGTAGGTCTAGAAGGAACAATTAGAACCAGGAATGGAATAATGGACTGGTTCCAAATTGGGAAAGGAGTATGTCAAGGCTGTATATTGTCACCTTGCTTATTTAACTTCTGTTCAGAGTACATCATATGAAATGCCAGGCTGGGTGAAGCACAAGGTAGAATCAAGATTCCCATGAGAAATATCAATAACCTCAGATATGCAGATGACATACCCCTTATGGCAAAAAGTGAAGAGGAACTGAAGAGCCTCATGATGAAAGTGAACAAGGAGAGTGATAAGCTGGTTTAAAATTCAACATTCAGAAAATGAAGATCCTGGCATCCAGTCCCATCACTGCATGGGAAATAGAGGGGGAAACAGTGGAAACAGTGAGACTATTTTATTGGTCTCCAAAATCACTGCATATGGTGACTGTAGCCATGAAATTAAAAGACACTTCTGGAAGCAAAGCTATGACCGACTTAGACAGCACATTAAAAAGCAGAGACATTACTTTGCTGACAAAGGTCCGTCTAGTCAAAGCTATGGTTTTTCCAGTAGTCATGTATGCATATGAGAGTTAGACCATAAAGAAAGCTAAGTGCTTTTGAAAGAACTGATGCTTTTGAACTGTGGTGTTAGAGAAGACTCTTGAGAGTCCCTTGGACTGCAAGGCAATCAAACCAGTCAATCCTAAAGGAAATTAGTCCTGTATATTCATTGGAAGGACTGATGCTGAAGCTGAAGCTTCAATACTTTAGTCACCTGATGCAAAGGGCTGACTCATTAGAAAAGGCCCTGATGTTGGGAAAGATTGGGGGCAGGAGGAGAAGGGGGTGACAGGGTATGAGATGGTTGGATGGCATCACCGACTCGATGGACATGAGTTTGGGTGAACTCCGGGAGTTCGTGATGGACAGGGAGGCCTGCTAAGTCACTTCAGTGGTGTCCGATTCTGTGCAACCCCATAGATGACAGCCCACTAGGCTCCCCCATCCCTGGGATTCTCCAGGCAAGAACACTGGAGTGGGTTACCATTTCCTTCTCCAATGCATGAAACTGAAAAGTGAAAGTGAAGTCACTCAGTCATGTCCGACTCCTAGCGACCCCATGCACCACAAGCCCACCAGGCTTCTCCGTCCATGGGATTTTCCAGGCAAGAGTACTGGAGTGGGGTGCCATTGCCTTCTCCAACAGGGAGGCCTGGTGTGCTGCAATTCATGGGGTTGCAAAGAGTCAGACACACCTGAGTAACTGAACTGAACTGAACTGTACTGTTGATAGATATTTAGGTTGCTTCCATGTCCTGGCTATTGAAAACAGTGCTGCAGTAAACATTTGGGTGCATGTATCCGATTATGGTTTTCTTCAGATATATGCCAAGGAGTGGGATTGCTGGATCATATAGTAGCTCTCTCTTTAGTTTTTTAAGGAAACTTCATAATTATTTTCATAGGGACTATACCAATTTACTTTCCCATCAACAATGTAGAAGAGTTCCCTTCACTCCACACCCTCTCTAGCATTTATTGTTTGTAGACTTGATGATGGCCATTCTGACCAGTGTGAGGTGATTTGACATTGTAGTTTTGAGTGGTATTTCTCTTGTAATTAGTGATATTGAGTATCTTTTCATGTGCTTCTTGTCCATCTGTATGTCTTCTTTGGAGAAATGTCTATTTAGATCTGCCGCTTTTTTGAATTTTTTTTTTTTTTTTTATATTAAGCTGCATGAGCTGTTTGTATATTTTGGAGATTGATCCCTTGTCCTTTGCTTTGTTTGCAAATATTTAGTCCCATTCTGAGGGTTATCTTTCTGTCTTGTTTATGGTTTCTTTTGCTGTGCATAAATTTGTAAGTTTAATTAGGACCGATTTGTTATTTTTGTTGTTATTTTCATTACTGTAGGAGCTGAATCAAAAAGATCTTGCTATGATTTATATCAGAGAGTTTTCTGTTTATGTTTTTCTCTAAGAGTTTTATAGTGTCTGGCCTTACATTTAGGTCTTTGATACATTTTGAGTTTGTTTTTGTGCATGGTGTTAGTGTGTTCTAATTTCATTCTTTTACATACACCCATCCGGTTTTCCCAGCATCACTTATTCCAAGAGACTTTTTCTCCACTGTATATTCTTGCCTCCTTTATTATAGGTTAGGTGTCCAGAGGTGCATGGGTTTATCTCTGAACTTTCTATCCTATTCCATTGATCTGTATTTCTGTCTTTGTGGCAAATACTGTCTTGATAGCTATAGATTTGTAGTATAGTCTGAAGTCAGGGAGCCTGATTGCTCCAGCTCTGTTTTTCTTTCTCAAGATCAGTTTGACTATTCAGGGTATTTAGGTTGTTTGTCTTTCCATACAAATTGTAAAACTTCTTGTTCTAATTCTGTAAAAAATGCCCTTGGTGATTTATTATGGATTGCATTGAGTTTGTAGGTTTCTAAGAGTAGTATAGTCACTTTCACAATATTGATTCTTCATATCCAAGAATATGGTATATCACAACATCTGTTTATGCTATCTCTTATTTCTTTCATCAGTGTCATAATGTTTTCTGAGTATATATCTTTTTCTGCTTTGCTGCTGCTACTGCTGCTAAGTCGCTTCAGTCGTGTCCGACTCCATGCAACCCCATGGACTGCAGCCTACCAGGCTTCTCCGTCCATGGGATTCTCCAGGCAAGAACACTGGAGTGGGTTGCCATTTCCTTCTCCTTTTCTGCTTTAGGGAGGTTTATTCCTAGGCATTTTATTCTTTTTGATGTGATGCTAAATGGGATTGTTTCTTTGGTTTTTCTTTCAGACGTTTCATTGTTAGTGCATAGGAATACAAAATGTATTAATTTTTATCCTGCAAATTTACTGAATTTCTTGACAAGCTCTAATAGTTTTCTGGTAGCATCTTTTCTATGTATAGTATCATATCATCTGTAAATAGTGATAATTTTACTGCTTCTTTAAAATTTGGATTCTTTTTATTTTCTTTTCTCCCATAATTGCTGTGGCTAGGACTTCCAAGTGAACTCTGGGAGTTGGTGATGGACAGGGAGGCCTGGTGTGCTGCGAGTCATGGGGTTGCAAAGAGTCGGACACGACTGAGCGACTGAACTGAACTGAACTGAGGACTTCCAAAACTAGGTTGAATAATAGTGGCTAGAATGAGCATCATTGTCTTGTTTGTGATCTTAGAGAAAATGCTTTCAATTTCTCTTGTTCCTGATCTTAGTTTTTCACAGTTCAGATACTTTCAGTTTTTCACAGTTGAGAATAATGTTGGCTGTAGTTTTGTCATATATGGCCTTCATTATGATGAAGTAAGTTTCTCTCTATGCCCACTTTCTGGAGAGTTAAATCATAAATTTGAGTGTTGAATTCTGTCATAAGCTTTTCTTGCATCTATTAAGATGATCATTTTTTTATTCAATTTGTTAATGTGGTGTATCACACTGATTGATTTATAGATTTTGAAAAATCCTTGCATCCCTGGGATAAACCTACTTGACCATGGTGTCAGTTCAACTCAGTTCAGTCACTCAGTCCTGTCCAGCTCTTTGTGACCCCATGGACTACAGCATGCCGGGCTTTCCTGTCCGTTACCAACTCCTGGAGCCTACTAAAACTTATGTCCATTGATTCAGTGATGTCATCCAACCATCTCATCCTCTGTCGTCCCCTTCTACGCCCACCTTCAATCTTTCCCAGCATCAGGGTCTTTTAAAAATTAGTCAGTTCTTCGCATCAGGTGGCCAAAGTATTGGAATTACAGCTTCAGCATCAGTCCTTCCAATGAATATTCAGGACTGATTTCCTTTAGGATGAACTGGTTAGACTTCCTTGCTATCCAAGGGACTCTCAAGAGTCTTCTCTAACACCATAGTTCAAAAGTATCAGTTCTTTGGCACTCAGCTTTCTTTATAGTCCAACTCTCACATGAATACATGACTACTGGAAAAACCATACCTTTGACTAGATGGACCTTTGTCAGCAAAGTAATCTCTCTGCTGTTTAATATGCTGTCTAGGTTGGTCATAGCTTTTCTTCCAAGGAACAAGTGCCTTTTAATTTCATAGCTGTAGTCACCATCTGCAGTGATTTTGGAGACCAAGAAAATAAAGTCTCTCACTGTTTTCATTGTTTCCCCATCTATTTTCCATGAAGTAATGTGACTGGATGCCATGATCTTAGTTTTCTGAATGTTGAGCTTTAAGCCAGCTTTTTCACTCTCCTCTTTCACTTTTATCAAGAGGCTTTTTAGATTTCTTCACTTTCTGCCATAAAGGTGGTATCATTTTGCATATCTGAGGTTATTGATATTTCTCCTTGCAATCTTTATTCCAGCTTGTGCTTCATCCAGCCTGGAATTTTTCATGATGTACTCTGCATATAAGTTAAATAAGCAGGGTGACAATATATGGCCTTGATGTATTCCTTTTCTGATTTGAAACCAGTGTTGTTCCATGTCCAGTTCTAACTGTTGCTTCTTGATCTGCATACAGATTTCTCAGGAGGCAGGTCAAGTGATCTGGTATTTCCATCTCTTTAAGAATTTTCCACAGTTTGTTGTGATCCACACAGTCAAAAGCTTTGGTGTAGTCAATAAAGCAAAAGATGTTTTTCTGGAACTCTCTTGCTTTTTTGATGATTCAACGAATGTTGGTAGTTTGATCTCTGCTTCCTCTGCCTTTTCTAAATCCAGCTTAGACATCTGGAAGTTCACGATTCTCCAAGTCTGGCTTGGAGAATTTTGAGCATTACTTCACTAGTGTGGGAGATGTGCGCAATTGTGCTGTAGTCTGAACATTCTTTGGCATTGCCTTTCTTTGGGATTGGAATGAAAACTGACCTTTTCCAGTCCTGTGGCCACTGCTGAGTTTTCCAAATTTGCTGGCATATTGAGTGCAACACTTTCATAGCATCCTCTTTTACAGTTTAAAATAGCTCAAATGTGATTCTGTCACCTCCACTAGCTTTGTTTGTAGTGATGCTTCCTAGGGCCCACTTGACTGCATTCCAGGATGTCTGACTCTAGGTGAGTGATCACAGCATCCTGATACCTGGGTCATGAAGATTTTTTTTGTATAGTTCTGTGTATTCTTGCCACCTCTTCTTAATATCTTCTGCTTCTGTTAGGTCTATACCAGTTCTGTCCTTTATTGTGCCCAGATTTGCATGAAATATTCTCTTGGTATCTTGAAGAGATAATCATCTTGAAGAGATCTCTAGTCTTCCCCATTCAATTGTTTTCCTCTGTTTCTTTGCATTGATCACTGAGGAATGCTTTCTTGTCTCTCCTTGCTGTTGTTTGGAACTCTGCATTCAAATGGGTGTATCTTTAGTTTTCTCCTTTGCCTTTAGCTTCTCCTCTTTTCTCAACTGTTTGTAAGGCCTCCTTAGGCAACTATTTTGCCTTTTTGCATTTCTTTTTCTTGGTGATGATCTTGATCACTGCTTCCTGTACAACGTCAAGAACCACCGTCCATAGTTCTTCAGGCACTCTGATTGTGCTGTATGAAACTTTTATTGTGTTTGGGTTTAGTTTGCTAGTATTTTGTTGAGGATTATTATTATTTTTTTAATCTATGTTCATTGCTGTTATTGGCCTGTAATTTTCTTTTTGGTGTGTGATATTTTTGTCTGGTTTTGGTATCAGGGTGATGATGGCTTTGTAGAATGAGTTTGGGAATGTTCCTTCATTTGCAACTTTTTGGAAAAGTTTCAGAAAAGTAAGTGCTGACTCTTTATGTGATAGAATTTGCCTGTGTAGCTGCATCTTTAGGTTATTTAGTTATATACCATCTGTGTACCTAGGAATATTTATTACCTGTAGGTCTTTTCTGTCTCATAGTATGTGTACAACAGTTTTATTTGGGTTATTTTCTTCCTAGTCATTCATGTTTTTTCTAAGATTTTGCTTTGGATAGTTTTCTTTTCGGTCTTAAGTTTTAGGAATGCCTTTTGAAAATGATTCTGATAATAAAAGCAATACTAATACCTGAGTTTTTAGCATATGTATTCAGTTTCTACTCTCCACCTACAAAAAGTCCCCTACTCTCCCCTCCAAAAAGACTCCTTAATGCCTGTGCTTATTCTCATTTTGAAATTCTCTCTTTAATTTTAGAATTATAAATTTTCTTTCTTTGTAACACAATTAGGTATTTCTAAAATACCTAACAAATGAGCTAGCTCACATTTATATGTGTTTTAGCAGGAAAAGGGCACGTATTATTTCAGTGTGTCAATTTGCCCCTAATCAAAAACCCTGAACTATAATTTTTTAAATTCATTGCCATTATAGACCTGTTTGGTTTAGCACCTCATCTTTTGTCATGGATCTCTCTCAATTTCTTCTAGTCTTATTCCAGATTTCATTCATGTCACAGTAATTACTTTGTGTCATCATTCCTTTACTCACCACTATTTTATTATTATATATTTTCTGAAAAACCTAAAAAGTCATGGATATAACTCAGTATTTATTCATTTTGACTATATATTCAGAATATCACATAATCTGATTCAACTATTGATTATTATATATATATACATATATAAACATTTTAACAAAGCATTTAAAAAAAATACTTATGCTTCTTTCTGTCTCAAACATAGGTCTTTGTCAGTAATTGATATGTTGAAAAATGCAATGTTTAACAAAAATTGCATTAATTAAAAGGCAGATAAATCAATCTTAATATTAAAAGCACTGATGATTCTTAGATAAATTGTGCACTGATAAATTAACGTTAATAGAAGCGCCATATGCCATGCATTTTCTTTTTGCCATACTAGCATCTCTGTATTCACTGCTCTCATTAGTTATTTTTCCCCCAGACCCTCGTAAAGAAGATAAACTCATTATAATACATTGTGTATTAATTCCAAAATTCCATGTATTTCTACAAGGGGGAAATATAAGCCACAATCATGGTACATTTCTTTGGAACCAGCAAAGTAATCCTACACTTACATCTCATTCCCCTTTAAGTAACAGTGTGTAGCTTGAGCCTTCCACAGTAATGTTTAAAAGTGTCAATAAAATATTAGCATTTATTGCCCTCATTCTGGAAATAAGAGCTATATCCTAGATCAAATCATCTTATGTCCCTAGATGTAGTTTTTCATCCTACAAATATTGTATAGAGCTTATCTACAACAGAAGTCACACTTCTTTTATCTTACTAATGTGTCCATTTCAGTAAGTAGCCCAGCCTTTGGTCCTGGGCCCAGATTGATCTTTGGGGATATGTTACCCATGGGAGCTATGATTCTTTATCTAATGAATGCTTAAGACTCTCATTGTCCTGACTCCTAATCAAGAGTTGTCCTTTTTAAGTATTTGACAATGATATGTGATGTTCTGTCTTTTGAAGATCTTCCCAGGGACAGACTTGGTAGCTTCAAAATGATTACTGATTGTGTTACTTTAATAGTTTTATCCTATTAATAACTGCAATCTGTGAAAGTCTTATTCTTGTTTTTAAAAAGTACATTCCAAAGAGTCATTAATAGAAAGTAGAGTAGAGATACTCATTAATAAGCTAGGAGTTGCTTCATTGGTTTGGCTTTTATTTCCATATGCTTTTCTCATATACTTGTTTTATAGGTTTTTCCCCCTCTGAGACTATGTTCAAAACTTTAATTTTCCTTCAAAAACAGTAGTGCAAAAATTCTATATGTGTTCACACATTCATGTGTGCACACACTCACACACACACACAAGCCCATTATTAAATGCATTAGCTGGCAGCCAATAAATCTATATCCATTTCCATAATTTTGTTGGTTATTATATGTCTGAATTCAAGTAATTATGAATTGCAGTAAGTTGCATTTTAATTCATAATGAGAATGGGAAGTAGTTAAAATGATCTCCATACTAAAGATTCAGTATAATTATAAACAAAGAAGAGTATATGTACCAAGAAAATCATGCTGAAAAACTTAAATTATTGAGGCTGTTCAAGAGTGCTAATGGATATTTTATGATATATTTTTAGGGATTTATGTTACATTATTAATATATTATGGTTTTGAGTTATGACCTATATTAGTTTTTATTAAAATAATGCTCCATAACAAGCCATCAAAAATCTCAAAGCCTAACAACAAATATTTCACTGAAATGACTGTGTATTGCCTGCTGTGGCTATGCTTCACACTACTGGTTAGGTTTGTGTCTCTGTGCATCTCACATTCTGGGATTGATGCTTACTTGAGGAGTAATATTTGCATGGTTTAAGGCAGGATTGCATATACCAACCAAGTCCTACATGTACATCTAAAGCTTGACTGAAAAGATTAATTATATTAGCACACATGCCAACAGTTCAGACAAGTCATTTGCTCACGCTCCAAGTCAGTGAAGAGGACAGGTATATACACATTGTATATTCACCCCATTTTCAGATGGAGAAGGAAGAAAGAATTGTGAACAAATAATACTATGTGCCACATGAAATATGCTTAGTAATGTTTGGTAATATTTTGTAGACTTCATGTAACAAATTCAAACTATTCTTCATGAAATATAGCAATGAAGTCATGTATTTTAGGATTATACTGTTTAGACAGATGGTGCTATTTCAGTTCTGTAAGCTATTTAATGTTCATTTGTAGATCATGTATGCATTAAAATATCAAGATTTAATTTCATAGTGTATGTGAAAAGTGGATACCAAATTCTGGGCTGTGTAATAAAACTATATAGGAAATGGTCATGAGAAAATCATGAATTTAGAAAACTTCTATTTATGGTTTATATTAAAGGCCCCAGATGTTCAGTCTTACACAATGAGGAAAATGGAGCTTTTCTTTCATATTGTTAGGTTCTACAACTTGCTGGTATTACAACTTGCTATAGATGACACTTGAGTTTTTAGATGATTCAAAGATCCTCACTGAAGCATGTGTGCCACATAGTCTTGTGCCAATTTGAGCCATCTCTAGGCTGCATTGCAAATAAAATTTAACTAGCAATTTCACAGTTCCCATTTTTCTCATTCAATACATATTCATTGGTGCTCCCAATGTCTCCATTCTGTTCTTTAGTTTTGGTTTTTCCTTGTATGTTTTTTATTTTCTCTGAATTTAATTCATCTTACTGTCCTAAAGTGACAAATGCTTTCATTATAAGCATTTATTTAATATAGAATTCTGTATTAGATACTCTATATGTAAGTTAGTAGGGAACATGGTCTTCTAGGACAGTGGTTTTCAAATTAAAAAAAAAATAAATTGGTCCTATAAGAAAAAGATATTCATTACAATCCCCTAAACACATACATCCTACTGCTGCTGCTACTAAGTCACTTCAGTCGTGTCCGACTCTGTGTGACCCCATAGATGGCAGCCCACCAGGCTCCCTCGTCCCTGGGATTCTCCAGGCAAGAACACTGGAGTCGGTTGCCATTTCCTTCTCCAATGCATGAAAGTGCAAAGTGAAAGTGAAGTTGCTCGGTTGTGTCCCAACTCTTCGAGACCCTGTGGACTGCGGCCCACCAGGCTCCTCCATCCATGGGATTTTCCAGGCAAGAGTGCTGGAGTGGGGTGCCATTGCATTCTCCAGCATACATCCACATACATATATAAAACAAAAATTTTGTGTAGATAATAGTTACCTTACTGCATGTGATACATTCTGATGTATTCTATTTCACTGGGGTAAGATCTGGTAGCAACTCACTAAATGTATGTTAGTTCCTCTAATATGTCTCATTTCACTGTAAAATGCTACTTTAAAATTTTTAGGTCCAGCTGGATGTTAGACTTAAGGACAGAGGAGGGGACACTTATGCATTCATACATTCTCTGGTATCTGTGTATGTGTATGCTTAGTTGATCAGTTGTGTTCAACTCCTTGCGACCCTATGGACTGTAGCCTGCCAGGCTCCTCTGTCCATGGGATTCTCCAGACAAGGTATACTAGAGTGGGTTGCCATGCCCTCCTCCAGGGGATCTTCCCAACCCAGGGATCAAACCCAGTTATCCCACATTGCAGGCAAATTCTTTATTGTCTGAGCAACCAGGGAATGCATTCATACATTCTCTGGTATCATTAACTGCTAAATAAATGGTACAGATCATAAATACTAAAAGAGTTTGGTAAAGGAGGAAGCTAATCTAATTATAATAGTGATATCAGACCTCATTAAGGATGAAGAGGTGACACTTGGATTGCATATTGGTGTTTCAAAAGGATTAATGTGAAAAAGTATTTTGTTACAGTGGCGTGGTCATCAGGAGGACATATTGTGGGCAGTATGAATTAGATGAGATGGATTGAGATGTAGGGGTTCATTTTGAGAATCTGTGAGAAATAAGCATGCAATGAAAGACTAATTCCAAATTATATCTTTATATGAATGTCAGGCCAAGAATCTTAAAATTTATTCTTTGGGCAATAGGAAGTTTCTTTCAGTTTTTTATTTTGGAGACTGGAATAATGTAAAAAGTGTTTAAGAAAGTGAATTTGATGGGTGACATAAAGCATCAACATTTTACTGCTATTGTATTTTTGCAAGTTTCTTTTTTAGATTTTCTGATAAATTCTTTGGTGTTGAAGTTGTTAATTGCTGAACAGGGTTAATCTCTTACACCTTTCTGGGACTTGTTGGCATTTTGACAGGAACTAAATTGGATAGTGTTTTAACACTTGTGAATGTTACTATTGAGAAAGTATCCATGGGGATCAGATGCATTCACCTCTCATATATTCTATCCTGAGAATTTTATGTGTTCTTAAAAGTGTTACTTTCAGTGTCCACTATGCATTGAATCTGCTCCCTACTATCTAGAGTGGTTTTATCTTTATTAATGATCTTAATTTTTTTGAGGACTGTGATAAGAAGCTTCATATTTCAGAATGATAATAATTTGATCAGCCTTTATGTTCTAAGAAGTTAATTATTAAGAGTACTTAGAAAGACAAAATAGCATGAAATATTAGTGACCATATTAGTGAAACAGGTTGTTGTATCCTCATAAGTTATTTTGCAAAGGATACAAACAAAGAAAGCCCTTATTTTTTTTTTTTTTTTTTGCTGGGAGGAGCAGGGAATAAGACTATTTATATTATGTTTGTTTTATTATAGGCAGAAACATGTTCTTCCTTTAAGCTTCTGGTCACTGCCAACGCCAGAGGGCTATTGAATTTTTCTACTTATCAACCCCTGTAGGGTGTTCAAGGCTAAAAACATCTTAAATGCCATATAAGTTAGTTTGAAAACTTTGCTCTGTAGTCTATAAAGATGCAAATATTTATACCGTGAGAAAATCAAGGGATGTTTAGAGGATGTATTCCTATACAGTTTAGATTATCATATTGGAAGCAAATCATATTTTCAGTGAGATGTCTTTCCATCCTTATATCAGAAAGGCATGTCTCTGTGCCTTGAGAGAGAATATTTAAAGACATTTCTAATTTCACAAATAGGAATACTTTGGAATAGCCGAGAGTTGTCATTAGGGAGGAAATCTGCTACACATTAGCAAGCACTATTAAATGTAAAGCTTCCCTGGTGGCTCAGATGGTAAAGAATCTGCCAACAAAGCAGAAGACCTGGATTCGACCCTTAAGTCCCAAAGATCTCCTGGAGGAGGGCATGACAACCCACTCCAGTATTCTTGCTTGGATAATCCCCATGGACAGAGGAGCTGGGCGGGCTACAGTCCATGGGTCGCAAAGAGTCAGACATGACTGAGCGACTAAGCACATTATATGTAAAGGTGATGTCTCAGGCAAATAATGGATCAAATTCTTGAAAAATCAGGGTACCTTCATTATCATGTAACTGAATTTCCACAGTGTTTTTCACCAATCTGTGATGTACTCAAAGAAAACTTTTCTGTATCTCTCTGCTCTTTTCTCCTACCCTCTCTCTTTCACCACCTGTATCTATCTTTTAATCTTGTCACAGGTGCTTTTCCAGTACTTTCCATCCTCAGGATATTTGCTCATATAATTTCCTCTACTTCATATACTTCTTTTCTTCCTACTGGTAAATATAATTCCTCACCATAAAAATCAGTCTCAAACCACAGAATCTTTAAGATGTTTCCCCAGACTTTCATCATATTTAATCTTATGTACCCATTTTCACTGTGACTTGTGTTTTAAAAATTATAGTTCACCTTCATTTTCTTACTTAACAGTAATTTATGTATATCCACTTATTCTTTCCTTAATGTTCTACTGTAGGTCAAGGGCTCACACACATCATAGTCATTGACACAGAAATTTGTAGAGTTGGCAATTAATAGATATTTAGGTGATTTAACATTATTTCTATGCTGTAAATACTTAAAATTATATTTTCCATTTATCTTTCAATTTTCATACTATTGTGGCTTCATTAGATATAATCATAAGGGTAAGACTATTCATCTTCATACCTGCTTTACTTGAACATGTTGTTTTATATGACATAGATGCTTACTAAATGTTATTTGGGAGACAGCATGAATTGTTGTAAAGCTCAATATCTTAAATTCAACGTTGTAACTTGAAAAGTTAACACCATTTTACAGAAAAGTAACTAATGTATTGAGTTCCTATTAAGTTATTGTAGGATACCAGGAGTAAGAATATAGAGCAACTGTATTAGTTATCTATTGCTACATAACAAATTACCCCCAAACTTCTGGCTTAAAACAACAACTAACATTTGTTATCTCACTATTTCTTTGATTAGGAATCTAGAGCCTGATTTAAGTTTTCTCGTGAGGTTGCAGTAAAGCTGTTGACAAGGGCTGCATTCTCATCCGAAGAGAAGGGGAGAATTATTTCCAAATTCACTATTGTAAGCCTCAGTTTCTTTCTGGCTGTGGCCAAGAGCCTGTTCTTGGTTTTTTGGTTTGGTTGTTTGTCCTATAGATTACTCCACAAAACTGCCTCATGATATGACATCGTTTTCCCCAGGTTGAGCAATCAGAGAGACAGACAGATACTGAGCGAGAGAGAGAGAGAGAGAGAGAGAGAAGATGGAAGACCAAGTCTTTTTATAATCTAAATTGGGAGTGACATTCCATCATTTTTGCTACATTTTATTGCTTTAAAGCAAGTCACAAAGTCCAGCCCACATTCAAGGGCATGTGAGACATAAATATAGAAGGGGGATTTTGGGGTCCCATCGTATAGGCTGTCTACCACAATATTTACCCTCTTTTTTCAAACTCAGTTCAGCATACTGAAAATGCCCAAACTCTTTCCCCTATAGTATAATGCTTTCATATCATTTTATTGCTGCTTAAAGGAATTTGCATTTTGCTATGTATAAAGTATCAACAAATTGGTGTTGTACAGCCAATTTTTTTACACTCCATAGAGGAAACTGATTTGTACAACATTAAGAGAGACATTAACTATATTCCATATCTATGAACTGTTACTGACAGTTTTAATACAGCAGGGTATTTTGTAGCTGATAAGGTTTTAGAATAAGGAAATCTTGACAGAAGTTTTGAGTGTATATTCTTTATGCTTTCATACTGTGAAAACTATGCACTCTCCTAAGAAAAGATTTTGAAGTGACACAAGGGATCAGTCTGAAAATTGACTTCTAGAGTCTTTGCTCTGCTGGTTGTAGCATTTTTTTTTTTAAACTATTGAGCACTCTCTTTTTCATGTTTATTTCTTTTTTTTTCTTACTGCTTTAAGAAATGTAGTGACAAAATCTAATTTCTCACAAAAAGAGTAAGCAGTAGAGATACTAGGTACCTTTGAACAGCTGTGATGTCTTCTGAAAATATTTATACATGTGAACTAGAACTTCAAAATCTACCTGACAGCTGAAATATAAATTGTAAACAAAAGCAGGTTTAAATAAGCCATAGGTGAAAAACATTTGAGTAGGAAAGTATGAAAAAAATGGTAAAAACTGCATTATAATTTGATATCTTCAGTAAATAATTAATATTAATAGTGTAGGTTCTTTTTATTAAAATTTGACTGGCAGATGCTTTACCCTCTGAACCACCAGGGAATATTACTTAAAATTTGACAAATAATAACAAAAATCATTAGAAATGTTATTTTTCCAACAAAGGTCCATCTAGTCAAAGCTATGATTTTTCCACTAGCCATGTATGGATGTGACAGTTGGACTATAAAGAAAGCTGAGGACTGAAGAATTGATGCTTTTGACCTGTGGTGTTGGAGAAGACTCTTGAGAGTCCCTTGGACTACAAGGAGATCAAATCAGTCAGTTCTAAAGGAAATCAGTCCTGAATATTCATTGGAAGGACTGATGTTGAAGCTGAAACTCCGATACTTTGGCAACCTGATGCAAAGGACTGGCTCATTGGAAAAGACCCTGATGCTGGGAAATTTGAAGGTGAGAGGAGAAGGGGACAACAGAGAATGAGATGGTTGGATAGCATCACTGACTCAATGGACATGAGTTTGAGCAAACTCTGAAAGTTGGTGATGGATAGGGAAGCCTGGTGTGCTGCAGTCCATGGGGTCACAAAGAGTTGGACATGACTGAGCGACTAAACTGAACTGTACAAAAATAAAAATAACAAAAATTAAAAATTGGTATTTAATTGTAAAATATGAAGATGACATAATTTTTTTTTTAATTCCATGATTTCCATTTGTGATGAGAACACTTTTATTTAGTCAAATATATGTGAAAATGTTATCTTGATAGACTTTTAAGAGTTTAATAAAAGATATAATCAGTGTAAGAATACATATTCTATCAACTGGTTTTATTCATACACTTTGGGAATAATCTGATAATGATGAAACATGAAAGCACTAACATAATAAAATTGAACAAAAAATCTTCTCAAATAAATTGATGGTACTGTTTCACGGACAGCTGGTATTGTTATAAATCATTCTACTTACATTATCGTAAGTGCTGTCTGTGAAAGGAATCAGCTTCACCACGTAGAATATACAGTAGAAGGTTGCTAACAGGTTGTTAGATGAAGTGAACATTGGATTGTGTCGTAATTGGCATTGTTAGGCTGACAGACATTGTAATGCCTAAATGGGCCTCTTCAGTGTTTTTTCTAGAAAAATAATCCAGCTTGTAAGGCTTGTAGAAATGTTGTAAATGAACAGAAAAACTTTCATTTTGACCTAGAATGTGTGAGTTTATTAAAGGATAAGTATGTCAAGTTTGTGCTAATTTTAACTACCTTTTACCTTGAGCCACTGAAGGGTAAAGAGATTAGAGTCAAGATCATTATGGATGTGAAATGCTTCATGATTCAAATATTTATCTCATATATGTACTCAAATGGTAATAGGAAACAAAAATACCTATCAGATTTTCATTGTGATAGTGAAATATCTAAAAGAGTGAGATTGCTTTGCTGTAATTTATCTTGCTGCTTAGGTTTATTTGGTAAAAATGACCAAACTTTTATTAAAAGCAGTTGTTTTCTTTTATACATATAAGGTGCCATTTTATGATAGATATTGATAGATACATAGGTAGTTAGATATTGATAGATACATAGGTAGTTAGATATTGATAGATACATAGGTAGTTAGATATGGAGAAACAGAGAGAAAACTCCCTTGTATGAAATTTAGCTTTTCCCTTGATTGTTTAGAAATTCTCTTGTTTCCCCATTTAACGTCAGTTGGATAGCCAAGAGTGGAGTGTATTTGTTTTCTAAAAGCACATTTTTTTCCATCTTTATTTTTTGTTATTCATTCACTCTAAATATCTGTTTGAATTTACTCTAATGCTTTCCTGTCTAACCAAGATTATCTGTACTTTTTATTTTTCACATTTTGTCTGGAGAATTTGCTTTTCATGAGGTCTCACAAACAACTGACATTTATGACTACCTTGGGCTTCCCCAGTGATTCAGACAGTAAAGAACCTCTTTGCGATGCAGGAGATCTGGGTTCAATTCCTGGGTCAGGAAGATCCCCTGGAGAAAGGAATAGCTACTCACTCCAGTATTCTTGCCTGGAGAATTCCATGGACAGGAGTCTGGTGGGTTATAGTCCATGGGATGGCAATGTCAAATATGACTGAGCATATTTTATTTCAAATCAAGTATTTCAGAACAGTACTAGAGATTTGAAATAATGTTTTTAAAAATCATCAAAATGATTGTTGTTTTTTCTGAAGCTAAAGAGCAAACATTGATTGTAAAGATTGAATTTGGAACATAAGGCCAATATGGTAGTTTCCCCAAACTGTTTTGAGTAGAAAACTAGTGTGGTAGTCTTTCAGTAGGATTCCAAGGCCACATAAATTTCAGAATTAGAATTAACGCATTGTAGCTGCCCTGTGAAATGTTTCAGTCTTTACTATGCTCAGATACATCATGCATCTGCTAGCATCTGGGAAAAGTCGTGTAATAAGGTGTGCCAGTTGATTGGTTGGGCAAAGAACTCCCACCTCCCTCTGTGAAGCACCTCAGGGAACCAGTTTTCTTGTGCATACAATTTGAATCCTCAGTTAAAAGTTATTATCTTAGTCAGTCTTACCTTTGGATGATAATCTTATTATAGGTAATTGTATAGTTATGCTTCAAAATAGTCTATCTGTTTTATTTTTAAAGGTGATTTTAAAGCTTTACTGTTATGAACTCTGCTACTTCATGTGGTAATTCTTTAACTCTAGAACCTACAAAATTAAGCCAACTCTGATACTAAAGCCATCACTTCTTTGACCATCACTTTCCCTAATTCTTAAGTGAAATTTGAGATTTGATTTGTTATTATTGCTATAGTGGTATGGCCGGAGTATTTTTTATTTCTTTTTTCTTCTTTTCATTTTTGTTTAATTTGCAGAGAAGTTCTGACACCCTCTGGAACTCTAATGGGAAGAACTGTAGAATGTATCCACTGCCAAAAGAACTAATAAAAAATTTACACACTGGAGGCCTTAGTTAAATGAATTATTCATCAACAACTGTCCATCAGGGCATTAGAAGTTTATGGCAGTATGAGCTGTGGAAAATAGAAAGAAAAATTACCAATCACCAACTCTATAAATGGGAAAATCAGAAATTCAGATTGAATCTGAATTTTAACTTATGCACATAGAAAGACACCATGCAAAATATTGAGAGTGACTGCAAACTTTTTATACACCTCATTATTTAATAAACATGTAATTGGCTGCCAATTAACAGTTGTAGACTCTTTCTTGTTTTTCTGTCCCTTCATCAAGCATAATATTAATAATAGTGGAGAAAAAGCATGTTCTGGTTTCTAGTGTTAACCTTCCTCTTTAAGATTGCTCAGCACTTCAAGCAGGCAAACTGTGTTCCCAGAATAGAATCCTATTTTGGCTTTCTTTTGTATTAGAAACAGTCCATTGCATCTTGACAAGGTGTTTTGAACCAAAGGAAGAGGTCAATGATTTAAACAAGCTTTCGTAAAAGTGTATATAGAGAAAGCTGATTCTTAGCTTTCCAAAATTAATTTTAACAACCACCTGTAATTGAAGGCACTTCACGCAGGGACCTTCACAAAACAGATGTTCAAAAATTGCAAGTTGACCCGTACTGCAGGAGAGTCATTTTGTGCCTTTGAAAAGTTCCCTGGGATAAATCACACAGTGTCTATATTGAGTTCTCTGATTAAATAATAATGTCTCCCAGTCTTTTTCATCCCTCTCTAGCTAGTCATTCATCTATCTATCTATCTACATATATGTGAATGTGTGTGCATGCTAAGTTGCTTCAGTCATGTCCAGCTCTTTGCGACCCTATGAACTATAGCCCTCCAGGATCGTCTGTCCATGGGATGCTCCAGGCGAGAATACTGGAGTGGGTTGCCATGCCCGTATACACACATATTCAAATATATTTTATATAATTTATCTATTGATGTATATTAATCGGTAAATACTATGGATCCAGCAGTTGTTGAGGGCATGTGACTTAATATACACTTGCAAAAATTTATGAGGAAAATAGTTATTAATATTTTATATATTCTAAGTCATGGCTCAAAGAGTCTAAGGAATTTTTCCATGTTGACCTAGTAAAGGAAAAAGTTACTGTATATGTCATTTTAGTAGCAAATACCAGCCTTTCTCTTTTCTTCTGGATATTATGTAAAAAATGTACGGACAAGTTTCTTCATAAACTCATACCATAAGAACAACTCCTTGGTTTCTATCATATTCTTGGGGACAGAAACATCTTTCTTAAATCTCACCCAGAGATGAATTGCACGCTCATCTTTTTCTGATAATGAATATGTGGGGACACCAATTACAGTTTTTCTTTTCTCTTGGCTTTTAGCATAGTTATTGATAATGAGAAAATACTCAAATGGCAATTTGCCAGTTGGAGAAGAGGGAACAAAAATTCGTAGAACCTGGCCAATCCAAATTTGAAACAATCGCCTTTTAAGAAATGGAGAGTTCACTGTGGTTGCTCATGAATGTTGTCACTTGTATCACTTAAAAGGATAATTTATAAATGGCTGGGGGAGAATCCCAGGCCCAAATATGCTCTCTTCTCTGAAAAGCAGGCAAACACATTTTGAGCTAATTTTATCTGCATTTTTGTCTAAGAAAAAGATGTTTCATAATTCTACGGACAAGTGATTTTGTTTTTTCTAAATATGGGCTTCCTCTAGGAATCTGAAATCGCTCATACTCGGGACAGAACAATCCTGAGCTGAGTGTCCAGGGGGAGACTGTCATGGGAGTTGGCACATTAGTGAGAAAGGAGACATTACTTCAGAGGAACTTAATGATGCCATTTTTTTTTTTTTTCTGGTACTCCAAGGTACAGCCGCCATTAGAGAGATGACTCTGAGAATTCTGTAAGATACTCAATGATATATAATCACCTTTATTGGTGACATTATGATGCATGAGACATTTTAGCAAGATCATCTTTTGTCAGAGACATGTTTATCATTTCTCTTTCGTTAAGTCAGTGCTAATAAAGTTTCTGATTCACTGCTGTTTTACTCCCAGAACTGCACTAAATAGGATTATTTTCATAAAACTCATGACTTGGGCTTCCCTGGTGGCTCAGTGGTAAAGAATCTGTCTGCCAACGCAGGAAACTCAGGTTTGATCCTTGGTCTGGGAAGATACCACTTGCTACGGAGAACTAAAGCCTGTGTGCCACAACTAGTGAGCCAGTGCGCTAGAGCCCGGGAGCCGCAACTACTGAAGCCCTTGCACACTAGAGCCTGTGTTCTGCAACAAGAGAAGCCACCGCAATGAGAAGCCTGCACAGCACAAGTAGAGAGTAGCCCTCACTTGCTGCAACCAGCAAAAAGCCCATGCAGCAGGGAAGCCCCAGCATAGCCAAAAAAAAAAAAAAAAGTGACTAAAATGACCTGCTTTTGACCTATGTCCCTCTATTTCTGCGGTGATCCAAAAGATATTTCAGCACAGAAGTACATGCCAACAGAAGTTTAAAGTTTACAATTTTAAAGTCCTGTTTATTTCTTACTTACCCAAAATTCTAAAATGAATTTCTTAAACAATTTCAATAAGATTGAAAATAAAAGCAGTAATATTAAGAAATACAAATTATACTTTGTATAATTTCACTTATAAGTTAGATATTTTTTAAACAAGTCAAGAAGTAAAATCCTAAAGAAATATTTTCCATGTTTTTCCTGTCTCAGAATTGGTGTAAACAACCACTGTAAACTAAAATATAAAATATGTTCTCCATTCTCTACCAGTAAGGGAATCTTGGAGTATCTGCTCTGTGCTTCTTAGAGACCAGCGAAGCTGTGAGCGAGGCAGATAATAAAGTGCAGTGTAATGAATAACTTTATAGAACTTCTAGCCTTTAAGGGCAGTCAGTTTGGAATACTATGCTATCTTTTAGCACAGTGTACTTTTTGATGTCACCCTAGGGATCTGAGAGAATGAGACTGCTACTTAAATCCTGCCAGGTTTTTTTTTTTTCTTCTGTACTCAATAGCACTTTCCCTATATTCTATACATGACATTATGTTACAGGAGAAAATGTTTTATAGCAAAGTCATTTGGGCACTTCAGTCACTATGTTCCCTTGGATACTTATAAAGAATAACCAGTTTTATAATAAAAGCCATTCTAGTGATATATGCATACTTTTTTGGATTCCTCCTATTTTTCTTTTAGGAGTTGAAAGTTAATGAAACTATAGCATTTCTTGAGAACAACTTATGTAACTATTTGTTGTTGTTTAGTCTCTAAGTCATGTCTGACTTTTTTGTGACCCTATGGACTGTATAGCTTGTCAGGCTCCTCTTATGGGATTTCCCAGTTGGGAATACTGGAATGGGTAGCCATTTCCTTCTCTAGGGGATCTTTCCGACCCAGGGATTAAACCCACATGTCCAACACCGGCAGGCGGATGCTTTACCACTGAGCCACCAGGGAACCCCTTATGTAACAGTATTCCTTTTAAAATAAGTGTACATTTTTGTTACTCAACATATCACGTAAACCAAATTCTATGTGTTATGTATGAAGTACTGACTTTTAACTTTCTTAAAGTATATGTAATTGAATTTGTAAGTTGTTACAAATTCTTTTCTTCATATCGCCATAAAAAAATTAAGGTTGGCAGAGATATCGATCTTCCCTGGGGGCTCAGATGGTAAAGAATCTGCCTGCAATGCAAGAGAGCTTGGTTTGATCCCTGGGTAAGGAAGATCCCCTGGAGAAGGAAATGACAACCCACTCCAATAGCTCAGTTGTAAAGAATCTGTCTGCAATGCAGGAGACCTGGGTTTGATTCCTGGGTCATGAAGATCCCCTGGAGAAGGGAATGGCAACCCAGTCCAGTATTCTTGCCTAGAGAACTCCATGGACAGAGGAGCTTGCTGCTGCTGCTGCTGCTAAGTCGCTTCAGTAGTGTCCGACTCTGTGCAGCCCCATAGACGGCAGCTCACCAGGCTCCCCCGTCCCTGGGATTCTCCAGGCAAGAACACTGGAGTGGGTTTCCATTTCCTTCTCCAATCCATTAAAGTGAAAAGTGAAAGTAAAGTCTCTCAGTCGTGTCCGACTCCTCTCAACCCCATGGACTGCAGCCTACCAGGCTCCTCCGTCTATGGGATTTTCTGGGCAAGGGCTGTAGTTCATGGGGTTGCAGAGTCAGCTACGTCTGAGCGAATAACATTTTCACACTTTCCAGTCAACCTCCATTAATGTTGTTGATCTATATTTACAATCAGATGTTTCATTGCTGTACAGTTTGATGAGGTGGTTAAGACCATAGCCTGGGAGACAGGCACGGATGCCAATTCTGTTTCAAGCTTCTCTACTTATGTATAACTTTGGACATTCCACTTTTTCATTCTGAGGCTCAGTTCCCAACTCTTAATGTAGAAATAACACTTTCTTCATAATGTAAAGTTGTAAGAATTCAACTAAATGTCATGATTGCTCCTATGATAAAGTCATTCAGAGCACAGGCTGCCCACTGCTTATGATGTGAAACTGTTTCTTTGTGCTCTGTCTAGAGCCTGAGCTCTTTATTTCTGGAACAGTTATTGATTGTACCACTTACTTGTCTATTAAATTCATTGTTATAGATGCCTTTTGAGTCTGGCTCATCAGAAGCTGTTCTTTTTTTTTTGAACAGCTTTAGAGATAATCTATACACCACATAGTTAATTAGTTTAAAAATAGAATCCAATGTGTTTTACAGAGTCATGCTGCCATCACCATATGAAACTATAGAAGCAGGGCGCTCAAAGCTGGTGCTCTGGGACAACCCAGGGGGATGGGATGGGGAGGAAGACGGGAGGGGGAATCAGGATGGGGGGGCACATGTGCACCTGTGGCTGATTCATGCTGATGTGTGGGCAAAAACACCATAATATTGTAAATTAATTATCCTGCAATTAAAATTAATTACTTAAAAAAAAACAAACCTTAGAAGAAAACACAAGAGTAAATTCTTATCTTGGGTTATACAGTGATTTCTTAGATATGACATCAAAAGCACCAGTGGTAAAATTAAAAAAAAAAAAAATAGAATATAGGGAACCCAAAGCTGGTGCTCTGTGACAGTCTAGAGGGATAGGGTGGGGAGGAAAGTGGGAAGGGGCTTTAGGAAGAAGGGGACACATGTATGCCAATGACTGATTCATGCTGATGTAAGACAAAAACCACCACAATATTGTAAAGTAATTATTCTCCAATTAAAATAAATAAATAAAAAATAGATAAGTGGAATTTCATCACAATTAAAACCTTTGTGCTTCTGTGAACCCCACCAGATCAGAAGCCCTTCTTTTGCTATGTGAATGACCCACAGACTTAATTGGTCTGGAAATGGACATTTAACCCATGGTAGTTTGACATAGATTTTCTCATGTAGGAAACTGAAGTAGATACAAGAAAATATCATGAAGGGAATCTCAATTAATCTATTACTTGTAAACTTCAGAAAACTTCATTCATCATGTTTTATTCACTATGTAAAACGAGAAGCCCAAAAGTCAATTAAGAAAGAGAAGGAAAAGTGAGGAGATTTTGATCTAGAATAATGCGCTCAAATTAAAAGACGCTTACACTTTGGAAGAAAAGTTATGAAAAACCTAGATAGTATATTGAAAATCAGAGATATTACTTTCCCAACAAAGGTCCATCTAGTCAAGGCTATGGTTTTTCTAGTGGTCATGTATGGATGTGAGAGTTGGACTGTGAAGAAAGCTGAGCACCAAAGAATTGATGCTTTTGAACTGTGGTTTTGGAGAAGACTCTTGAGAGTCCCTTGGACTGAAAGGAGGTCCAACCAGTCCATCCTAAAGGAGATCAGTCCTGGGTGTTCATTGGAGGGACTGATGCTGAAGCTGAAACTCCAATATTTTGGCCACCTCATGCGAAGAGTTGACTCATTGGAAAAGACCCTGATGCTGGGAGCGATTGGGGGCAGGAGGAGAAGGGGATGACAGAGGATGAGATGGCTGGATGGCATCACCGACTTGATGGACATGAGTTTGAGTGAAACCCAGGAGTTGGTAATGGATAGGGAGGCCTGGCGTGCTGTGATTCATGGGGTCACAAAGAGTCGGACATGACTGAGTGATTGAACTGAAATGAACTGAATGTGCTCAAAATGTTGCCTGTGAATCAGTACCAGGCCATGAATTGCTTATTACTGGTTTCTACATGATAAGGAGTGTGTGCAGGAATGTCACAGTTCAGTTGGCATTGGCATTTGGTAGCAAGAATTGCCCAATTAAAAGCAAATTATTTGTTATACATTTCTAAAATACTTATTTATTTGACTGTACCTGGTCTTTGGTGCAGCCTGTGGGATTTTTAGTGCACATGTGGGGTCTGGTTCTCTGACCAGGAAAGGGATATAGTCCCCCCGCATTGGGAACATAGTGTCTTAGCCACAGGACTGCACCTTGAATACATTTTACACAATCTTATTAAGGACCAGCTTTTTGTGTGACAGTCTTCTAGATTATTAGGACATAAATCTTTTTTAAAGTATTCCTTGTATCTTTCCTACAATTTTATGTCCAATGGTAGCAGGTTGCTTGCCCTAATCATGCTTAATAAATACTGATTGAATTAGTTGTGGAAAAGTGAATCCAGTTGCAAGTTGAATTTGGAATTATATAAAAAAATGACATGATGAAAGATGTGTCTTTAGGATCAGCAGGCCTGTGTGGAAATGAACATTTTTATTAGCCTTAGAAATAATAAATAGTAATGAAGCTGTTATTTCTGTTTTACTAAAATATGGACAAAAAGTTAAAATCTATGTCTTTACTTTTAAGCATTGGTAAAAACAAAGAATGAACATTTATTTATTTAATTTATTAAATGAAAATTTTATTATATATGTGTGTCTGGAAGTCTTAAGTCTAAGGCATAAGAATGCAGGCTTTTCCCAGGAAAACTGTGACTTCTTGAGACATATTTTATAAACCAGCCCATGTTTCTTTAGTCATCTTTTATGATTTCTCACACAGACCAACATTATGTTGATTAGACAGACAGTCATAAAATATCAGTAGTTTCCATTGGGAAAGTATTTAAATGCAAAGCAAGATGTCACATTTGTTATTGTTTGGAATATGTTTGGAAATTATCTCTTGAAGATTTCTGTAATTAACCTTGGACAATTAGCCTTTGTTCTTTACTATGTTGAGATATGTTCCCTCTTCGCCTATTTTCTGGAGAGTTTTTATTGTAAACAGGTATTGAATTTTGTCAAAAGATTTTCTGCATCTTTTGAGATGATTATATGGTTTCCATCCTTCAATTTGTTGTGGTGGTGTATCACATTGGTGGATACTGAAAAACACAAAAGCCTTACTGCATCCCTGTTATGAATCCCACTTGCTCATGGCATATGATACTTCTAATATATTGTTGGATTTGGTTTGTTGGTATTTTGTTGAAAACTTTTGTGTCTATGCTCATCAGTAATATTGGCCTGTAATTTTCTTTTTTGTGGTATCTTTGTCTGGTTTTGGTGTCAGGGTGATGGCTTCATAGAATTAGCTCAGAAATGTTCCTTCCTTTTCAATTTTTGGGAATAGTTTCAGATGGATAGGTATTCATTCATCTCTCAATATTTGGTAGAATCAGCCTGAGAAGCCATCTAGTCCTGGACTTTTGTTTGTTGTAAATTTCTAAATCACAGATTCAATTATGGTACTTGTAATTGATGTCTTCATATTTTCTATTTTCCTCATTCAATCTTAGGAGACTGTATCTTTCTAAGACTTTGTACATTTCTTCTAGGTTGTCCATTTTATTGATACATTGCTACTTGCAGTGTTCAAGGTTTGAAAAACTATTTTCTCCACTTAATATGTTATATTATAAATATTCTGCCTCGGATTTGTGAGAGAAAATTTCTATTTTACTCTTGTTTTTCTAAGAAAGGTCCTATGAAGGAGTACCTTAAATATCCTGACCCTATGGCTAATATATTTTTGTTCTCACCTGATTTCTTTCATACTCCTTTAACCATGAGAATTCTATCTTATCTCCAACAAAAGCTATAATTGAAATAACTACATCCATAAATTGGATTTATGGATATAGTGGAATTCAGCCCCTAAAAACAATATTATACACACTTTTTTGTGTTTGCTTTTTCTCAGCTAGACCATAAACACAGGTTTTAATTTTTTATTTTACTTTTTATGTAGTTGCTTCCAAACAGATTTTCACTACATCCCCTAAACTTAAGTTTTCTTTTACTGTTTTCACTCTTAGAATAAAGTGAAGCTCTTGCGTTATTTCAATAGGAACTGGAAATACATGCTTTAATGAGGCAATTTCTGATTCTGTATCAGAACTGGGTACAATGTGTTTTTTCGTTTCAGAAGTAAAGATAATCCCCTGTTCTTGCTGGTGTGTGTTTCAGAGACTTTTTTTCTTTTGCTTGTTTCTACTAGTTAGAAATGAGACAGAATTCCCATAGAGTAATTTTATCTGAGACACTACACACTTGAAAACTTCATAGAAAAGGAGGCTTCTTCCTCAGTGGAGCTCATTTGCTAATACATTATTTTCCACATTATCAATGCTGGTTTGAAATGGAATAACCAGTGTATCTGTGCCTCTTGGTAAAATCACAAGTCCACCAGAAAAAAAATACACCTGTAGGAGAAATCCTAGCTTCTTATTTTTAAAAAGTACATATGATCTTACAACTTCTATTGTTTTAATTGCTGTTGAAATTAATGATTTGCCTCTATCAGTGCCTAGCAAGAAATGGTATTCAACAAATGTTAGTTGAGTTAGTGAGTACTTTAGTCCACTTGGGGCTTCCCTTGTGCCTCAGCTGGTAAAGAATTTGCCTGCAGTGTGTGAGACCTGGGTTTGATAGTTGGGTTGGGAACATCCCCTGGAGAAGGGAAAGGCTACCCAGTCCAGTATTCTGGCCTACAGAATTCCATGGACTGTATAATCATGGGGTCACAAAGAGTCAAACACGCCTGAGTGACTTTCACTTTCACTTGGTCCACATAGTATAAGTCATAGGATATAAATATATGTGATCGTTTATCCTCTGATGTATATACACTACTGACACTATGTGTAAAATAGATAACTCATGAGAACCAACTGCATAGCACAGGGAACTCTACTCCATGCTCTGTGGTGACCTAGATGGGAAGGAAATCCAAAAAAGAGATATATGGAAACATACGGCTGATTGACTTTGCTGTACAGCAGAAACTAACACAACATTGTTAAAGTAAATATATTCCAGTAAAAATTAATAACAAGTATACATGATCCTTATTCCAATATCAAAAACACTGGATATCTTAAAATATTATAAAGTTAAATGTGGAAAATTTTTGCTGTGCTTTATGATTATGAAAGCAATAGCTGTTCACAATAAAGTATTCAAAAATATCAAAATGTTTATAGGGTAAGAAGACATTTCAAGAATTCTAGAATTCTAACCCAGGAATAATCTTTAAGTTTATCATTGATTTTGTATTTTTTGTTTAAAATTTAATATTATTATTATGTTTATAAAATGTATATTCTTTACTTTGAGTTGGCAGTGTGGAAGAAGAGAATCCAGTTTTGTACTTTAATACTAAAAAGTTTGTATAAACAAGTGATAACCTAAATAACCTTAGTACTTTAAAAAAGAGATATGAGCCCTGCCAACTTATAATATGTTTTTAATAAATGCATTTAGGACGATAAATACGCATCAAACAGAATTGTGTGACACAGTTATGGTTGGCTTTACTGATGTATTTCCATACAATAAAATCCACCAATTTAAATGCAGTTTGATTAGTTCTGACAAATGTGTAGAACTATTGGCATAATATTGGCATAATAATATCATTTATAAAGCACTTCTATCACTCAAGGATTTCAGGTTTTCTTCTAAAACTTTTACAGTTTATCTATTATTTTTACATCCATAATGCTTCCCAGTTAATATTTTTATGTGATATAAAGTCATGATTATGGATCATTATTTTGCCTGTGGATAACCAATTATGCCAGTATCATTTCAATAAAAGATGATCCTTTTTCCCCTTAAATTCCTTTGGCACTTCTGTTGAAAATCAGTTTGTCATTTATGTGTGAGTTTATTTTTTTTATAACATTCAGTTCCATTCACTTATGTATCTATCTTGACCTCAGTGCCATACTGTCTTGATTATTCCAGTTCTAGAACAAGGTAGAAATCAGGTAGTGCAAATTTTCCAGCTCTATTCTCCCTTTTTCATATTAGTTTGACTATCTAGATCTTTTACATTTAAATATCAATTGTAGAATCAGTTTGCAGTATCTAGACAAAAAACCTTCTGAAAATTTGATAGATATTGCATTGAATCTGTAGATCATTATGGGAAGAAATGGTATCTTAATAATATTGTCCTGCGATTGATAAACATGGCCTATATCTCATATATCCCCTTTATTTGATCCTTATTAATTTATCTCAGTGAAAAGTAGTTGTCAATTAATGTCTTGCACATATTTTATTAAATCTATCCTTAAATATTTTATATTTTGATGCTATTGTAACTGGTCAAGGATTGAACCTGCGTCTCTGCGTCTCCTTTATTGGCAGGGAAACCCTATGTATTGTGTGTATATATATATCTATATATATACACACTTCACATACAATTGATTTTTAGATAAGTGAATATCTTTTTATTTTGCAAATCTGCTTTTCAGTTCTAGGACTTTGCCCTATATTCTCTGGGATTGATTTTCTGTGTAGACAATTGTGCCATTTGTAAATTCAGTTTTATATTTTCCTTCCTAATATCTGAATGGCTAGTATTACTAATTTCCCCCCAGTGGCTAATATTTGCTTTTGGTTTCTGAAAGTACACTCAAAAGCTATGAAGTCTTTTTCCCTGAATCCCACTCCAAAAAATATTGCAGAGCTATATTTATTACATTTTATACTTATAGTGTCTTACCTATAAAAAAACTTATAGGCAAGGCGCTTTCAGGAGACTAGTTCTTTCATTTTGTATTAAGAGCCATGAGGGTTTGCATCGCAGAGGATCTTATCTAGGAGGTAAACTTCATCAGCAAGTGTAGTATCTCACCAGCTAAGTTTCCTTGAAATATACCAGAACCTAGTTAAATATCAGAAGCTGGATATCCTGTGTTTAGAGATGAAAAATAATATCCAAATTTAAGCTCTGTTTTAAACCAGCAGCAGATATTGAGATGTTTTGGAGTGTAAGTCTCTTCAGTAAGATACCATTCCGGTCTTGTACCTTATTCCCCACTTTGACAGCAGAGCCTTAACTCATTCTTTACATATAGAAAAGCTTTTTGCTCCTCTCCATGCTGGGATAAGGATTATATCTATATGTGCATTTACAATATAATTTGGACATTTGAATATTTTCTAACTTCCAATAAACCCCAATCACATGCACTTCTTTAATTGGATCCTATATCTGGCAATGATTTTCCTCTTATTTCCTGGTACTAGCTCACTCTTCTTAATTCGAATCTCACTTCTGGTCCTGGCCTCTTTCACAAGTACAAAGATAGTATAGATTTTTATATCATAGGGCTGCCTTGAGCTGATGCAAATCACTCAATTACAGTAGTGTAGATAAGGCGAGGGAATATTTCATGCAAAGACGGGCACAATAAAGGACAGAAATGGTATGGACCTAACAGAAGCAGAAGATATTAAGAAGAGGTGGCAAGAATATACAGAAGAACTAAACAAAAAAGATCTTCATGACCCAGATAACCACAATGGTGTGATTACTCACCTAGAGCCAGACATCCTGGAATGCGAAGTCAAGTGGGCCTTAGGAAGCATCACAAAGAACAAAGCTAGTAGAGGTGATGGAATTCCAGTTGAGCTATTTCACATCCTGAAAGATGATGCTGTGAAAGTCCTGCACTCAATATGCCAGCAAATTTGGAAAACTCGGCCGTGGCCACAGGACTAGAAAAGGTCAGTTTTCATTCCAATCCCAAAGAAAGGCAATGCCAAAGAATGCTCGAACTACAGCACAATTTCACTCATCTCACACATTAGCAAAGTAAGGCTCTAAATTCTCCAAGTCAGGTATCAACAGAATGTGATCCATGAACTTCCAGATGTTCAAGCTGGATTTAGAAAAAGCAAAGGAACCAGAGATCAAATCGCCAACATCTGTTGTATCATCAAAAAAGCAAGAGAGTTCCAGACAAGCATCTGCTGCTGCTGCTAAGTCGCTTCAGTCATGTCCGACTCTGTGCGACCCCATATACGGCAACCCACCAGGCCCCGTCCCTGGGATTCTCCAGGCAAGAACACTGGAGTGGGTTGCCATTTCCTTTTCCAATGCATGAAAGTGAAAAGTGAAAGTAAAATCACTCAGTCGTGTCCGACTCTTAGCGGCCCTGTGGACTGCAGCCTACCAGGCTCCTCCGTCCATGGGATTTTCCAGGCAAGAGTGCTGGAGTGGGGTGCCATTGCCTTATCCGAGACAAGCATCTACTTCTGATTTATTGCCTATGCCAAAGTCTTTTTGAACATCTGGAAAATTCTTCAAGAGATGGGATTCCAGACCAACTCTCCTGCCTCCTGAGAATTCTGTATGCAGGTCAAGAAAGCAACAGGTAGAACTGGACATGGAAAAACAGACTGGTTCCAAATTGGGAAAGGAGTATGTCGAGGCTGTACACTGTCACTCTGCTTATTTAACTTATATGCATCATGAGAAATGCTTGACCAGATGAAGCACAAGCTAGAATCAAGATTGTTGGGAGAAATATCAATAAGCTCAGATATGCAGATTATACCACCCTTATGGCAGAAAGTGAAGAAGAACTAAAGAGCCTCTTGATGAAAGTGAAAGAGGAGAGTGAAAAGTTAGCTTAAAACTCAACATTCAGAAACTAAGATCATGGCATCCGGTCCCATCACTTCATGGCAAATAGATGGTGAAACAATGGAAATAGAGACTTTATTCTGGGGTACTCCGAAATCACTGCTGATGGTTACTGCAGCCATGAAATTAAAAGACACTTGCTCCTTGGAAGAAAAGTTATGACCAACCTAGACAGCATATTAAACAGCAGAGAGATTACTTTGCCGACAAAGGTCCATCTTGTCAAAGCTATGGTTTTTCCAGTAGTCATGGATGGATGTGAGAGTTGGACTATAAATAAAGTTGAGCACCAAAAAATTGATGCTTTTTAACTGTGGTGTTGGAGATTACTCTTGGACAGCAAGGAGATCCAACCAGTCCATCCTAAAGGAAATCAATCCTGAATATTCATTGGAAGGACTGATGCTGAAGCTGAAACTCCAATACTTTGGTCACATGATGTGAAGAACTGACTCATTGGAAAAGACCCTGATGCTGGGAAAGTTTGAAGGCAGGAAGAGAAGGGGCAACAGAGGGTGAGATTGTTGGATGGCATCACCGACTAATGGACTTGAGTTTGAGCCAGCTCCAGGAGTTAGTGATGGACCGGGAAGCCTGGTGTGCTGCAGTCCATGGGATTGCAAAGAGTCGGACACAACTGAGTGACTAAACTGAACTGAACTAATAAACTTTATAATCAGACTGAAATTAGTGAATGACAAAATCTGTGATACAGAACATTACATTTTTGGATGGACAGTTTTTAAATTCTAGCAATGAGGAAGTGATAACTACCTGCTGAAATTTTATGTTGACTGACTCTCCTCATGCTGTTTTTGTTTTTATTTATTAATTTGGCTGCATCAGTTTCTTAGTTGCCTCACATGGAATCTTCATTGCAGTATGCAGGCTCCAGAGTACATCAGCTCAGTAGTTTCAGTGTGAGGGTTTAGTTGCCCGGCAGCATATGGGATCTTCGTTCCCTGACCAGGGATTGAACCCATGTCCAATGCATTGGCAGGTAAATTCTTAACAACTGGACCACTGGGGAAGTCCCTTTATGCTAACTCTTTTAACTGTGTTTATTATTTACTGTTTTATGTTGGTCACTGTTTTAAGTTCAAATAAGTAGTCACTTTTAATAACTCGTGCTTGTTTATCTTAGATGTGAAGTATATGGTACAATTTTATTAGAGATTTTGACTGATTAATCAATCTAGTTGAACACTAATCGAAGCTTAGTGTTTAAATTCTGTCTGAAGGTGCCATTACTGGATCAGGGAAGGATGGAATAACCAGCCTTGATTTCTGATCAGTCTGACAATCTCTAAAAGTAGAGATACACACCCTGAGTGTGTATGCATATGATATTGAGTTGTGGTTGTCTCTTAATTATAAGCAAAATTACTCTCATTTTCTCCTCAATATCAAAGTTTTCATCAATTTTGAGTAAAGAATTCACAGAAAGAAGGAGAATCTAGATCAATGTGCTGAAAATTTTTGCTTAGTTTCTGTGTAATCATGGCTGTTAACTACCTACACTATTAATTTTTGGTGACACATGAAAATTACTTTCACAATAAGCCTGTTCTTTATAACACCCACATTTGTTTAGCATAGTCGTGTTTCTGTTAAACCCATTGAACAGAGAGAGCCTATCAATTTATCTTTAATGCATTATCTTTTGAAAGCACTGTGAATTCTTTGTTTGTATTCTCTGAGTGGCCTTAGTAAGTTAAAAAAAAAAAAAAGACCTAATATTTTAACCTGTCAGACCTTTAGGCACTAAGTAATTTTTCCTGCACTATTAATTAATGGTACATGGTATTATCTATGCTGTAAATATGTTAATCAGTTACAATAAAATAGGACATACCAGCTTTTGGCTCAGTGGGAAAGAGAAAGTAAATATATTTTTGTTGTTAGAATAAAACATGTTACACTGTTGCTATAGGAAATAGATGCTTCTGAAATAGGTTCAAGGCAAAGGAAACCTACAAGTTAAAATATATATTTTGTAAACTTGTACCTCTAAAGTATGTTGACAGAAGAAAACCTAACATTTGAGAGTTAAGTTTATTTGGAGATCATACTGAGAATCATATCCCAGAGATGTCCTCTAATATAGCCCTGAGGAACTATTCCAGAGAGGTAAGGAATGACCCAGGTTATATAGGAGTTTTTTTTCTGGGGAAAAAAATGTAACTGGACATCAAAAGATTAATGCTATTCACAAAGAACAGACATCTCAAGTTAATAATTTTAGTACTTTTCTTTGTATGAGAAAGATGCAAGAATTGGGGCTCTTTGAAGTTGTTTCTTAGGTATGCATCTCAGCTATCTAGGGCAAGTATCCAAAGCACAGAATATTTCCTGCTTTTCTCCAGCCTGAATTCCCCCAGCATGTACCTTTGATGGCCAGTTGTAGTGACTAATGACTTGATCCATTACAGAAGTAGGATGTACTTTGGTGCTTGGTCACTCAGTCATGTTGGACTGTAGCCTGCCAGGCTCCTCTGCCCATGGAATCTTCTAGTCAAGTATACCAGAGAGGGTTGCCATTCCCTTCTCCAGAAGATCTTCCCAACCGAGGGATCGAACCTAGGTCTCCTGCACTGCAGGCAGATTCTTTACTGTCTGAGCCATATAGAGCTTTCCTAGAAGTGGGATGGCAGGCACCTTTTTTTGTTTACTAGAATGGCAAGCAACAACATTCCCTGTCCAGGGTACCACACAAAGGAAGAGGCTCCAGTGAGGGAGGAACAATGGGTTTACATGTTAATGTCACATTCAGTTCAGTTCAGTTCAGTCACTCAGTTTTGTCTGACTCTTTGCAACTCCATGGACTGCAGCACGCCAGGCCTCCCTGTCCGTCACCAACTCACAGAGTTTACTCAAACTCATGTCCATTGAGTCGGTGATGCCATACAATCATCAATGTCACATTAATTTCTACTTTATCCTTTACATCACTTCTCTTTATTCTTATTTCCCTTAAAATGTAGTTTTTCTTCCAAACTATAGCCATAACCCATTTACATAAAATTCTTAGGTTATCAGTGATGTTTCCTACTCATTGTGTTTTAACATCTGAGGTGTGGACTTGTAATTAATTATCACAATATTTAACTTAAATGTTTGTCCATAACATGCTTGGCTCTGTGCTCAGGGCTTAAAACTCATTAACTCATTTAAACCCCACAGCAAAACTCTGAAGTTGTGAATGGAGAGACCAAAGTTCAGAAATTTAGCCATAACTTTAGATGAATAGCAGAGCGAGTCCTGAGTGCATGTCTTTCTACAGTGACACCCAGTCTCTTAACCACTGCTCTTTCGCATGTCACCTTATTATTGAGTCACTAAGTCATGTCCAACTCTTTGTGACCCCATGGACTGCAACAAACCAGACTCCTCTGTCCTTCATTGTCTCCCAGAGTTGCTCAGATTCGTGTCCATTTAGTCAGTGATGCTGTCTAACTGTGTCATCTTTTGTGCCGTCTTTTCCTTTTGCCTTCAATCTTTTCCAGCATCAGGATCGTTTCCAATGAGTCAGCTGTTTGCATCATGTGGCCAAAGTATTGGAGCTTCAGCTTCAGAATCAGTCCTTCCAATGAATATTCAGGGTTGATTTCCTTTAGGATTGACTGGTTTGATCTCCTTGCAGTCCAAGGGACTCTTAAGAGTTTTCTCCAGTTTTCAGAAAGATAATTAACATCCACTATTTCATAAGCTGAAAGATAGATTACCTATAATATTAGAATTGTGATATCCAAATGCAGATATTAGAGAACATATACTAGAGAATAAAAGTGAAGGTATAGTAGGAGGGATAATTATATATGTCTTGACTTATTTTTAAAATTCTTTGGAACGTGTGCAAGTACACTGGTGACCTTTCTACATAGACCTCCAATGAGGAAAGGTATCCCTTTGTTAGATGAAACCCTTTTCATTTCAAGCATGTAAGCAGTACCACACTTGGTGGATTAAAGATCGATTTATCTCAGCAAGCAAAAAACATTGTCAAATTGGTCAGTCCTCCTTTCTGGCTTTCTCTTTTTTCTAGGAATGGGAAAAAAAAGAGGGCTTTACTTTCTACTGTCTCAGAATCTTGTACCTAAAGCTACAATTGCTACAAATAAAACCCAAGAACAATTTGCTTTGTGGTTTCCATATGTAATTACATTATAACTGCTTCTCTTTGCCCTGTAGTCACAGTTGCAATTTGTGATTAAAATATAAATGGAAATAAAGTAATGACCCATTGTAGTTAATGAAGCATTTTCTTTATCTGTAGTTTCTTTATTGCCTTTATTTCTTTTTCACAGGTTAACATATGTATGTTAATTTTTATGCATGCTGTATGCTGAACTTACATTTCCGTATATTATTTAGGGAAACTTTTACATTAGCTCTAATAAATAAACTGTTAAGTTTTAAATCATAGTCTTTACTTAATTTATTTCTATTTGCTCACTTTTTCATTACTCCAGGAAGAAACAGCCTGGTGCTTTATTTTTATAATAAAATTCTCTGAGAAAGAGTTATTATGGGTTTTAACACTGGTGTGAAAACATCATTAAAGTTTACAAAGCAATAACTTTTAAAAACATTTGGAGAGATTTTTGGCTGATGCAATTTTTCTGCTAATATTTTTGCTTCTAGATAAGGGAAACTGGATTTAATTCTTCCTTAGATCCTGTTAGATTTACACAAATTTAACTATATTTCCTTTTATGATACACATGTAGAGTCACATCATTTTCACTTTGAAGTTATTAAATATGATTTATTTTTCTGTGTTAGTGGCCTGTGAAGTTTAAAGTGAAAAAATATACATATGCACGCAGAGGGCTGAATACTGAACCAGTATTGACTCATTCTTCACAATAGCAATTAGAACAGAATTTAAGGAAAGGAATAGAGGATGTGTGTGGAGGAGGGAGATGAGGGTATGGATTAGGGGTGATGAGAGTGAGCAAAGAGAGAGGAGTATAGAGAAGGAGAGAATGAAGTTTATTGTTAAACTCTATAAAAATGCTCATTGTTTCGATGGTCATTTTACTGTTGTTTTTACTATCCATGAAAAATGAATAAGAGCACTGAAAAGGTAGCCAGTATCAATGTGATTCTGATAGCAATGGGCTTCCCTCATGGCTCAGCTGGTAAAGAATCTACGTGCAATGCAGGAGACCTGGGTTCTATCCCTGGGTTGGGAAGATCCCCTGGAGAAGGGTTAAGGCTACCCACTGTAGTATTCTGGCCTGGAGAATTCCATGAACTATATATAGTCCATGGGGTTGCCAAGAGTCGAACAAGTCTGAGCGACTTTCACTTTCTTTTTTTCCTTTCCTTTTCTGAGAGCAAAGGAATTATAGTGCCCACATCCTTTTGAAAAAGTTTCCTGAAGTTACATAACACTGATTTGTTACAAACCAGATGGGCAATGGCAGTCTATCAAATTCACATTTCCTGCTTCCGTGTGTACAAGACCTGTCTATATGAGAGTTTGCTAAATTCTTATTGAAATATTCAGAAATACAGCTTCAAGTATGTATTTGTGATCTTGGAGAAATGATGATATTTTTAATAATTGGATTTCTTTACTCTGGAAAGGTGGAAAATATAGGACTATAAATTCAGCATTCATGAAATTATTAGGGATGTGTTTAAACAGAACAAGGGATTAGCAAGTCCCAGTGTGTTCATATCAGAAAATGGAGTAAAGGTAGGATTCATGGAGATTTCAATGAAATTTAAAAGAGATAATTATCAAGGCAAATGAAAAGTACTGGTACCTGATTCATGTGAGATTTGTACATTTTACTCTATGTAAATTTCACCAAAAAAGTTAATGCCATAAATAGCAAGTTAATAATTCTGAAATCTGGGTGCTGGGTACGTAGCTATTCACTTTTCATTTTCTCCAAATTTTCTATATGTTTAAAAATTGTAATAATAAAATATTGGGTAAGAAAGTAAAAGTTCCTAAGACAATGGTAAGAAAATCCAAGTCTATTCTGGTAACAATAGTTGAAAAATAAATTATTTTTTTAAAAAAGCATTTTGATAATCATGACTTTTATAAACAGTACTCTCTGAAGGCCCCAATATTCTTCTGACTTTGTTGGAATCCTGGACTTAATAGCTGTGTGTGTGATCAAGAGTATCCAGTTTTGACATACTTTTGATACAAAAGGAATTGTCATACACAAATATTTGGCAGAAAATTTTCTAAAGTCATATGGTCTACTGCAATGCTTCTGGGCATACAGGACCTATATGTGAAGATTGGCTCAAATCTTACTAAACCATTCAAGAATATAGGTTGAAGCATGTATTTGAGACCTAAACTAAAACAGAGATGAGATCAAAGTTGAAAATAGCCTTGAGAAAGTTGAAAATAGCCTAAACCAAAAGATATCACTGATACAGGATTAGTCAACATTTTTCTAAATTGATACAGTATGTTTTTGGGGAAAGACATTTGTTTTTTCCTTAAGTCATGACACATCAATAATTATGTACATGCAGTAAGTTTGTCTCCGGTTTCTCTAAGACACCCAAATTATTTGGGGTTCGGTTCAGTTCAGTTCAGTCACTCAGTCATATCTGACTCTGCGACCCATGGACTGCAGCATGCCAGGTCTCCCTGTCCATCACCAACTCCTGGAATTTACTCAAACTCATGTACATTGAGTCAGTGATGCCATCCAACCATCTCATCCTCTGTCGTCCCCTTCTCCTGCATTCAATCTTTCCCAACCTCGGGATCTTTTCAAATGAGTCAGTTCTTCGCATCATGTGGTCAAAGTATTGGAGTTTCAGATTCAACATCAGTCCTTCCAATGAACACCCAGGACTGATTTCCTTTAGGATGGACTGGTTGGATCTCCTTGCAGTCCAAGGGACTCTCAAGAGTCTTCTCCAACACCACAGTTCAAAAGCATCAATTCTTCAGCACTCAGCTTTCTTTAGAGTCCAACTCTCACATCCATACATGACTACTGGAAAAACCATAGACTTGACTAGATGGACCTTTGTTGGCAAAGTAATGTCTTTGCTTTTTAATGTGCTGTCTAGGTTTTTTCATAGCTTTCCTTCTAAGGAGCAAGTGTCTTATAATTTCATGGCTGGAGTCACCATCCACAGTGATTTTGGAGCCCAAGAAAATAAAGTCTGACAATGTTTCCATTGTTTCCCCATCTATTTGCATGAAGTGTTGGGACCGGATGCCATGATCTTAGTTTTCTGAATGTTGAGTTTTAAGGCAACTGTTTCACTCTCCCTTTTCACCCTCATCAAGAGGCTGTTTAGTTCCTCTTCACTTTCTGCAATTAGAGTGGTATCATCTATATACCTAAGGTTATTGATATTTCTCCTGGCAATCTGGATTTCAGTTTGTGATTCATCCAGCCTGGCATTTCTGTATACTCTGTATATATAATATACAGTGTAAACTGTTTTGATCTTATTTTAGAGCAGCGTTTTTCAAACTTGCTTACTAAATAGTAACAAGGAAGGCTACAGACTGAATATGATTACTTCTTGAAATATCTTTGAAGTTTAAATTATTTGTCTTTACAACATGTTATATAGCTTTTGCTCTCCATGAAAAATCTTGCTTACTTTAAAACATCATATCTTAATATATTCATTAGGTAAAAAACTTGTACACATCAAATGTTCAGGTAGAATGGATTCTCTGTGAATGGATTTTGAATTTACTCTGCATCTTACCATATCTGTGGTCTGCTGCTGGAATCTCCAAAGTGATGTGTAGCAAAATTTGGGGAGCATAGTCTTAGTGGATTACAGATATAATATATTTTTGGTTATTGTTTTACCAAAAGATTGTTTACTGTATCCGCTGAACATGTAGGTATCAAATTGAAGCACTTTCTTTTACTGATGTGAACATTGTCATATTATATATATTAGGCTGGGATGTTGGTAAATACCTTACTGAGAATGATAACTAAATCTATGATATATGTCTACTATGAAAGTTTGAAAGACAAGTGAATACCAAGTTGAACTGTTACTCAGTGAAATCAACTGGTTGCTCTTCATTTCTCATAACACTCCTTTTATTTTGATGGATTCACCTAAAGACAAGATCTGCTACTCAGATTTGGGGAATAGATATACTGATACTTAAAATCATATTAAATGCATCTACCTCTTGGGTGCAGATTCGTATTAAACAACAGCATAGAGACTGGCAAAGAAACCACATTGCTAAGGTATAAATTGATCTAGAAAAATGACCTTGCAGCATGTAGGACTTGGATCAGTTTAGTCAAGCCTTTCTGTCCTTATTGACAGACTTTCAGGGAAGTTAAATGAACATCTAGAAGTTGCTTGGTGAACATGAAACCAGAGCAAGGAAAATTGGTTATAAATTTAAGATACTTGATAATCTTAGCCCTGTATTCTCTTATATGTTCATTTCTTCAATAGGAGTTTTTGTGTCTAGGGGATCACAGTTAATAACTAGGAGAGCACTGCTGTATATTACCTCCTTCTGTTTGCTGAACAACTTCTCTACCTATAACAATCTAGCCAGAATATAGGCCATGTTCCTCTTCACAAACTGGGGCCAGTTCTGTTTCTTATGATTCAACCACAAGAAAGCAATATTTTTCTTTATTCCCTAAATTTACTGTGGTACCATTATGTTGTACAGAAAATCTTCTGGAAAGGGAAGAATAAGGGAAATGTTGAGCTGTTCAGAAACTGTGGAACTTACAGCACACACATCATTAGAGTAATGCATCTAGTAAGAAGAGAGAGGTAGAATGGAGATTTAGAAATGATCTTTTAAAAGGAGAGAAAAAGAAGGTGAGGAGGACAGTTATGGTGGATTCATATATCCTGGGTGATCTTATGAAAGTTCATGTTTAATCATCGAGTCTGAATCAATACAGACATCTGTAAATGTCTGTTTGTGATGAAGGAGCAAGCCCTGGGTTTCATCAAGTACTTTTTTTTTAGTATCCTTTATCTTCCTTTTAACAATCAAATTGAGGAAACCAGATAAGGAATTTTTATCATGGAAAATTATAATAAAGAAAATATATTTTACCTTGGGACAAATAATTTGCCAATCTTATATCTTATAAAGAATTAATATTCCAAGTATGTAAGAAACTCATACAACTCTATAGCAAAACCAAAAAAAATCCCAAAATCTGATTGAATAGTGGATAGAGGACCTGAATAGACAGTTTTTCAAAGGAAACATACAAATGGCCAACAGGTACAGGAAAACGTGCTCAACATCCCTAACCATTAGGAGAACAGAAGTGAAAATCAGATTGAGATATTATTTTACACCTATCAGAATGATATCAAAAAAGACAAGAAATAACAAGTGTTGATGAGGATGTACAGAAATGGGAACACTTGTGCACTTTTGGCGGGAATAAATTAGTACAGCCACAATGGAAAACAGTATGGGGATTCATCACAAAGTGTGAAACAGAAATATTATAGGATTCAGCAATCCCACTTCTGGGAATATGTGAAAGAACATTAAATCAGGATCTTAAGCAGATATTTACTGAAGCATTAATCTCATTAGCTAAGATATGAATACAACCAGTGTCCATCCATGGATGAACGGATAAAGACGATGGGTATAGTTATGTACATACAATGGAATATTTTTCAGCAATGAGAAAGGAGGAAATCCTGCCATTTTGACAACATGGATGGACCTTGAGGGCTATGCTGAGTGAGATAAGTCAGAGAGAGAAGGGCAAAACTATATGATATCACTTATATATGAAATCTAAAGAAGTCAAACTCATAGAAATAAGAGTAGTTACCAGGGGGAGGGCAGAGGAAATGGAGCAATGGTGGTCAGATTATAAACTTCCAGTTATAAGATGAATAACTTAGAGTTAACAATCATATATTGGACTTTAAAATTGCTAAGAAAGTAGATCTTAAATGTTCTTACAAAAAAGAATGTAAATTTTATGAGGTGATAGAAGTGTTAATCAGTGCTCCTGTGGCAACTGTTTCACAATACATAAGCGTATCAAATTAGTGCTTGGTATACCTAAATTTTATACAATATTATGTGTCAATTATATTTCAGTAAAGTTGGGGGAAAAGAAATATGCATTTTCTGAAAAGGAAGACCCTCAAAACCACTAGTTGTGTGGCTTCTAAGCCAATCATCCACCCTGCCCCCATTCAATAAATATTTGTTGATTAAAGAAAATAGTCTAGTGGAAGAGACATATAAAACTAGACCATCAGATGTAATTTAAGTGCTACCATCAGGGTAAGCCAAGGTGCCATCATGGAAGGGGGCCTCATGCAAACCTGGGGGCATAAATGCATCATTCTAGAGAGACCAACAAGGCCATCACTATAAGTGAGCATACATTAACCAGGAGGATGATCTCTGGAAAAAAACATGCTTCTAGTTTTAGAGATTTAATTATTTATTTACCAAATATAGGTTGAAGTTTTACTGTGCATGGGGCTCTTAAATTAGTTCTGTGCATACACTGAAAAAAGAAACAAGATCCCTGGAGTTTGTATGCTAGTAGGTAAATTGTGTATATTTTGGATTGTTGTTGTTTAGTTGCTAAGTCATGTCTGACTCTTTTGGATCCCATGGACTATAGCCCACTAGGATCCTCTGTCCATGGAATTTCCCAGGCAAGAAGACTGGAGTGGGTCTCATTTCCTTCTTCAGGAATCAAACCTGGGTCTCCTGCATTGTCAGGAGACCACTGAGCCACCAGGGAAGCCCATATATTTTGGATTAGGTTTTGCAAATTTAAATCTGGGAGAATTATTTTCTCTGCCCTATCCCCATTAGTTTGTTGCTTTTTTGAGGAAGAGAGGCTCCAAAACAGTGCTTACAGCATTTCTTCTTTGAATAACTGTTCTTAAATTTATCTTCAAAAATCTCTTCTATAAAGCACAACAAAATGAGCAATGATATGGGTCTCTTTTGGTAAGCTTATTACTTGTGACTAGTAACTTAGAATCCTTACATCAATGTTTTTTTTTTATGAGGGAGAACTTATGATTGGTTTGAGACATCTATTAAGCATCCTCAAATTCCGAGAATGCTTTTTTTATGCTAATAAATATCACAAGAAAGTGAGTTGATGATATCTATCATGTGGCCAAAGCAGTGATGGTTTTCCAGAGGGACAGACAGGAGTCAGTTATCTTTTCCTGGTAGGTGGATTGTCACTGCCCATTTCCTCCCCAACACAAACTTAAAGCTGATTGAATTTGTGACCCCATGGACTGTAGACCACAGGGCTCCTGTCCATGGAATTCTCCAGGCAAGAATACTGGGGTGAGTAGCCATTCCCTTCTCCAAGGGATCTTTGCAATCCAGGGATCAAACCTGGGTCCTCTGCATTGCAGGGAAATTTTTTATCACCTGAGCCACCAGGAAAAGCCCTTTATATCTCTGGGAGAATGAAAATATGACATGCAAAACTTAAAAAAATATCAAATTTAGATTTAAACTCTCCAGTAATTCTGGCAAAATGAACATTTAGAGCAAACTTCTTTTGAAAGAGATTGGGGGATGGTCAGTTTATAACTAGAGTACTGAGGGGACATTCTGTTGAAGGCTGCAGATACTGACTACTGTATTCACAGACCAGGGGAAAAAAAGACTCTCTTCAGCATATGAATAGAAACATTGACTGGCTTTGAGGCAAGTAATTGCCTTACTCATCCGCACACAAATTTCAGCCAGAGAAGTCCTCATTTAAGCAGAGCACAAATGATGCATGATGCATACTTATGTCGATGAAGTGTAATTTACCTTGGATTTATTTAATTATTCTTGGTCCATGGGGTTTCTGAAAAATATCCAGGATACCACATTACTGCAGATTTAACTAAAAGGTCCACATCTTTGTTAATTTCTTATTTCTTCATTGCATGATGTGTATGTAGAGTATATATGTGTTAGAATTGGTCATAACCATCACAGGGCAATAGAGAAGTTGAAATAAACACATATTCTTAACATTTCCAATTAAAAGTAGTACAAGAATGTTGATTAACATAGTGAAAATATAATTTATTTCTTTCCTTTTTAAATACCTGTATGATACTTATTAACATTTTAATGGCAAAAGCAATAAAAATAATTAAAAGCACATTTAGTTCCTGTTCTGCTCTATTTCCCTGATTCCTGCTCTTTTTTTCTTTTCAAGTGAAAGTTGTAAAATTGGTGTTCTAGCTGTAACTGCCTTCTTATGATATTAAATTTCTACGTGTGAAGGAAGAATTAGAAAAATTTTTTCCTACACAAATTCTGTGTTTCAGTTTGGGAAAAAAAAAAAAAGTGGTTATACCTCCATTCTTGCCATTTGAAGGGCAGAATTGAAAATTTTAACAATAAAATGCTTAATTTTCAAAGTTCATTATACTTTTTCAGGGTTAAAAATAATAGATAATAAGTAAATATGTGAAAAAATCAAGCTATGAGCAGTGTCAAATGTGTCTGTTTCTATTTCAACTATTCAATTATTTTCTACTGCTGAGAACCCTGCAGTAGTAAAGAATTCATCTGCCAATGCAGGAGACACAAGAGATGTAAGTTCGATCCCTGAGCTGGAAACATCCCTTGGAGAATAAAATGGCAACTCACTCCAGTATTCTTGCCTGGAAAATCCTCTGGACAGAGGAATCTGGCAAGCTACAGTTCATGGGGTCTCAAAGAACAGGACACATCTGAGCGACAGAGCACACACATGTGAGGACCCCAAAGGTTTTTTTACTGAAAGAGAATTCTTCCTCGCCACTGACTCTCCCCTTTGTGTGCCTAACTGAGAAGTGACACTTGTTCCTGAGGAGGCCAGCGATTTCCAGATCCCGCCCAATGCACACAGACTTCCTGGGAAGATTTTTGGCTGGTAATTTGGTGCTAGTGATATAGAAGTCCAGTTAGTTTAAATAAGGAAATCTGGTGAATTGCCAGATTTGTCCCCAGATGCTCAGCAGCAGCTAAAGGTCAGCTGTGTTATAAAGAGCAAATTAATAATGCTGGCTTTGAACTTGGCTTGTAGCTATAGCACCACTTGTTCTTTTCAAGCAGTCTGGCTTTGCCAGTGGTGCTATTTTCTTAACCTTTGTTTGGAATCTTATTTGACTCTTGGACAATGGCAACCTTTAACTAACCACTAGAAAAAGAAGCCTATTAAATATACCTTGTTCAACTGAAGAGTTAACAATGAATAGTTTCTCCCTCAGCCTGAGGTGAACTTTTTCTGTCTTTCACCTATAAGCTCTTCCTGATCCAAGTCTTCTTTAGCTAGGAAAGGGTCAAAATAGATTTGGTCTTTAGTATACCTAATATTTAACACCACTGGGGGGGCGGTCTTCTCTCTGGATTCCTATCACGTTCAACTTCTTACACAACAGTATTAATTTTTTAAGAATATTTTGTGTTATTTTCTTCTATTGTTTAATAATCTGTTGATCTCCCCAACTAGGTTGGCGGATTGTCACTTATTTGAAGGTAATAAACTCATCTGAATTCCTTACAATCCTCCCTCCCTCCCTTCCTTTCTTTCTCCTTCCATCCATCATCCAATATAAGCTGACATCTGTCCTTGCAATAGACTGAAACTTCAAAAATGTATATGCTCATTAAGACTTTGCAAAAGTTTTATAAAACTCTCTGTTTCAAAGGAACTGCTTTTCCTGATTCAATGACAGTTAATACTCATGAACAATTGCATACAATTTTAAAATTTAAATTAGAGATGGTTACAAAATTTAATACAGCCTAAACAGTTTATGAATAGTTTTCACTTGCATGATTTCTTTCAAGGCTCACAGATATCATATGCAAATTGGTAATGTCACTTCTGTTGTATGTGTGAACAAAGCAAAGCTGTTTTATCTAGGAGACAGAAAAATGGAGATGATTTTTGGGAAGTACTGGCTGCATTAGACAGTGTCCAGTGGCATTATTTGGACATAGGCTGCTATTTCTGACTGATGTCTAAGAAAATGAAAGCTAAGCTAAGCTAAGCTTGAGTCACACAGGTAAAGTGGGTAGACCAGGTTGCTAGATTTTACTCTTTTCTCTCTCTCTATGACAAATACTCCACATTAAACATGAATAATCTGTTGTTAAGTTAGTTTTATATCACACTTTGATATAAAAGTAGTTTTATATCTGTTGATATAATAGTACTGAAAATTAAGATTTGAAATTCTGAAAGTAACTGCAAGATAAAGAAAAAGTATTGTCCCACATCCCCCAAGGAGTTTCTTAGTCTATTACATTCATAACATCAGTGAATGTGGGTAGGTCCACCATGTTTCAAAAATTGTGCTGGGCATCACAGATACAATGAGAAATGACTAGCTTCACTGCCATCCTCATAGGCAAGAGGATAGTTTGCTAAAATATTGGAACTTTGGGAAAACTTAATGAAAGATGATGTCTGCAGCCTTCTCAGCTGAAACCACGCTCAAAGATGATTGTCTGCTTTGTTGGCTACTCATGCTAACTAATGAATCCCAGAACTTTAGGACTGTTGATCCCAGTTTGTAGATCACTGAGATTCTTTTAGTGGTCTTTAAACAATAAGCATACATTTCCTGAGATGAGCCAACAACTACTCTCCTGGGGTGCCTTTTCTCTTTAGATTACAGAGAGAGATAGCTAGTTCATCTCCTAGTTCTCAAATGGCTGGGATGACTCCCTGGAGATTAAAGACCTTATTCTTTACTCTTAAAGCGTAAAGCTGACCCCAGTCGGGCAGTCCAAATAGTTTGTGAACACTTACTATGTGCCATACCAGTTGTAGGGGATGCAAAGATGAGTATGTAGTGTTTTCACTTGCAGATGAGGTGGAACTCAATTGAGATTGAAGCAAGATTTGGTAGGAAGAAGATAATAAAAGTGACCATTGTGTCTTAGGCACTATCTGTTGGATTCATAATTATGAAATATTAGGTCAATCATATATGTTAATAGAGCTTATAATTATAGAATTTGAATATAAAATCAAAATATACTGATGCCAAAGCTGCTAACCAAAAAAAAAAAAAAGCTGCTAACCAATAATGTATTCACCAAATTTCACTGAGGTTGAGGTGCATCATTTTAATAGTTTCAGAACTGTATTACTAGGACATAATCTCTATAGTTGAGATTCTCAGCCTTTAGTGTGCACAAGAATCTTCTGAAAGCTTGTTAAAACAAAGATTATTCAGGACCCAGAAACTCAATAAGTCTGTGATGGAGCCGAATAATTTGCATTTGTACTATCTCAGAAGTGACACTACCATTCTTCGAGTAGCACTGACCTCAGGGATGTTCATCTAACTTTAGCAAACAGCAGAATCACTAGGACAGATTTTAAAAGACATTGTTGGACTGGGCCTTCCATGGAGATTCAGCAGGTCCAGAATGAGGCTAAATACTTTTTATTTAAGCATGCTTTCAGATGATGTTCAGCAGCATCTAAAGGTCAACTTTAGACTCTGCTGGTTCATGGACTGCACTTAGGACTAAGGAACTTTCTAACTAGGTAAATGTAAATAACCTAATAAGAAACTCAATTTTGAGAGATGTAAACCCTTTGACCAAAATAAGTATTTTACCTAACTTGGAATTCTCATGGGAAAAGTAGAAAAAAATTGTGTAAAACTGCATATGTGAGTGGCATAAATCTGGGAAGCAGTAAGTCCTTCAAGTGACAAGTGATAGTGATACATGTGAAAGTGAAAGTCACTCAGTTGTGTCCAACTCTTTGTGACTCCATGGACTAAACAGTCCATGGAATTCTCCAGGCTAGAATACTGGAGTGGGTAGCCTTTCTCTTCTCCAGGGGATCTTCCCAACCCAGGGATCAAACCCAGGTCTCCTGCATTGTAGGCAGATTCTATACCAGCTGAGCCACAAGGGAAGAATACTGGGGTGGGTAGCCTATCCCACAAGACAAGAATACTGGAGTGTGTAGCCTATCCCTTCTATAGTGGATCTTCCTGACCCAGAAATTGAACCAGAATCTCCTGCATTGCAAGTGGATTCTTTACCAACTGAGCTATGAGGGAAGTAACAATGATACATGAAAAGATGTTATACATATAGAAGGCAAAGCTAGGCTGCTTGAAAAATACAGTGATGCCTTTAGCTACCTGTTTTCTTAGAGATCAGTTTTTTAATAGCTTGTCCATACATTCATTTTAAATATTTAATGTATAAAATTAATTAAAAATCTTTGAATGGTGTAAAATGCCATTAAATGCTATCACTAGAAATTGTGTTCATACAGAGGAAAAATTGGGCCTGAGCCAAGCCTGGGGGAGCTCCACAGTTTAGAGTTAAGTCTAAGAAAAAACTAGTAAATAAAATGGAGAAGTAGCTCATGATGGAGAATAAAAAATTAGGAGAGTGTGGTATCACAGGAAAGACTTTCCTGGGAGGATGTGTTGGTTAATGGTTTAGGTTGCTGCTGAGAATTTGTGTAAAATAATGGAAAAATTGACTGTCTGATTTGGCACCATAAAGACCATGAAGTCATCTCATCTAAGTGTCATGTGAAGCCCCATTTGGCCTTCTTACAGAAAGAAGGTATAATGAGAAATTGGGGTCAAAATCTAAATAATTTGTTGATATGTGTGTCCATGGATTTTTTTTGAAATATAATTTTAATTAGTGTTTCTATTGTTATAATATCACATTTTTTATTAGTACAGGTTTATTTTTTCTTTTTTTTTTGTATAGATGTGTGTGTTTATCTACCAATATAATTAACCATGATATTAGATAGTTTCCAAGGTGAATCTCAATTTTTGAATAGAACAGTCTTAGTTTTACTTATGTTTTCTAATAAAGAGAATTAGTTTTAGAATAGCAACATGAATCCAGGTGATATTTGCTCAGCATGAATGTAGTATGAGTAATATAAGTCACTATGTCTTGGAAACCTAATTCCTTACATACCGTTAAATAATTTAAGTTGAATGATCTTTGATTGTCTTGCTTCATTCATTTCATTCATCCATTCAGCAAATCATTATTGTCCAAAAAAGATTACTTCAGTTTGCTCAAACCACAACTATGGTTATTGTTTGACCGTAACCACAGAAACATTTTGTGACTAGCTTTATATTAGAACCTAATGTATTGCTTATCCTAAATTGTTGACATTATGAAGCTAAGAAAAGCAGACTATTTTAGGATTGACCACGGATGGTATCTACATATTTTAGGCACAAATATTATAAATCATATATCTAATAAGGGATTTTTTTTTTTAGATGAGCTCACACTTTATTGGTTGCATCAACAATAAATCCAATAGTATGTCTAGAAGTGGAAAACCATGCTTATTTCCATTCTCAGAAAATGCACAACATGTCTAAGGATTTAAGGGTTCTTTGCAACAATTCCATGCCCTATTCCTCCCACACTGGATCCTCAAGCTGAAAGTACAAGTTCGGGAAATAGTACCCATAGAGTTTCTCCTCTCTTATTTTCATTTTTTTTTTTTTTTATGTCTATCACAGGGCTACCATTAGGATTAAATAAGACAAAGTATGTGAAATTGCCCTGCATATCACCTGCTCAATATGGGATTTCAGTGGTGATTTTTTTTTTTTTATTGCCATACCTCATTTTACTGTGCTTTGCTTTAGTGAGCTTTATAGATACATGTTTTTTTTTTTTTTCCTTGTTAATTTTCTGTTTAGTTGATCTATCCATAAGTGTGAGTGGGGTATTAAAGTCTCCCACTATTATTGTGTTATTGTTAATTTCTCCTTTCATACTTGTTAGGATTTGTCTTACATACTGCGGTGCTCCCATGTTGGGTGGATATATATTTATAATTGTTATATCTTCTACTTGGATTGATCCTTTGATCATTATGTAGTGACCTTCTTTGTCTCTTTTCACAGCCTTTGTTTTAAAGTCTAATTTATCTGATACGAGTATTGTGACTCCTGCTTTCTTTTGGTCCCAATTTGCATGGAAAATCTTTTTCCAGCCCTTCACTTTCAGTCTGTATGTGTCCCCTGTTTTGAGGTGGGTCTCTTGTAGACAACATATGTAGGGGTCTTGTTTTTGTATCCATTCAGCCAGTCTTTGTCTTTTGGTTGGGGCATTCAACCCATTTACGTTTAAGGTAATTACTAATAAGTATGATCCCGTTGCCATTTACTTTATTGTTTTGGATTCGAGTTTATACACCATTTTTGTGTTTCCTGTCTAGAGAATATCCTTTAGTATTTGTTGGAGAGCTGGTTTGGTGGTGCAGAATTCTCTCAGCTTTTGCTTGTCTGAAAAGCTTTTGATTTCTCCTTCATACTTGAATGAGATCCTTGCTGGGTACAATAATCTGGGCTGTAGGTTATTTTCTTTCATCATTTTAAGTATGTCTTGCCATTCCCTCCTGGCTTGAAGAATTTCTATTGAAAGATCAGCTGTTATCCTTATGGGAATTCCCTTGTGTGTAATTTGTTGTTTTTCCCTTGCTGCTTTTAATATTTGTTCTTTGTGTTTGATCTTTGTTAATTTGATTAATATGTGTCTTGAGGTGTTTCTCCTTGGGTTTATCCTGTTTGGGACTCTCTGGGTTTCTTGGACTTGGGTGATTATTTCCTTCCCCATTTTAGGGAAGTTAGTACAGGTTTATATTACATGTAATATCCAGCATGCATCATTATTTTTCTTTCTTTCTTTTTTTTTTAAAAGCATTCTATCTTCAAATGATTATTTTTCCAGACTAATTCACAGTAATTTTATCAGATCAAGGGAAGAGTTCTTTTAGAGTTTTGTTTTTTGGGGACTGCTTTAAATTTTTAGTTTAATCTAGGAAGATGAACATTTTTTTCCATATTGAATCTTGCTTAAGAGCGATTCAGTGATTCCTACATCCTTCAAGTGATCTTAGATGCCCTACAGCAAAGTTATGTGGTTTTCTTTCTTTGGACACTAAAACTTTCTAAAGTCACTTAATATATCTGCTGCTATCATGTACATTTCTAAATCTGTGGCAAAATATGCATAACATGAAACTTACCACTATAATTTTTAAGTGTGCTACTCTCTTTGGTAATAAGAGTGGTACCACTCTAACTGGTATGAAGTGCATTCATACCATTGTGCAGCCTACATTAACATATGTCTTTAGAACTTTCTTGTCTTCTAAACTGAAACTCCATACCCATTAAACAATGACTGCCCACATACAGACAGATATCAAAATGACTCTTTTACAGTTCCCTCTTTCCTATTTTACATAAATGATAACAATTACATATTTATATTGTGTGTCAATTAACACAGACAATCTTTATCTTTTGTTTTTCAAATTCTATGTGTGTGTGTGTTAGTGGCTCAGTCATGTCTAACTCTGCGAACCCATGCACTATAGCCTGCCAGGTTCCTCTGTCCATGGGGATTCTCCAGGCAAGAATACTGGAGTGGATTGCCATTTCCTTCTCCAGGGAATCTCCTTCTCCAGGGATTGAAGCTGGGTCTCCTGCATTGCAGGCAGATTGTTTTCCATGTGATTGTGGTTTCAGTCTGTCTGCCCTCTGATGCCCTCTCTCAGTGCCTACCATCTTACTTGGTTTTTGCTTACCTTGGATGTGGGTTATCTCTTCACAGCTGCTCCAGCAAAGTGCAGCCTCTGCTGCTTACCTTGGACATGAGGTAGCTCCTCCCTGCCATATGCCCTGACATCGGGGGTGGGGTAGCTCCTCCTGGTCACCACCACTGACCTCGCATGTGGAATAGCTCCTCCCAGCCGCTGCCCCTGACCTCCCGGATGTGGGGTAGCTCCTCACAGCTGCGTTTGTGCACTGTCTTAGCTGCCTGTGCTGTGGAGCCATCCAAGACGGATGGGTCATGGTGGAGAGGTCTGACAGAATGTGGTCCACTGGAGAAGGGAATGGCAAACCACTTCAGTATCCTTGCCTTGAGAACCCCATGAACAGTATGAAAAGGCAAAAAGATAGGACCCTGAAAGATGAACTCCCCAGGTCGGTAAGTGCCCAGTATACTACTGGAGATCAGTGGAAAAATAACTCCAGAAAGAATGAAGGGATGGAGCCAAAGCAAAAGCAACACCCAGTTGTGTATGGGACTGGTGATAGAAGCAAGGTTAAGTGCTGTAAAAAGCAATATTGCATAGGAACCTGGAATGTTAGGTCCATGAATCAAGGCAAATTGGAAGTGGTCAAACAGATGACAAGAGTGAACGTCGACATTCTAGGAATCAGTGAATGAAGATGGACTGGAATGGGTGAATTTAACTCAGATGACCATTATATCTACTATTGTGAACAGGAATCCCTTAGAAGAAATGGAGTAGCCATGATGGTCAACAAAAGAGTCCAAAATGCAGTACTTGGATGCAATCTCAAAAACGACAGAATGATCTCTGTTCATTTCCAAGGCAAACCATTCAGTATCATGGTAATCCAAGTCTATGTCCTGACTAGTAACGCTGAAGAAGCTGAAGTTGAACACTTTTATGAAGACCTACAAGACCTTTTAGAACTAACACCCCCAAAAGATATCCTTTTCATTATAGGGGCCTGGAATGCAAAAGTAGGAAGTCAAGAAACACCTGGAATAACAGGCAAATTTGGCCTTGGAGTACAGAATGAAGCAGGGCAAAGGCTAATAGAGTTCTGCCAAGAGAACAGACTGGTCATAGCAAACACCCTCTTCCAACAACAAAAGAGAAGATCCTATACATGGACATCACCACATAGTTGAAGCCAAAATCAGATTGATTATATTCTTTGTAGACAAAGATGGAGAAGCTCTATACAGTGAGCAAAAACAAGACTGGGAGCTGACTGTGGCTCAGATCATGAACTCCTTATTGCCAAATTCAGACTGAAATTGAAGAAAGTGAAGAAAACCACTAGACCATTTAGGTATGACCTAAATCAAATCTCTTATGACTATACAGTGGAAATGAGAAAGAGATTTAAGGGACTAGATCTGATAGTGTGCCTGATGAACTATGGAATGAGGTTCATGACATTATACAGGAGACAGGGATTAAGACCATCCCCAAGAAAAAGAAATGCAAAAAAGCAAAATGGCTGTCTGAGGAGGCCTTACAAATAGCTGTGAAAAAGAAGGGAAACAAAAAGCAAAGGAGAAAAGGAAAGATATACCCATTTGAGTGCAGAGTTCCAAAGAATAGCAAGGAGAGATAAGAAAGCCTTCCTCAGCGATCAATGCAAACAAATAGAGGAAAACAATAGAGTGGGAAAGACTAGAGAACTCTTCAAGAAAATTAGAGATACCAAGGAAACATTTTATGCAAAGATGGGCTCAATAAAGTACAGAAATGGTAAGGACCTAACAGAAGCAGACGATATTAAGAAGAGGTGGCAGAAATACACAGAACTCTACAAAAAAGATCTTCACGACCCACATAATCACAATGATGTGATCCCTCTCCTAGAGCCAGACATCATGGATGTGAAGTCAAGTGGGCCTTAGGAAGCATCACTATGAACAAAGCTAGTGGAGGTGATGAAATTCCAGTTGAACTATTTCAAATCCTGAAAGATGATGCTGTGAAAGTGCTGCACTCAGTATGCCAGCAAATTTGGAAAACTCAGCAGTGGCCACAGGACTGGAAAAGGTCAGTTTTCATTCCAATCCCAAAGAAAGGCAATGCCAAAGAATGCTCAAACTACTGCACAATTGCAGTCATCTTACACTCTAGTAAAGTAATGCTCAAAATTCTCCAAGCCAGGCTTCAGCAATACATGAATCATAAAATTCTAGATATTCAAGCTGGTTTTAGAAAAGGCAGAGGAACCTGAGATCAAATTGCCAACATCTGCTGGATCATCAAAAAGGCATGAGAGTTCCATAAAAACATCTATTTCTGCTTTATTGCTATGCCAAAGCCTTTGACTGTGTGGATCACAATAAACTGTGGAAAATTCTGAAAGAGATGGAAATATCAGACCACCTGACCTGCCTCTTGAGAAATCTGTGTGCAGGTCAGGAAGCAACAGTTAGAACTGGACATGGAACAACAGACTGGTTCCA
>NW_011495032.1:1197546-1201503 GCF_000754665.1 Bison bison bison
TTGTCACCCTACTTATTTAACTTATATGCAGAGTACATCATGAGAAACGCTGGGCTGGAGGAAGCACAAGCTGGAATCTAGATTGCTGGGAGAAATATCAATAACCTCAGATATGCAGATGACACCACCCTTATGGCAGAAAGTGAAGAAGAACTAAAGAGCCTCCTGATGAAAGTGAAAAAGGAGAGTGAAAAAGTTGGCTTAAAGCTCAACATCAGAAAACTAAGATCATGGCATCCGGTCCCATCACTTCATGGCAAATAGATGGGGAAACAGTGTCAGACTTTATTATTCGGGGCTCCAAAATCACTGTGAATGGTGACTGCAGCCATGAAATTAAGATGCTTACTCCTTGGAGGGAAAGTTATGACCAACCTAGACAGCATATTAAAAAGCAGAGACATTACTTTGCCAACAAAGGTTCGTCTAGTCAAGGCTATGGTTTTTCCAGTGGTCAAGTTTAGATGTGGGAGTTAGGCTATAAAGAAAGCTGAGCACTGAAGAATAGATGCTTTTGAACTGTGGTGCTGGAGAAGACTCTTGAGAGTCCCTCAGACTGCAAGGAGATCCAACCAGTCCATCCTAAAGGAAATCAGTCCTGGCCCTTCATTCGAAGGACTGATGTTGGAGCTGAAACTCCAATACTTTGTCCACCTGATACAAAGAGCTGACTCATTGGAAAAGACCCTGATACTGGGAAAGATTGAGGGCAAGAGGAGTAGGAGACGACAGAGTATGAGATGGTTGTATGGCATCACCGACTCAATGGATATGTGTTTGGGTGGACTCCTTGAGTTGGTGATGGACAGGGAAGCCTGGCGTGCTGCGATTCATGGGGTCGCAAAGAGTCGGACACGACTGAGTGACTGAAGTGAACTGAGCTGAATTGTTTACCATGAGTCTCCAGGGATGTCTTCAAATTCTATAAAATTTAAGATAAAGTGTGGAATTGGCAGCCCAAATTACAAAAATACTATTTTTTTGTTTGTCTTCTTATTTACCCTTATGGGTTGCTTTGCGTTTTCATCTGACTTCAAATTATTTTTCTTTTGTTTCAGCTTGAATGACTCCCTTTAGCCTTTGTTGTGGGGCATGTCTAGAGGCATTGAAATCTTTCACCTTTTATTTATCTGGCAATGTCTTAATTTTACCCTCATTTTCAAAGAATGTTTTTGCTGGACATAGATTTTTTGTGGTTGATAGTTTTGTCTTTTAGTCCTTTAAATATATTATCCCACTGTTTCTGGCCTGCAAATTTTCTGCTGAGAAAACCATTGCTATTGCTTATAGAGCATATTTCTAATAGCTGTTTTAAAGTCTCTCTGTAGTAAGTCCAGAACCTGTTATTTTACAGTTAATTTCTAGAGATATATTTTGTTCTCTGACTGGACCATGTTTTCCTTTTTCTTTTTCTGTAAGACTGTGGTCTTTTGTTTAAAACTGGGCATTTGAATAAATAGCCACTTCTTCCAGTCATTAGAGACTGGATTTTTGCAGAGGAAGATGTTCTCTAATCAGTTCAGCAGGAAACTTCAACATATTTTCAGGTTTTTTTTGCATTTGTCTTCCCTAGACCTGTGTGTCCATGCCCCCTACCCTACATTCTTCCTTCCCCACTTCCCACAATTTCCCAGTATACATGGTTCTTTTAAAATGTCTTGATTTCTCTAAGGGTTTCACCCTAGCTTTATCTTAAGGTGTTGAGTATTATAGTTTATTTCTAAGCAGATAATCTCTTTTCCTCAAATTCTGTTTGTCTACAGACCTCCTGCAGTTTTCATTCACCATGAAGCCTCTGTGGCCTTCCATGCCTTTGACATGAGATCTAAGCTATTGCTGCTACTTCTCTCAGGCAAGACAGAAACCAGTCTCTCAGGTAGCACACAGATAGGCCGGAGCATGCAAACAATTCCCGCCCATTTCTTCCATCTGAAGAAAGGAACTGGGAATTGAGTCCCTTCCTCCTGAGCGTACCATACTATGCCAGCGAGGGAAATAGGGCATTCAGACATGCCATGACATATCCCGCCTTTTTAAGTATGGCTTTTTCATGGTTGGATATTTGCTTGGTTGCTACAGATCCTTAGCTGGTTTAGAGTTCCTATAATGCTATTTTAATCAGTCCATTGTTATTTACTTGGTGTTTCCATGAAGGCCTGGAGCATCCTAGTCTGCCATCTTGCTAATAGCAGATTTGTTTGTTTGCTTTTTTAATTGATGTTTTACAGTTCTACTTGTGGTTTTGAAGTCTAAACAGGTTCAGAATCTTAGGAGATCTGCCAAACCTATAAATCATGATATTGTGAAAATATTACTGAAAAACACATTGCTGATAGCTGTCATGTTTGTTTTGTTTCTAATTTAATGGTGATCCATGTAGAATTGTGTCACAAACAAACATAATTATCAGGGAGTGATGAATGCCAAATTACAATTGGGATAATTGCTACTTCTTTTATAAACAAATTAATGGTGAACAAATAAAACCAAATGAGAATGTTTTTAAAATAATAAAGCAAATAGCAATAAAGACTCTTGCCTTGTATTTCTAATATTTCCAGGTGATGATGCTGTGGTCTGTAGGTCACACTATGAGTCGCACTAGCTCAACACTGCCTCATGTACACTGGTAACATGAAGCTGTAACAGATATCATTTTTAAAAAATATATAACTTGTGTTCATTTACCAAAACTGTGCACTTCACTTGACATAGTCTTTTAATTGGAGGTGGATGATAAATTAGAAACTTGTGAATGTCTGCAAGCATAATGGGCAATCTTAAGAAGTGGTAGGTATTATCAGCATTAAATTACAAATTAAGTATGAAAAATAATTTCTACAGTTATATTTTCATTACTAATATTACCACCAACTCCCGGAGCCTACTCAAACTCATGTCCACTGAGTCAGTGACATATTTATTATATACATTTATATTCTTTTGGGACTTTCCAGGTGGATGAGTGGTAGAAAATCTGCATGCTAATGCAGAAGATGCACGTTTGATCCCTTGGTCAAAAAAATCACCTGGAGAAGGAAATAGCAATCCACTCCAGTATTCTTGCCTGGAAAACCAATGGGCAGAGGAGCCTGGCAGGCTATAGTCCCTGGGGTAGTAAAGGGTCAGAAGTGACTTGGCAATTGAGCATACCCATACATTTATATTCCTTTTTCTTAATTTTTAGAAAGTTGGCTTTGCTGGTTTAGCTTTTTTTCCTTGTTTTGCACAAAAATTATATATCAGTCAGTACAGTTGCTCAGTCATGTCCAACTCTCAGTGATCCCATGGACTGCAGCAAGCCAGGCCTCCCTGTCCATCACCAGCTCCCGGAGTTTACTCAAACTCATGTCCATCACATCGGTAATGCCATCCAACCATCTCATCCTCTGTTGTCCCCTTCTCCTCCAGCCTTCAATGTTTCCCAGCATCAGGGTCTTTTCAAATGAGTCAGCTCTTCGCGTTAGGTGGCTAATGTATTGGAGTTTCAGCTTCAGCATCAGTCCTTCCAATGAATATTCAGGACTGATTTCCTTCAGGATGGACTGGTTGGATCTCCTTGCAGCCCAAGGGACTCTCAAGAGTCTTCTCCAACTCTACAGTTCAAAAGCACCAATTCTTAGGTGCTCAGCTTTCTTTATAGTCCAACTAACATATCCATACATAACTACTGGGAAAACCATAGCTTTGACGAGATGGACCTTTGTTGGCAAAGTAATGTCTCTGCTTTTCAATGTGCTGTCTAGATTGGTCATAACTTTTCTTCCAAGGAGCTAGCATCTTTTAGTTTCATGGCTGTAGTCACCATCTGTAGTGATTTTGGAGCCCCCCAAAAATAAAGTCTGTCACTGTTTCCATTATTTCCCCATCTGTTTGCCATGAAATGATGGGACCAGATGCCATGATCTTAGTTTTCTGATGTTGAGCTTTAAGCCAACTTTTTCACTCTCCTCTTTC
>NW_011495032.1:1201603-1209057 GCF_000754665.1 Bison bison bison
AGGCTTTAAGCCAACTTTTTCACTCTCCTCTTTCACTTTCATCAAGAGGCTCTTTAGTTCTTCTTCACTTTCTGCCATAAGGGTGGTGTCATCTGCATTTCTGAGGTTATTGATATTTCTCCCAGCAATCTAGATTCCAGCTTGTGCTTCTTCCAGCCCAGCATTTGTCATGATGTACTCTACATATAAGTTAAATAAGCAGGGTGACAATACACAGCCTTGATGTACTCCTTTTCCTATTTGGAACCAGTCTGTTGTTCCATGTCCAGTTCTAACTGTTGCTTCCTGACCTGCATATAGGTTTCTCAAGAGGCAGGTCAGGTGGTCTGGTATTCCCATCTCTTTCAGAATTGTCCACAGTTTATTGTGATCCATGCAGTCAAAGGCTTTGGCATAGTCAATAAAGCAGAAATAGATGTTTTTCTGGAACTCTCTTGCTTTTTTGATGATCAAGCAGATGTTGGCAATTTGATCTCTCGTTCCTCTGCCTTTTCTAAAACCAGCTGGAACATCTGGAAGTCCATGGTTCATGCACTGCTGAAGCCTGGCTTGGAGAATTTTGAGCATTAGTTCACTAGTGTATGAGATGAGTGCAATTGTGTGGTAGTTTGAACATTCTTTGGCATTGCCTTTCTTTGGGATTAGGATGAAAACTGACCTTTTTTCAATCCTGTGGCCACTGCTGAGTTTTCCAAATCTGCTGGCATATTGAGTACAGCACCTGCACAGCATCATCTTGGCTTTAGACAATTATTATTCTAGACTGTCACATTTGCACTTAATTTTTTAGATAACATAAAAACATTCAAAGGCTTTGTGGAATAAAGTGATGTAAATGAAACCAAGATTGAGAAATATTATAATGGTAATGAATTTAAGATGAATGAAAAGAGGGAATGAGAGTAAGAGTTCATTAAGTCTGCTTTCCTAAGCAGGGACTTGAAGATGCCTTAGGTAGTGATGGGTCATTTTTAGAGGAGCCTGACATTCTTATGTGTATCTCTTTATGAACACCAGATAAATATTTTTTACTCAAGTATGTTTTACAATTTTTAAAATGGTATATATTTTTTTACTATGCCATTAGGGAAAATATGAATTTATTTGAAAGCATTACAAAATTCAGAAAAGTGTTTATAAAACTGTGAATTTGTCAAATATGTAGAGGCTCAAATTATTCCTTGATTTATTGGTTTATGGACTGTTCAAGAAATATTTACTTCTAGAACAGCATATTATTGGGTGAGCAGGGTTTCTGAACTTAGACTTTTATGGGTTGGAACTTGAGATATTCTACTCATTAAGAGTGAATGTAATTGTTATTGATCTCTCTAAATCTCATTTTTTGATGTGCAAATTTGTCAAAATAATAGTACCTTTACTTATTTATTGTGAGGATTTTATGAGATTGTGATTATAAAGTGTCTAGTACAGTACCCAAACACATAAGATATCTATTATTGCTGTTAGACAGTGTTTGGTAGACATTATAGTAATATCATGTTCAAAAACCAAAAAACTCACTCTGAAGTCATTTTTCTGGTTATATACCTTCAGTTTCAGTGAGTGAATCAAAATCAGAATCAGTAGATATAAAATTATAATTTCCTCTTGATTCTTTTGAAAGTGAAAGTGAAGTCGCTCAGTCGTGTCTGACTGTTTGCAACCCCATGGGCTGTAGCCTACCGGGCTCCTCTATCCACGGGATTTTCCAGGCAAGAGTAATGGAATGGGTTGCCATTTCCTTCTCAAGATTCCTTTATTGGACTGAACAGTCGGTTATAATTGCTTACAGTTACTCTTTTTCCCTTTTCCTACACATCCCCTTGAGTTAATAAATGTGGCAGTGCTTGTGATTGTTGGCCAAGATACTGACTTCTTATTGTTTGTTGCCCCTTTTTTCATTGTCTTAGTTCTTGAGATGAGTATTTCACAACTTTTTGCCCATCTTAGCCTTCTTTTCAGGGCTTCCCAGGTGGTGCTAGTGGAAAGAACTTACTTGCCAATGCAGGAGAAGTAAGAGATGTGGGCTTGATCCCTGAGTTGGGTAGATCCCATGGAGGAGAGTATGACAACCCACTCCAGTATTCTTGCCTGGAGATCCCATGGACAGAGAGCCTGGTGGGCTACAGTCCATAGAGTTGCAAAGAGTCAGGGTCTGAAGTGACTTAGCATGCATACACGCACAGGGTTCTATTAATACATAGAGCATTGCATCTCTGATCTGTCACTCTTACTTCAGAGTAGTCTTACCTGACTTGTGCATGTGAGCTCGGTTGTGACTGACTCCTTGTAACCTCATGGACTGTGTAGCCCATCAGGCTTCTCTGTCCAGGCAAGAATACTGGGGTAGATTGAACCTGTCTCTCCTGCACTGTCAGATGGATTCTTAACAACTAAGCCACCTGGGAAGCCCTGTGAGTAGTCTTAAGTAGAACCTTCATATGGAAAATAACTGTTCATCACATCGCACAGATTCTAACAAAGAAATTGACCTATCAACCTTCAGTCACATTGCATTCTAGAAAAGTGTTTCTGGTCTGGGACAACTATTACTTGTCTTTTTTTAAATTTATTTTTGGTTGTTCTGGGTCTTTCTTTGCTGCTGCACAGGTTTCTCTCTAGTTGTGGTGAGCGGGGACTGCTCTGTAGTTGTAATGCACAGGCTTCTCATTGCTGTGCCTTCTCTTGTTGTGGAGCATGGGCTCTAGAGCACAGACTCAGTAGTGGTGCCACACCAATTTAGTTGCTCCGTGGTATGTGGGACCTTCTCGGACCAGGGATCAAACCCGTGTGTCCTCCATTGGCAAGCAGATTCTTTACCACTGAGCAACCTGGGAAACTGTATTGTTTGTCTTGATGTTGCTGCTGCTGCTGCTGCTGCTATGTTGCTTTAGTTGTGTCTGACTCTGTGCAACCCCATAGATGGCCTCCCACCAGGCTCCCCCATCCCTGGGATTCTCCAGGCAAGAACACTGGAGTGGGTTGTCATTTCCTTCTCCAATGCATGAAAGTGAAAAGTGAAAGTGAAGTCGCTCAGTCGTGTCCATCTCTTAGTGACCCCATGGACTGCAGCCCACCAGGCTCCTCTGCCCATGGGATTTTCCAGGCAAGAGTGCTGGAGTGGGGTGCCATTGCCTTCTCTGCTTAATGTTGTTACTTTAATGCTAATGATTTGATAATCTACTGTCTCAACTTATATGGAATAAGTTTATAAATGGAAATTCTAACCAAAATGCAGGAAGGGTAGAGGTATTGAACAGTAAGCATTAATAAGCATGAACAAGAGGTGTGGCATGAACCATTTTAGAAAAAGGAGTGAGATTGACTTCTGCTGGATTTGGTTCATCAGAATGAAAGATAAACCTAAATGTACTGATCTGAGAAGGGGTAAACATTAAGAAAACACCCTCTATGCATGGTTTATTCTAGCATTTATTTAGGACCTAGTTTTTAAGTCCAAAGAGTTTATGGCAGAATTGAGTGCCACTGTCACTATGTGAAAATTGGCTTTAGTGCTTTAAACTGTGAGTCACAATAACCCATTTATAGTTTATCAAATGTTTATATCATATTTTACTTATCTTTTTTAAAGAAAGACTGGGGCTTCTTGGATGATTTGTGTATACACTGTGAACTGGAAACCTTTATGTTTTGTTTCATTTGTCCCCAAATCATTTGACTATTTTTCAATAAAGAAGGTTTTATTGGGAATGGAGTAAAAGAAATTGGGAATTGGGGTAGGGAGAAAGAAACAAGAAACTTAGTGTTTTATAAACTTTATTGTAAAGAAAATCTGGCATGTATTTCAAATCAGGGTAGTCTATGCTTTACTTTGGTGAATGATGCTCATATATTTCTAGTCAACAGAATGGAACACAGATCTGAAAATTGTAAAGTTTTACTATGCATATAGTAAAAGATGCTCAAGTTTCTCCTTCTCTGTCAGTCATACCTTCTTGCCAATATTATGCGTGCTGCCCAGGGAGAAGATGTTGTTATCTATTGCTATGGAAGCAATTGTTTAATTTAGTTACTACATCCTCTTGATTTTTATGAGTAGTGGTAAAAGAGGACTTTTTATATTGACTAATGTGCACCGGTCTGCATTGAGGGGGGATTTTGAATTATTTTCCCATCACTAATCTTTTTTTTACCCCTTTACCAGTTAAAAAAGTAGTCTATAGTGCTTTAGGAATATTAATATTTAAATCCTCATTGTAGGGTCCATTGTAGCAAGAAAAATGTAAATGGGCACACTTTATTTCCATATTATTTTGCAGAGTATTTTGGCAATCATTCTAGTGTTTATAGTCAATGTATTTTAATGCCATCCACATTTTGGACAGCAGGCATAAAGCTCTGCTGGTTTATCTCTTGGAGAAGTAAGATTGCCCCTCATAAGATAGCCATTTATAATACATGCACCTTTGAATAATTAAATGAGCCACTGAAGAGGAAAAGGATTCTAATCAGTTTTCAAACTGTGATTCTTCCATGCACTGAATCATTCCTTTATGAATACATTTCTCTTGAAACATGTGTAATTATGAAACTTCTTTTTTTTCTCTCTCTGTAGGAACTGGGAAGTAACAGCCCTCCACAGAGAAACTGGAAGGGAATTGCTATTGCCCTGCTGGTGATTTTAGTTGTATGCTCACTCATCACTATGTCAGTCATCCTCTTAACCCCAGGTAATCTGTCTTTATTACTCTCTTATGGTGGTATTGTGGATGATAATTTCACATTGAAATATCTAAAGAGGATAATCTTATATGGTATCTTAGGACACATTAACATTGGTTGGAATAAAAAAATGCATAACCAGACATTTTGCAAATGGCACAGTCATTTTGTGGTTTAAATATCATGCAAGATATTTTGGGGACATTGGAATATAAAATATATATGTGTGTGTGTGTATATATATATATATATATATGGAATGCTAAGGAGATCTTTGGTCTCTATTGCTACTGAGAGACTTATTATGATTGTTACTTTAATAAATATGGAGCATATTTGACTTTTATTGCAAATGGAGATGAGGGAGTAGAGTCTGGAAGTTTCCATATGTAGGAGATAGCTCAACTGTATTGATGGTGGGAAGGGAGGATGTGATGGACAAAGAGATTTAGATCAAAAGAAAATGAGCTAAGCCTCTGAGTATGATACCTCAAATTTCTTCCTCTCTTCTTTCTCTGTTGTTTTTACATTCCTAGTTTCTGTCTAAAGATACTCTCCAAGCTGCTCTTGCATTACTCTTTAAATTTTGTTCTTTATATTAAATGGTTGAATTCTATTATGTAAATTATCAGTATGTTTAATTCTTCACTGGTATTTATTTCAGTACTTGGAATTTTACTGCTCTTTGGTAGGTGCTATTACAGAAGGCAGAGAAAGGCTGCTCACATTTTAAACTCACAAACTGCCTTCCAGGAACAAAAAATTTTGTCATGGTGCTACAACCCATCCAACTAGCTTGCTCAAAGACTGGTCACTGTATAAGGCTCAGCATTATAAAAAATAATCATTTCTTATACCTATAACTAGTCCAAAAATAGATAAAGCTAGTCCAAATTATGCAGTTACAGCCTGTTGTTAAAGACTATGTATTTATAACTTCACTTCCTGTCCCAGTTTTGTTATTTACAAACCCTTTAAAAATGTTGAATTTATCTCCTCATGTACAATATTTGATTAACAAAATGACCTCTTTCACAGGTTCATTTAGTCAACTAATTATTGTGGCTAATTATACAAATTGCAGTATCCATTGTTCCAAATATATAGATTTCCAAAAATTTAGTTCATAGTTGTTATTTAACATATGAAGAGCTGGAGAAAGAATTTGAGGGAATCAGGAAAGAGGAAAGAGGAGGGAAAGAGAATTTTAAACAAAGATAGAAAAAGCATTCCTGATAAGAACTGGTTTATCTATCATTCTCCTTAGGAATTTTCTCTTACAGCCTCATTTGTGCATCTGCAAGACAGTGTAATGAATGGTGTGATGGCTATGAGTTGTTGCCAGTTGCCAAGAATCTTTGTTAAAGGAAAATGAGCTTATGTTTGGTGCAGTGTTTCACTTAAACATAGAAATTTTGACATAATTATTAAAAACTGAATGACATGCCTTAACTGCTTCTATTGGTGACTGTTAACCAAATGGAAGAAATTAGTTTCATAAAATGCCTCTGTGTTTCTCCTTAATTTTTTTCTGTCTGAGTCTAGTATCCTTTTCCTAGTTGTTGACTCTTTGAGGCCACAGTGATACTTTGGTGTCTTTGGGATATTGGTATAACAAAGACCTATAGGGTTGGTTACTCACTCTGCAAAACCCTTCCCAACTTGCCCCAGTAATAAAAATACAGGATGGTTGCATTTATTTTGTCATGCACTTATTCATTTATTAAAGCAAGAGTTTACATAAGATACACTTTGGTTTGAATTCTGGATCTAACAGAACTAGTTTTGTGAAATTGGCTAATAGTTAAACATTATATCTACTACTGTGGGCAGGAATCCCTCAGAAGAAATGGAGTAGCCATGATGGTCAACAAAAGAGTCCGAAATGCAGTACTTGGATGCAATCTCAAAAACGACAGAATGATCTCTGTTCATTTCCAAGGCAAACCATTCAATATCACAGTAATCCAAGTCTATGCCCCAACCAGTAACGCTGAAGAAGCTGAAGTTGAATGGTTCTATGAAGACCTACAAGACCTCTTAGAACTAACACCCAAAAAGATGTCCTTTTTATTATAGGGGACTGGAATGCAAAAGTAGGAAGTCAAGAAACACCTGGAGTAACAGGCAACTTTGGCCTTGGAATATGGAATGAAGCAAGGCAAAGACTAATAGAGTTTTGCCAAGAAAATGCCCTGGTCATAATAAACACCCACTTCCAACAACACAAGAGAAGACTCTATACATGGACATCACCAGATGGTCAACACCGAAAATAGATTGATTATATTCTTTGCAGCCAAAGATGGAGAAGCTCTATATAGTCAGCAAAAACAAGACCAGGAGCTGACTGTGGCTCAGACCATGAACTCCTTATTGCCAAATTCAGACTTAAATTGAAGAAAGTAGGGAAAACCACTAGACCATTCAGGTATGACCTAAATCAAATCCCTTATGATTATACAGTGAAAGTGAGAAATAGATTTAAGGGACTAGATCTGATAGATACAGTGCCTGATGAACTATGGAATGAGGTTCGTGACATTGTACAGGAGACAGGGATCAAGGCCATCCCCATGGAAAAGAAATGCAAAAAAGGAAAATGGCTGTCTGGGGAGGCCTTACAAATAGCTGTGAAAAGAAGAGAAGCAAAAAGCAAAGGAGAAAAGGAAAGATATAAGCATCTGAATGCAGAGTTCCAAAGACTAGCAAGAAGAGATAAGAAAGCCTTCTTCAGCAATCGATGCAATGAAATAGAAGAAAACAAC
>NW_011495032.1:1209157-1209762 GCF_000754665.1 Bison bison bison
GCAGAGTACATCATGAGAAACGCTGGACTGGAAGAAGCACAAGCTGGAATCAAGATTGCAGGAAGAAATATCAATAACCTCAGAAATGCAGATGACACCACCCTTATGGCAGAAAGTGAAGAGGAACTAAAAAGCCTCTTGATGAAAGTGAAAGTAGAGAGTGGAAAAGTTGGCTTAAAGCTCAACATTCAGAAAACTAGATCATGGCATCCGGTCCCATCACTTCATGGGAAATAGATGGGGAAACAGTGGAAACAGTGTCAGATTTTATTTTGTGGGGGCTCCAAAATCACTACAGATGGTGACTGCAGCCATGAAATTAAAAGACGCTTACTCCTTGGAAGGAAAGTTATGACCAACCTAGATAGCATATTCAAAAGCAGAGACATTACATTGCCAACAAAGGTTCATCTAGTCAAGGCTATGGTTTTTCCTGTGGTCATCCTGTGGTCATGTATGGATGTGAGAGTTGGACTGTGAAGAAGGCTGAGTGCCAAAGAATTGATGCTTTTGAACTGTGGTGTTGGAGAAGACTCTTGAGAATCCCTTGAACTGCAAGGAGATCCAACCAGTCCATTCTGAAGATCAGCCCTTCAATTTCTTTG
>NW_011495032.1:1209862-1211295 GCF_000754665.1 Bison bison bison
CATTAGGAGTGTTTAAATCCAAACCCCTCAGATAGCTCTCTAACTCGCCTGACAAGTTTACCCGGACTCCTACAGCTATGCATACGATTGTTTACCGTCTCCCAGCCTGGAAAGGCATGGGAAGCTTAAGATATTCAAATAGCTTAGAGCCTCTCAGAGAGTTAGAAACTGTCAGAATAAAACTAGTAAAAGATTTCATTGATGAGCCAATGCTTGCTGCCAACTTTCCACATCCCCTGTATTGTATCCTTGAATGTGTATTAATTAATATAGTTGGTATGTAGAAAAAATAAGTAGTGGCCTTGGTGTTAGCAACTTTAGACCCTTAAGGTAATAAATTCTTTCCTTTGTTGTGAACCCACTGCACCTCTGCCCTATAGGAATGCAACTTTATCTAACACCTCTGGAGGATGGCCCCAAACCTTAAAATAATTACTCAGAGAAATTAAGTCTTATCTTTGACAAACCTTTGTCAAGAGTCATAAAATGTTAATAGGCCTTCTGGCCAGAAGATGATGTAAATCACCTAAACCATTTGTATATGGTAAATTTGCAGAAAAGAAACCCTGGTTTTGATAAGGATCAAAGACTGCTGACTTTGCATGATTTCACACCCCCTATTATCCTCTATATACGACTTAGGGTATAAAAGCCCCTGTTGAAAATAAAGCTACAGGCCTTGCTCACCAAAGCTTGGTCTCCCCATGTCATTCTTTCTTTTCACATTCCGGCTGAGTCTCCATCTGGAGCGTGGAGGTCCTCTGCGACCATTTATTTATCTGGGCTTCTAAGACCCACTCGAGAAGGTGTCTAAGGTGGGGCACCTTACCCTATTTGAGAGGGCGCTGGCGGCCTCCGTGGTCAGAGCTAACCTGATGTCACAGGTTATATTGATTTTCTGCGTAAACCAAGCTACTCAGCCTCTTTTCTCTGCTGAATTTTCCTACTGAGCTATCCTCATTCTGTTACTCTTTATATCTCTAATTAATATTTAAATAAAGCTATAAGCTACTGTATCCAGAGAACTCACCGAAGCCGGGGCTGGACCTTGGCAAGTTTTCATTCCAATCCCAAAGAAAGGCAATGCCAAAGAATGCTCAAACTACCGCACAGTTCACTCATCTCACACGCTAGTAAAGTAATGCTCAAAATTCTCCAAGTCAGGCTTCAGCAATATGTGAACCGTGAACTTCCTGATGTGCAAGCTGTTTTTAGAAAAGGCAGAGGAACCAGAGATCAAATTGCCAACATCCGCTGGATCATGGAAAAAGCAAGAGAGTTCCAGAAAAACATCTATTTCTGCTTTATTGACTATGCCAAAGCCTTTGACTGTGTGGATCACAATAAACTGTGGAAAATTCTGAAAGAGATGGGAATACCAGACCACCTCACCTGCCTCTTGAGAAACCTATATGCAGGTCAGGAAGCAGCAG
>NW_011495032.1:1211395-1211791 GCF_000754665.1 Bison bison bison
TGAGCTATTTCAAATCCTAAAAGATGATGCTGTAAAAGTGCTGCATCCAATATGCCAGCAAATTTGGAAAACTCAGCAGTGGCCACAGGACTGGAAAACGTCAGTTTTTGCCGGGAGCCAGAGTGAGGACCTCCATCTGTGGCAAAGGTCATGAAGAAGGAGGCTCGACATACACAAAGGCGGGATCGAGCCTCAAGAGTCCCCCTGGAAATTCTTGAGCATCTACCCCCAAAAACCAGAGTCTGCCTACTTTACTGCTTTGTGCTCTCAACTTTGACTTTAGTTGGGGCTGTCCCCCACCACCATCTCGCTCTCTCTGATAAAGAATTAACTTACAGCTCCAGTTAATAAGTTCCTGGGCATTAGGAGTGTTTAAATCCAAACCCCTCAGATAGC
>NW_011495032.1:1211891-1213488 GCF_000754665.1 Bison bison bison
CCACCTCATGCGAAGAGTTGACTCATTGGAAAAGACTCTGATGCTGGGAGGGATTGGGGGCAGGAGGAGAAGGGGATGACAGAGGATGAGATGGCTGGATGGCATCACCGACTCAGATGGACGTGAGTCTGAGTGAACTCCAGGAGTTGGTGATAGACAGGGAGGCCTGGAGTGCTGAGATTCATGGGGTCGCAAAGAGTCAGACACTGAGCGACTGATCTGAACTGATCTGATCTAAACCTTGTCTTTAACTTCACTCATCTGTGTTATGGATGCAACTCATAATGGCAACTTTACATTGTTGTTACTAACCAAGGTTCTTGACTTCATTAATCAATAGAAATTAATAAGAAGCCAGACAAAAAATTCAGGCAAGGCTTTCCTGGGGCCCCTGCTGTAGCAGAGAGGAGCAAAAAACAAGCAACAGGTTCCCTTTCTTGCTCACTTGCTCCCCAAGCGGGACATGCTGGTTCTTTATATGGGGTGACAGTCTCAGGTCCAGGGCTTGGCTCAGAGGGATGACTTAGGTGTTTTGCCCACCCCTTTGGTGGTGCTGTGTGCAGGGGATATGCACAGTACCCTCCTCTTGCTCTTGGTTCTTCAGAAGTGGCAGTTGGGATCTTTTGATCTTTTTGTATTTTGTTGTCAATGGTTTGTCCAAACTGGGCATGCACACAGTTATTTTTGGTCCCTTATAGTTTTTTTTTTTTTTGTATTTTTTTGCTTGAGAAGATGTTGGTCCATGTGTAAGCACTGCAGTAAAGGGTATCGGGTTCCAGGTCTTAGCCTGTCTCAGTGTTACCTCTCAGGGATAAATGAGCTAATAAAATTGAGGTGTTTGGTATAGTGTGTAGAACTACTGCTACCATTTGTTTTATTATTTTTATTGTTAAGTACTTATTGACCACCAGACACAATGCAAAACACCGTTACACAAGGGAGACTGCTAAGAAAAAATATAAAGTCTTTTAGGAGTATAGATCTTCTCTGATTTCAATGTTAAGTTTTGGCATGTGGAAAAATGCCAAATATTTAATCTGGAGTCAGTCTCTCAGTGTTATGTTCATTCATTTATTCATACATCAATAGATGATAATGGAGTTCTTACAACTTTCTAGGTACTATAGTAGTTGGTCTGTCTCCTGCTTTGTATCTTATCTTTATATCTTCCAATCTCCTTTTTCCACAACAACACAGGAGCACAACAACCACACATCCCCAACTCAAAGAAGTGAAGTTTTAATTTCATATGAGATTAATTATACAAGTGGAAGTGGCAATTGTTTTTTACATTAATAATGTACTAAATTTGTTTTCCCTGGAGAAGGAAATGGCAGCCCACTCCAGTATTCTTGCCTGGAGAATCCCATGGAGGGAAGAGCCTGGTAGGCTACAGTCCACAGGGTCCCAAAGAGTCGGACATGACTGAGCTACTTCACTTCACTTCTCCCTGAGGTTACCATTCCAAGAGATATTTGCAAGATTAATGGTCTTTTGACTTTGCTTGCTCACATTCACCCCCCACCCCACCCTGTTCTATAAAAGAACCTGGTATCCAGAACTCGATAAGATGGGTTTTTTTTTTTTTTTTGGAGTA
>NW_011495032.1:1213588-1246189 GCF_000754665.1 Bison bison bison
CTGTGCTAACACACACACACACACACATTTGTTTACCACATGTTCGAATATGTTTGCATTGCACTGTTATTTTTGGCAGGGATGTTATGAAATGAAAAACAGAAGTCAGTATACTAGAGTGGAAAAAGTATTATTACAGAAACAACCTGTGTTCTATACTCTATAAATTCAGTGTCACCAGAATTGGAAGATTATGCAAACTGATGAAGCAGATAAATGAAATCATGGTGGTTAGGAATTTTGCTTGAGTTGTGAGTAAGCAAATACTATCCTGACTACATGACCATCGTGGTGGGCTCACACCAAACAGCAGGGTGAAATATAAGGTCAGAAGATTTATTAGTTTGTGGCCTGAGTCCTAAGCCTGGAAGTACTCCCATAAGTTATCTAGTCTTGCCTCCCTCATTAGACAGGAAACAAACAAGCAAAAACCAAATAAAACTGAGTTTGTTTGTTTGTTTGTTTTTAACCTCTGGTTCTGAGGGCTAGCATGTTCATTGAGACCATTAGTGTGGACCTTTGATTTCATGCATGTATGCTTGTGTTTATCTGTGACCAGACTAGTGCTCTGATTACACAGAACCTTCCTCTTTTTAACCTCAGCAGTGCTACAACAGACCAGCAAGGGAAAACCTGTGACTGAGGGAATAATGTGCTACACTCCCCTCTAATCTTCACTTTGTTCACAAATATGTCCTGAAGGCTCAGCTTTCTATTAGTCCGTCAGACAGATGGCAACTTTCAACCAGGAAGAGGAATCCACTCAGGAGGGGAAGCTTCTGATGGTGAAATTATTCATCAGGACACCTGACTTTTTAGAATAAAGGACTGACTCTAGAACAATCCATCCAGCAAGGGTGGAGGTCAGAAATCCGTTTGCCTTTTATAGCTCTATGACCTTGGGCAAGTCACTTACCTTCTTTTGTTACTGGGAAGAACAAAATCTGAAAAAAATAAATCCATATTTAATCTGCTTCTTTTGCTTTAACCTTTGTTTTACATTACTTTTGTTCACAAAAAGGATAATGTTTATACATAATATCATGCATCAGCGAACCCTGCCTCTCTGCCTGAATGGTAAACTAAAGTGCCTTTGTTCAGGATCCTGTCCACATGTGGTTGTCCACAGGAAGGTAGGCTTCCCTGGTGGCTCAGAGGTTAAAGCGTCTGCCTGCAGTGCGGGAGACCAGGGTTCGATCCCTGGGTTGGGAAGATGCCCTGGAGAAGGAAATGGCAACCCACTCCAGTATTCTTGCCTGGAGAATCCCATGGAGGGAAGAGCCTGGTAGGCTACAGTCCACAGGGTCCCAAAGAGTCGGACATGACTGAGCTACTTCACTTCACTTCTCCCTGAGGTTACCATTCCAAGAGATATTTGCAAGATTAATGGTCTTTTGACTTTGCTTGCTCACATTCACCCCCCACCCCACCCTGTTCTATAAAAGAACCTGGTATCCAGAACTCGATAAGATGGGTTTTTTTTTTTTTTTGGAGTAACAAGTCTGCCTTCCTCTCAGTCGGCCAGCCTTCCAAATAAAGTCTTAATCCTTTCCTCAACACCTCATCCCTTGGTTAATTGACCTGTCATGTAGTGAGGAGAGCCAGATTGGACTCAGTGACCCTGTGATATCAAGTGTTTTGTTGACAAAAGGGGCATCTTTGTTTTGCCAAATTTTGAAGTGATTTCTTGAAGCTCATTACAGTCCTAGTATTTATGATCTAATAAAACAATAGTAATAATAGTGCCTTACTTAGTAACATACTAAATCTGGTAAACTCTCTCACTGACCCTTCCTACATTGGAAATATATTTAATTGTTTTGAGGGGTAGATGGAGGAGAAAGCATACAAGGAATTACCTTGTCTAAGAAATGATTTAGAAACTGTGATTTCAAAATAGGATCACATTTTGCAGGTTAATGCTAAGACATGCAAGCCTATAACCAGAGAAACACATGTTCATTGTAATTTTGGTTTGATTGCAAATTTTATTACAGAAGTAATTCGACACAGGTGTCTTAATTTCCAAGATTGTCAGCAACTTCCCTGTCTTGTGAAAAGAAATCCTAATTATTTTTGAAGAGTGGGTTAACCATTTAAGTGTTTCTTTAATAAGTAACTATTTCTGAAACCAAAACTTTTCATTTTTTTTTCTGATTAAAGGGTATAATTACTTGGATATGTTGATTAAGCCCACATATCTTTTTATTTGCACTGAAGTCACTAATAAAAAAAGAATACCCACATTTATTTTCAGAATAGGTAACAATAAGATCAATAATTTAGCTTCTCAGGTGGTGCTAGCGATAAAGAACTTTCCTTCAGTGCAGGAGACTTAAGAGATGTGGGTTTGATCCCTAGGTTAGGAAGATCCCCTGGAGGGGTTAGACAACTCTCTCCAGAGCTCCTAGAGAATCCCATGTACAGAGAGACCTGGAGGACTATGGTCCATAGGGTTGCAGAGAGTTAGACATGACTGAAGCGACTTAGCAAGCACACAAGATCAATAATTATTCTCTAAAATATATGGGTGCACATTCATGCTTAAAGTCCTGGAAACCAGTTTTAGGTAGCTATACATTTACTCTACAGTCTCATATTTATATTTAATATGCAGAATGACAGTGAACATGGTTAGGAAATGTTTCACACAGGAAATAATTACCCATTTTGACCTGTTTTGAAAAATAGAGAAATGTATTTTATGAATTAGAATGTATTTGGTAGAGAATATTCATCAAGCTCTTCAGTCTTGTTGCCATATTAAAATAACCACTATGGACTGTGTGTATTACACCAGTTCTTCAGCGGCACTGGCCTGTTGCCCTTTGATTAATGTCTGTAATAAGTCAGTGTCAAAACAGGGTCATCAGGTTAATTTACTCTCATGGTTGACTAAAGGAAACATATAAGGTACTGAAATTGTGTCTTCATCATTAGCTCTAGCTCTCACTTTTAGGCAATTTTTTCTCCCTTTAGTTCCTTCTCCAGGTGTGCACCTGGGGTTGATCCTCACAGGTCTATCAGAGTATAAAAGAAGTCAAGCATTAAGGTGTAAGATATGAGAACTCTGCTTGATCTAACACAGTAATTTAATAAGGACTGTCCATTTCCATCATATAAATTTACTTATTTTCCCTAAAAGGTATCTCTAATAGTAAGAATTTTACAATAAATTTAGATTCCATTTTGGAGAAAATTTACAGAGGTTGAGATTGCCACTGTGATGCTGATGATAGGTAAATCTTTAATGTCAGATAGGATTTGATCCATGAAGTTAGGCTCAAATAGTTCATTTGAGCCAAAACTTAGAACCAAGGAAGTAGAGGCTACCCAAGAAATATATATAGTCCTATTGTGAAAAATAAACAAAAGAAAAAATTGAAGTTAGCCATTAAGGATGAGTGCCTTTCTTTGAAGAAATACCTACTTATGTATATTTTCCAAAGAGAGTGAACAATCATCTCATTTACTCATCACACACAAATTTAATGGAGTAGTTTTTTAGGTAATAAGTCCGAGGTCAGCAGAATGTGGATGAATTAGGTGCCTAGTTTACAGAGAATATGCAGCAGATAGACTGATTAAATTGACCTTGATATCAGACTGACTTGAGTCCATGTTCTTGCCTTGATGTGCATGTTAGTTGCTTAGTTGTATCTGACTATCTGCAACCCCATGGACTGCAGCCCGCCAGGCTCCTCTGTCCATGGGATTCTCCAGGCAAGAATATAGACTAGGTTGCCATTCCCTTCTCCAAGGGATCTTCCCCACCCTGGGATGAACGTGGGTTTCCCACATTGCAGGCAGATTCTTTACTGTCTGAGCCACCAGGGAAGTTCTCCTTGCCTTGATATGTACCTGCAAATATGGCTTTGTAGCAAAGAATTTGCTCTTTCTATTGTCTTAGACATTAAATTTAAAAAAAAAAATGATTTGACCCTTTGAAATGAGGCTTTAAAAAGGTTAATCTGTCCCTCTTTATCAAAAAGATAATTTTCCAGAAAACAGTTGATAAAATTAAGTACCTTATTGGACTAATGACAACTGATTTGTTATTGTTATGCAAAAACTCAAAATGAATTTATTCTAGTTACTATTATGTCCTATGAAAATAATAGCTGCTGGTTATAGTTAGTTAAAATGTCATGTTATATTATGTTCCAAGCAATCACTTGGCAGCTGTAATTTAAAAGGTGTCATTTAAGTATCTGACCTGTGTTTTAAAATGTCAAAGCAACGATTAAAGTCTCCCATTATGCTTTTATGAGGGTGAAATAATATTTTACGGATTTTGAGATTTGCACTACTCAGTTGTAAACATCAACATCAACCAAGATGCAAATTGTTTATTTTATTTTGTTGAATTAAGAAGGGAGATATGTTGTATTGACAGGCATAAGCTAAATTGTCTTTGCTTGTTTTTCCAAGAACAGCACAGATGAACACATTTGAATATGGTATTAACCAGGCATAATCAGGCTGCCAAAGAGAAAACAATGACAGATTTTAACAGTTTCCCCCTAGATAACACGGATTATGGTTGCTTTTCTAATAGATTTATCTCTTAGGTTAAATGGAAAACAATTTTATCTGGCACTAATAAAGTCAGAGTAATGTTTTTTGTCTTTGCTTTATCGTTGCATTTCTATTTTTAAGTCAAATTTGATTTCCTTATTTATTTTCATATTTTTGTGTTGTTCAATCAGATAAGTAATGGATTTAGTTCACATTTTAATATGTTGATTTTAATAAGAGTCAGAGGAGAATTTGTTTTAATAAGTAACATTTATTTATCTGCTTGCTACATGCCAGGTTTTTTTTTTTTAATTTTAATTGGAGGCTAATTACTTTACAATATTGTGGTGGTTTTTGCCATACATTCACATGAATCAGCCATGGGTGTACATGTGTTCCCCATCTTGACCCTCCCTCCCACCTCCCTCCCAATGCCATCCCTCAAGGTCATCCCAGTGCACCAGCCCTGAGCCCCCTGTCTCATGCATCGAACCTGGACTGGCAATCTGTTTCACATATGATAATATACATGATTCAGTGCTATTCTCTCAAATCATCCCACTCTTGCCTTCTCCCCAAGAGTCCAAAAGACTGTTCTATACGTCTGTGTCTCCTTTGCTATTTCGCATATAGGGTCATCATTACCATCTTTCTAAATTCCATATATATGTGTTATTATACTGTATTGATGTTTTTCTTTCTGACTTACTTCACTCTGTATAATAGGCTCCAGTTTCATCCACCTCATTGGAACTTATTCAAATGCATTCTTTTTAATAGCTGAGTAATATTCCATTGTGTATATGCACCACAACTTTCTTATCCATTTGTCTGCCAAGGGACATCTAAGTTGCTTCCATGTGCTGGCTATTGTAAACAGTGCTGTGATGAACACTGGGGTTCATGTGACTCTTTCCATTCTAGTTTCCTCGGTGTGGATGCCCAGCACTGGGATTGCTGGGTCATATGGCAGTTCTATTTCCAGTTTTTAAAGGAGTCTGCACACTTTTCTCCTTAGTGGCTGGTTTAGTTTGTATTTCCACCAACACAGTAAGAGGGGTTCCTTTTTTCCACACCCTCTCCAGCATTTATTGTTTGTAAACTTTTTGATAGCAGCCATTCTGACTGGTGTGAGATGGTACCTTATTGTGGTTTTGATTTGCATTTCTCTGATAATGAGTAATGTTGAGCATCTTTTCATATGTTGATTAGCCATCTGTATGTCTTCTTTGGAGAAATGTCTGTTTAGTTCTTTGGCCCATTTTTTGATTGGGTCACATATTTTTTTCTGGAATTGAGCTATAGGAGCTGCTTGTATATTTTCAGATTAATTCTTTGTCAGTTGCTTCATTTGCTATTATTTTCCCCCATTCTGAAGGCAGTCTTTTCACCTTGCTTATAGTTTCCTTCATTGTGCAAAAGCTTTTAAGTTTAATTAGGTCCCATTTGTTTATTTTTGCTTTTATTTCCAATATTCTGGGAGGTGGGTCATAGAGGATCCTGCTGTGATTTATGTCAGAGAGTGTTTTGCCAATGTTTTCCTCTAGGAGTTTTATAGTTTCTGATGTTACATTTAGATCTTTAATCCATTTTGAGTTTATTTTTGTGTATGGTGTTAGAAAGTGTTCTAGTTTCATTCTTTTACTAGTGGTTGACCGATTTTCCCAGCACCACTTGTTAAAGAGATTTTTTTCTCCATTGTATATTCTTGCCTCCTTTGTCAAAGATAAGGTGTCCAAGGTGCATGGATTTATCTCTGGGCTTTCTATTTTGTTCCTTTGATCTATGTTTCTGTCTTTGTGCCAGTACCATACGGTCTTGATGACTGTAGTTTTGTAGTATAGCCTGAAGTCAGGCAGGTTGATTCCTCCAGTTCCATTCTTCTTTCTTAAGATTGATTTGGCTATTCAAGGCTTTTTGTATTTTCATACAAATTGTGAAATTATTTGTTCTAGTTCTCTGAAAAATACTGTTGGTAGCTTGATAGGGATTGAATTGAATCTATAGATTGCTTTGGGTAGTATACTCATTTTCACTATATTGATTCTTTCTATCCATGAACATGGTATATTTCTCCAACTATTTGTGTCATCTTTGATTCTTTCATCAGTGTTTCATAGTTTTCTATGTATAGATCTTTTGTTTCTTTAGGTAGATTTATTCCCAAGTTTTTTATTCTTTTTGTTGAAATGCTGAGTGGAATTTTTTCCATAATTTCTTTTTTTGTTTTCTCATTGTTAGTGTATAGGAATGCAAGGGATTTCTGTGTGTTAATTTTATATCCTGAAACCTTACTATATTCATTAATTAGCTCCAGTAATTTTCTGGTGGAGTCTTTAGGGTTTTCTATGTAGAAGATCATGTCATCTACAAACAATGAGTTTTGCTTCTTCTTTTCCAATCTGGATTCCTTTTATTTCTTTTTCTTCTCTGATTGCTGTGGCCAAAACTTCCAAAACTATGTTGAATAGTAGTGGTGAGAGTGGACATTCTTGTCTTGTTCCTGACTTTAGGGGAAATGCTTTCAATTTTTCACCATTGAGGATAATGTTTGCTGTGGGTTTATCATATATGACTTTTATTATTTTGAGATATATTCCTTCTGTGCCTGCTCCAGAAGGAGGGTTTTTATTATAAATGGATGTTGAATTTTGTCAAAGACTTTCTCTGCATCTATTGAAATAATCATATGGTTTTTCTTTTTTAATTTGTTAATGTGCTGTATCACATTGACTGATTTGCAAATATTGAAGAATCCTTGCATACCTGGGATAAAGCCCACTTGTTCATGATGTATGATCTTTTTAATATGTTGTTGGGTTCTGTTTGCTAGGATTTTGTTAAGGATTTTTGCATCTATGTTCATCAGTAATATTGGCCTGTAGTTTTCTTTTTTTGTGGCATCTTTGTCTGGTTTTAGTATTAGGGTGATGGTGGCCTCATAGAATGAGTTTGGAAGTTTACCTTCCTCTGCAATTTTCTGGAAGAGTTTGAGTAGGATAGGTGTTAGTTCTTCTCTAAACTTTTGGTAGAATTCAGGTGTGAAGCCATCTGGTCGTGGGTTTTTGTTTGCTGAAAGATTTCTTATTGCACTTTCAATTTCCGTGCTTGTGATGGGTCTTTTAAGATTTTCTATTTCTTCCTGGTTCAGTTTTGGAAAGTTATACTTTTCAAAGAATTTGTCCATTTCTTCCAAATTGTCCATTTTATTGCCATATAGTCGCTGACAGTAGTCTCTTACCATCCTTTGGATTTCTGTGTTGTCTGTTGTGATTTCTCCATTTTAATTTCTAATTTTGTTGATTTGACTCTTCTCCCCTTTTTTCTTGATGAGTCTGGCTAATGGTTTGTCTATTTTATTTATCTTCTCAAAGAACCAGCTTTTAGCTTTGTTGATTTTGGCTATGGTATCCTTTGTTTTTTTGTATTTATTTCTGCCCTAATTTTTATGATTTCTTTCCTTCTACTAACCCTGGGGTGCTTCATTTCTTATTTTTCTAGTTGCTTTAGGTGTAGAGTTACATTATTTATTTGATTTCTCTCCTGTTTCTTCAGGTAAGCTGATATTGCTATGAACCTTCCCCTTAGCACTGCTTTTACTGAATCCCATAGGTTTGGGTTGTTGTGTTTTCATTTTCGTTCATTTCTATGCATATTTTGATTTCTTCTCTGATTTGTTGGTTATTCAGATGTGTGTTGTTTAGTCTCCATATGTTTTTTTTTTTTTAATAGCTTTTTTCCTGTAGTTGAAATCTAATCTTACTGCATTGTGATCAGAAAAGATGCTGGAGATGATTTCAATGTTTTTGAATATACCAAGGCTAAATTTATGGCCCAGAATGTGATCTATCTTGGGGAAGGTTCCGTGTGCACTTGAGAAAAAGGTGAAATTCATTGTAATAGGGTGAAATGTCCTTTACATATCACTTAGGTCTAACTAGTCCATTTTATCATTTAAAGTTTGTTTCTTTGCTAATTTTCTGTTTAGTTTATCCATAGGTGTGAGTGGGGTATTAAAGTCTCCCACTATTATTGTGTTACCGTTAATTTCCCCTTTCATACTTGTTCAGTTCAGTTCAGCCACTCAGTCATGTATGACTATTTGCCACCCCATGAAGCACAGCACGCCAGGTCTCCCTGTCCATCACCATCTCCTGGACTTCACCCAAACTCATGTGCATCGAGTCGGTAATGCCATCCAGCCATCTCACCCTCTGTCATCCCCTCCTTCTGCCCCCAATCCCTCCCAGCATCAGGGTCTTTTCCAGTGAGTGAACCCTTCACATGAGGTGGCCAAAGTATTGGAGCCTCAGCTTCAGCAATAGTCCTTCCAATGAATACCCAGGACTGATCTCCTTTAGAATGGACTGGTTGGATCTCCTTGCAGTCCAAAGGACTCTCAAGACTCTTCTCCAACACCACAGTTCAAAACCATCAATTTTTCAGTGCTCAGTATTCCTCAGAATCCAACTCTCACATCTATACATGACCACTGGAAAAATCATAGCCTTGAGTAGACAACCTTTGTTGGCAAAGTAATGTCTCTGCTTTTTATTATGCTATCTAGATTGGTCATAACTTTCCTTCCAAGGAGTAAGTGTCTTTTAATTTCATGGCTTCAGTCACCATCTGCAGTGATTTTGGAGCCCCCCAAAATAAAATCTGACACTGTTTCCACTGTTTCCCCATCTATTTCCCATGAAGTGATGGGACCAGATGCCATGATCTTCATTTTCTGAATGTTGAGCTTTAAGCCAACTTTTTCAGTCTCCTCTTTCACTCTCATGAAGAGGCCTTTTAGTTCCTCTTCACTTTCTGCCATAAGGGTGGTGTCATCTGCATATCTGAGGTTATTGATATTTTTCCCAGTTAATCTTGATTCCAGCTTGTGCTTCTTCCAGCCCAGCGTTTTTCATAATGTACTCTGCATATAAGTTAAATAAGCAGGGTGACAATATACACCCTTGACATACTCCTTTTCCTTTTGGAATGAGTCTGCTGTTCCATGTCCAGTTGTAACTGTTGCTTCCTGACCTGCATATAGGTTTCTCAAGAGGCAGGTCAGGTGGTCTGGTATTATCATCTCTTTCAGAATTTTCCACTGTTTATTGTGATCTATACTGTCAAAGGCTTTGGCATAGTCAATAAAGCAGAAATAGATGTTTTTCTGGAACTCTCTTGCTTTTTTGATGATCAAGCAGATGTTGGCAATTTGATCTCTGGTTCCTCTGCCTTTTCTAAATCCAGCTTAAATATCTAGAAGTTCACGGTTCACATAATGCTGAAGCCTGGCTTGGAGAATTTTGAGCATTACTTTACTAGCATATGAGATAAGTGCAACTTTGTGGTAGTTTGAGCATTCTTTGGCATTGCCTTTCTTTGGGATTGGAATGAAAACTGACCTTTTCCAGTCCTGTGGCCCCTGCTGAGTTTTCCAAATTTGCTGGCATATTGAGTGTAGCACTTTCACAGCATCATCTTTCTGGATTTGAAATAGCTCAAATGGAATTCCGTCACTTCCACTGGCTTTGTTTGTAGTGATGCTTCCTAAGGCCCACTTGACTTCACATTCCAGGATGTCCAGCTTAGGTTAGTGATCACACCGTTGTGATTATCTGGGTCATGAAAATCTTTTTTGTACAGTTCTGTGTATTCTTGCCACCTCTTCTAAATATCTTCTGCTTCTGTTAGGTCCATACCATTTCTGTCCTTTATCGAGCCCATCTTTGCATGAATATTCTCTTGCTGTCTCTAATTTTCTTGAAGAGATCTCTAGTCTTGCCCATTCTATTGTTTTCCTCTATTTCTTTGCATTGATCGCTGAGGAAGGCTTTCTTGTCTCTCTTTGCCTTTCTTTGGAACTCTGCATTCAGATGCTTATATCTTTCCTTTTCTCCTTTGCTTTTTGCTTCCCTTTTCAGAGCTATTTGTAAGGCCTCTTCAGACAGCCATTTTGGTGTTTTGCATTTCTTTTCCATGGGGATGGTCTTGATACCTGTCTCCTGTACAATGTCACGAACCTCAGTCTATAGTTCATCAGGCACTTTGTCTATCAGATCTAGTCCCTTAAATCTATTTCTCATTTCCACTGTATAATCATAAAGAATCTGATTTAGGTCATACCTGAATGGTCTAGTGATTTTCCCTACTTTCTTCAATTTAAGTCTGAATTTGACAATAAGGAGTTCATGATCTGAGCCACAGTCAGCTCCTGGTCTTGTTTTTGCTGACTGTATAGAGCTTCCCATTTTTGGCTGCAAAGACTATAATCAATCTGATTTCGGTGTTGACCATCTGGTGATGTCCATGTGTAGAATCTTCTCTTTTGCTTTTGGAAGAGGTTGTTTGCCATGACCAGTGTGTTCTCTTGTCAAAACTCTATTAGCCTTTGCCCTGCTTCATTCTGTGCTCCAAGGCCAAAGTTGCCTGTTACTCCAGGTGTTTCTTGACTTCCTACTTTTGCATTCCAGTCCCCTATAATGAAAAAGACATCTTTTTTGGGTGTTAGTCCTAAAAGGTCTTGTAGATCTTCATAGAACCATTCAACTTCAGCTTCTTCAGCATTACTGGTTGGGGCATAGACTTGGATTACCGTGATATTGAATGGTTTGCCTTGGAAATGAACAGAGATCATTTTGTCGTTTTTGAAATTGCATCCAAGTACTGCGTTTCGGACTCTTTTGTTGACCATCATGGCTACTCCATTTATTCTAAGAGATTCCTGCCCGCAGTAGTAAATATAATGGTCATCTAAATTAAATTCACCCATTCCTGTCCATTTTAGTTCGCTGATTCCTAGAATTTCGATGTTCAGTCTTGCCATCTCTTGCCATCATACTTGTTAGCATTTGCCTTATATATTGCAGTGCTGCTATGTTGGGTGCATATATATTTACAATTGTTATATATTCTTCTTGGATTGATTCTTTGATCATTATGTAGTGTCCTTCTATGTCTCTCTTCCCGGCCTTTATTTCAAAGTCTATTTTATCTGATATGAATATTGCTACTCCTGCTTTCTTTTCATCTCCATTTGAATGAAATATCTTTTTCCAGCCCTTCACTTTCAGTCTGTATGTGTCCCTAGATTTGAGGTGGGTCTCTTTCAGCCAGCATATATTGGGGTCTTGTTTTTGTATCCATTTAGCCAGTCTTTGTCTTTGGGTTGGGGCATTCAACCCATTTACCTTTAAGGTAATTATTGATAAGTATGATCTTATTGCCCATTTTGTTGTTTTGAGTTTGAGTTTATAAACCTTTTCTGTATTTTCTGTCTAGAGAAAACCCTTTAGCATTAGTTGAAGAGCTGGTTTTGTCGTGCTGAATTCTCTCAGCTTTGGCTTGTCTGTAAAGCTTTTGATTTTTCCTTCATATTTAAATGAGATCCTTGCTGGGTACAGTAATCTGGGTTGTAGGTTTTTCTCTTTCATCACTTTAAGTATGTCCTGCCATTCCCTTCTGGCTTGAAGAGATTTTATTGAAAGATCTGCTGTTATCCTTATCCCCTTGTGAGTTATTTGTTGTTTTTCCCTTGCTACTTTTAATATTTGTTCTTTGTGTTTGATATTTGTTAATTTGATTAGTATGTGTCTTGGGGTGTTGCACCTTGGGTTTATCCTGTTTGGGACTCTCTGGGTTTCTTGGACTTGGGTGGGTATTTCCTTCCCCATTTTAGGGAAGTTTTCAAATATTATCTCAAGTATTTTCTCGTAGCCTTTCTTTTTGTCTTCTTCTTCTGGGACTCCTATGATTCAAATGTTGGGGCATTTAACATTGTCCAGAGGTGTCTGAGATTGTCCTCATTTCCTTTAATTCTTTTTTCTTTTTTCCTCTCTCCATTTATTTGTACTATTCTGTCTTCCACCTCACTTACCCTATCTTCTGCCTCAATTATTCTACTGTTGGTTCCCTCCAGAGTGCTTTTGATCTCAGTTATTGCATTATTCATTGACTCTTTTTTGTTTCTTCTAGGTCCTTATTAAACTTTTCTTGGGCCTTCTCAATCCTTGTCTCCAGATTATTTATCTGTAATTCCATTTTGTTTTCAAGATTTTGAATCATTTTTACTATCATTATTCTGAATTCTTTCTCAGGTAGACTCTACATCCTCCTCTTTGGTTTGGTTTGGTGTGCTTTTATCATGTTCCTATACCTGCTGAATATTTCTCTGCCTTTTCATCTTGTTTAGATTGCTGTGTTTGGGGTGGCCTTTCTGTATGCTGGAAGTTTGTGGTTCTTGTTTATTGTGGAGGTTCCTCCCTGTGGGTGGGGTTGGACGAGTGACTTGTCAAGGTTTCCTGGTTAGGGAAGCTTGCTTTAGTGTTCTGGTGGGTAGAGCTGGATCTCTTCTCTCTGGAGTGCAATGAAGTGTCCAGCAGTGAGTTTTGAGGTTTCATTGGGTTTGGTGTGAGTTTTGGCTGCCTGTATTTTAATGCTCAGGGTTATGTTCCTGTGTTGTTGGGGTGTTATTGGCATGTCTTGCTCTGGAACTTGTTGGCTCCTGGGTGGAGCTTGGTTTCAGTGTAGGTATGAAGGCTTTTAGATGAGCTCTTGTTGATTAATGTTCCCTGGAGTCAGGAGTTTTCTGGTGTTCTCATTTTGGATTTAAGCCTCCTGCCTCTAGCTTTCAGTCTTATTCTTACAGCAGCCTCAAGACTTCTCCCTCCATAAAGCACCTATGATAAAACATCTAGGTTAATGGTGAAAAGATTCTCCACAGTGGGGGACACCCAGAGACGTTCACAGAGTTACATGGAGAAGAGAAGAGGGAGGAGAGATAAAGAGGTGACCAGGAGGAGAAGCATGGGAATCAAAAAAAGAGAGAAAAGTCAAGCCAATAATCAATTCCCTATTTACTCTCAACAGTCTGTAACACTCAGAGAGGTCCACCGAGTCCCATAGAGAAGAGAAGAGGGAGGAAGGAGATAGATGTGACCAGGAGGAGAGGAGAGGGAGTTGAAAGGAGAAACCAGTCTAGACTGTGATCAGTTCCCTAAGTGTTCTCCACAGCCCAGGACACCCAAAGAGATTCACAGAGTTAAGTAGAGAAGAGAAGGGGGAGGGAGGAGATAGAGGTGACCTGGGGGAGAAAAAGGAAAGTCAAAAGGGGAGAGAGCAATCAAGCCAGTAATCACACTGCTAAGTAAAAATGTGTACTGAAGATTGGATTCTTAAAGGGACAGAATTGATAACAAATACCAAAAAGCAAAGATTAAAAATCTAGAGTAGAGGTTAGAGTCTCAGAAATACAATATCAAAAAAAATGCAACAAAATCACAAAAGTTATAAAAAAAAAATATATATATGAAATTTGCTTTAAAAATAGGGTCTTTTTTTCAAGGTAATAGTAGGTTTTAAAAATGAAAATTAAAGGAATAATAAAGAAGTTAAAATTAAAAAAATAAAAAACATTAAAAAATGATAATAGTAAAATATATCTAGAAATTTCTCTGGAGCTGTTGAGGGCAGTGTAGGGTCGGTTCAGTTTCAGATAGTTCCTTGTTCCAGCTTATACTTCTTCTGAAGGTTTATAGGTCCCTTCCAATGTAGCCAATGCTAACTACAAAGTTTTAACCTGTTGCTCTTGTCACTTCCAAAGTGGTTCCCTCTTCTTTGTTTATTTTGGCTTCCTCTGTTTACAAGTCTCTTCAGAATCTAACTTCCACCCTGACAGAAGGGGGTGAAGGTGATCATTTATTTAGGCTCACTTGTTCAATTGTGCTGTGGGGAAGGAGGAAGGCTGCAAAGAAATATCACTGGCATGTAAAGGGAGTGCTCGCAGGGTCTGGGCCACACTGGGTTTGCCCCTGCTTACAGTGTGTGTGCTTTCTAGGTCTACACTGCACAGGCTCCAGGTTGCTCTGCATGGGAACTGTCTAAGGCAGGCCCTGGGTTGCATGCACTTCCCGGGTCTAAGCCATGGAGGTTCAGGTTCTTGGGTACTCCACAAAGGCACAGACTTGGCTAGGCCTGCATTTTGTGCCCTTCCCAGGTCTGAGCAGCTCAGGCGACCAGGTACTCGGTGAGCACACTCCCCAGGTGGGCAGTGTATCTCATCACCTCCCTCATCCCAGCTGTTTGGTTTCCTGGGTGCACAGCGGGAGTGCTGTCTCAAGTGTGCTGTGTATCTCCTCTGGGGAGCATATGTATGGCTGCGACTCTCCTGGCAGATGTCAACTGTCCAGGATCCCAGGAAGACTTGGTTTGCAACTGGGAGCCTGCATGCAGTTTGGTAGAGGATGCAGTCTCTTGGGCTGAACTTGCCCCTTGCCTTCTGGCTCTGACTGTCGCCCGCCTGCCTCCCTGCCTCTGGCGGGGGATGGGCTGTTCTGCAGCTGGCTAGCTCTCCTCTGGTATTTGCTCAGTCCTTCCTTCTGTGAGTGGGCCAGCAGTGCCTTAGGTTAGAGCTTTTCAGGGGAAAGTTCTCTCTCTCTCTTTTTTTTTTTTTTCTCTCTCTCTCTGGCTATCCCACAGTTTGGGTTGCTATCTCATGTTAGCTCCCTCAGATTGTCCTCAGGGCATTCAGGCCCAGTCCTTACCCTAAGCAATGTAACCCTCCCTGTTCAGCCCCCGCTTGCTGGTGGCCAATGTGAACATCTAGGCTACTTTGCTGCTGGGAGTTGCCATTAGACACGTAATCTGTGGGTTTTATTTATTTTTTTCCTCCCAGTTATGTTGCCCTCTGAGATTCCAAAACTCCCCACAGACCCACCGGTGAGAGGGTTTCCTGGTGTTTGGAAACTTCTCTTTTATGACTCCCTCCTCGGGACGTCTCCCTCTCCATCTCCAACTCTTTTGTCTCTCTTTTTATCTTTTATATTTTGTCCTACCTCCTTTCGAAGACAACTGACTGCCTTTCTTGGTGCCCGGTGTCCTCCGCCAGAGTTCAGAAGTTGTTTTGTGGTATTTGCTCAGCGTTCAAAGGATCTTTTGATGAATTTGTAGGGCAGAAAGTGATCTCCCCGTCTTATTCCTCTGCCATCTTAGGACCGCCCCCCCCTCCAGGGGTTTTCTTAAGTACTTTTAATGTACTGATTATTTATGCTCATGCCACTAACATGAAATAGATACTATTAATTTATTTATTCTACATTATTTGACTGAGTCTTGCAAGTTGCAGTAAATTGGCTGTCACACAATTAGAATGTGGGGAAGTTGGGTCTCTACTCCAGGGCTTTTTGGCTCTAGCACTTGTCTTAATCTTGAAATGAAAGTTAAAGTCTATACTGTATCTATGGACTGTATAGGCAAAGATCATATTAGAAAAAAATAGAGAAATGAACTATGCTTTATTCTGAACCTTTATTATTTTTAATAAGTGAATTAATTCTGTGTATTTCTATAAGGGAATGCAAAGCAAAGAATGAATTAATCTGGAGGTGTGACCAAAAGTAGGTAGGGAGAAATAACAAGTGGTTGATTAAAAAATACACATGTATATTCTCTTTCAGCTATCAAATTTTTTTTCTAAAATCTCAAATAGTCATGATAAAATATAAGTGAACATTTTCTTTCCTAAACTGCATTGTATAAAAAATATTTACATGTCACTGTATAACTTTAACTATGTTGTTGTATTTTTATTTGCTTGTTTCTAATAGAAATATTTACTTTAGGGGTATAATAGCTTGATCTCTGAAAATGAGGGATAAAAATAGTGCTTATGAAGCAGTTTCCTTATGAGAAGGAGTTGCATCCAGTTGCCCCTCCTCCTGGAAAAAAATTAACATAAATTTCCCCCTTGTATTTGTGAAAGGGGTTATTTTAATATGCAGTTATTTACCAGGGACTTCAGCATCCAGTCCTTTGGTTTTGAAGTATAACTGAAGCCACTTCATTCCAGAGTTCATTTATTGGGTATGAGAAGATACAGTATCTGTTAAAAAAAAAAAAAAAAACAAAGCCCTTAAGTTAAATAGTGTTTTAAACTAAATAATATCATACTCTCTGCCTTTGCTCTGGAAAATGAAATTTTGGCTGGAAAAATTTCAGTGTTTGTTCATTGTTTTGGCTTATTTTTTCACCTCTTATTCCTGGTCTAAGATTGCTCAAATGAATCTTAAGTTCCAGCTAAGAAACCTTTCTAGAGAAAGTAGAATCAGTGAAACTAGACTTGGGAAACATCCTTACTTAAATGGAAAACTGGCCTGTATAAGTGAGTATAATAATTTTACTTTGGCATGGAGAGTAGATCTCTGATCCTAGACTCACAGCCTACTTTGCTTTTTCTGGGATAGCATAGGACGCTTACTCCTTGGAAGGAAAATTATAACCAGCCTAATGAAAAGATATACCCATTTGAATGCAGAATTCCAAAGAATACCAAGGAGAGATAAGGAAGCCTTCCTCAGTGTTCAGTGCAAAGAAATAGAGGGGAAAAAAATAGAATAGGAAAGACTAGAGATCTCTTCAAGAAAATTAGAGATACCAAGGGAACATTTCATGAAAAGATGGGCTCAATAAAGGACAGAAATAGTATGGATCTAACAGAAGCAGAAGATATTAAAAAGAGGTGGCAAGGATACACAGAAGAACTATACAAAAAAAAATCTTCATGACCCAGATAATCACGATGGTGTAATCACTCACCTAGAGCCAGACATCCTGGAATGTGAAGTCAGTGGGTCTTAGGAAGCATCACTATGAACAAAGCTAGTGGAAGTGATAGAATTCCAGTTGAGCTATTTCAAATCCTGAAAGATGATGCTGTCAAAGTGCTGCACTCGATATGCCAGCAAATTTGGAAAACTCAGCAGTGGCCACAGGTCTGGAAAAGGTCAGTTTTCATTCCAATCCCAAAGCCAATGCCAAAGAATGCTCAAACTACCACAAAATTGCACTCATCTCACACACTAGTAAAGTAATGCTCAAAATTCTCCAAGCCAGGCTTCAGCAATACGTGAACCATGAACTTCCAGGCTTCAGCAATACGTGAACCATGAACTTCCAGATATTCAAGCTGGTTTTAGAAAAGGCAGAGGAACCAGAGATCAAATTGCCAACATCTGCTGGATCACGGAAAAAGCAAGAGAGTTCCAGAAAAACATCTATTTCTGCTTTATTGACTATGTCAAAGCCTTTTTGTGATTTTGTGGATCACAATAAACTGTGGAAAATTCTGAAAGAGATGGGAATACCAGACCACCTCACCTGCCTCTTGAGAAACCTATATGCAGGTCAGGAACAACAGTTAGAACTGGACATGGAACAACAGACTGGTTCCAAAAAGGAAAAGGAGTTCATCAAGGCTGTGTATTGTCACCCTACTATTTAACTTATATGCAGAGTACATCATGAGAAACACTGGGCTGGATGAAGCACAAGCTAGAATGAAGATTGCCGAGAGACATATCAATAACCTCAGATTTGCAAATGACACCACCTTTATGGCAGAAAGTGAAGAGGAACTAACAAGCCTCTTGATGAAAGTGAAAGAAGAGAGTGAAAAAGTTGGCTTAAAGTTCAACATTCAGAAAATGAAGATCATGGCATCTGGTCCCATCACTTCATGGCAAATAGATGGGGAAACAATGGAAACAGTGGCTGACTTTATTTTTTCGGGCTCCAAAATCACTGCAGATGATGATTGCATCCATGAAATTAAAAGATGCTTACTCTTTAGAAAGAAAGTTATCACCAACCTAGACAGCATATTAAAAAGCAGAGACATTACTTTGTCTACAAAGGTCCGTCTAGTCAAGGCTATGGTTTTTCCATTAGTCACGTATGGATGTGAGAGTTGATCTATAAAGAAAGTTGAGGGTCAAAGAATTGATGCTTTTGAACTGTGGTGTTGGAGAAGACTCTTGAGAGTCCCTTGGACTGCAAGGAGATCCAACCAGTCCATTCTAAAGGAAATTAGTCCTGGGTGTTCATTGGAAAGACTGATGTTGAAGCTGAGACTCCAATATTTTGGCCATCTTATGCGAAGAGCTGACTCATTTGAAAAGCTCCTGATGTTGGGAAAGACTGAAGGCAGGAGGAGAAGGGGACGACGAAGGATGAGATGGTTGGATGGCATCACCAACTCGATGCACATGAGTTCGGGTAAGCTCTGGGAATTGGTGATGGACAGGGAGGCCTGGCGTGCTGTGATTCATGGGGTGGCAAAGAGTCGGACACGACTGAGCAACTGAACTGACTGAACTGCGACAACATATTAAAAAACAGAGGCGTTACTTTGCCAACAAAGGTCTGTCTAGTCAAGGCTATAGTTTCTCCAGTAATCATGTATCGATGTGAGAGTTGGAGTATAAAGAAAGCTGAACACTGGAGAATTGATGCTTTTGAACTATGGCATTGGAGAAGACTCTGGAGAATCCTTGGACTGCAAAGAGATCCAAGCAGTCCATCCTAAAGGAAATCAGCCTTTAAGGAGGCCTGGCATGCTGCAATCCATGCGGTTGCAAAGAATCGGTCACGACTGAGCACTAAACTGAACTGCACTGATTAGCAATTATACAGTATTAACAAACAAGGCTAAGGATTTTACTTTTCCATATGAGTTTTTCCATATACCATAATATTATCCACTTTCAAGTGAACAGTTTAATGGAATTTAGTATATTGACAATGTATGTAACCACCAAGTCTATTCCAAAATATATTATCACCCAAAAGAAAGCCCAGTGCCCATTAAGAAGTTACTCTTCATTTTCCAGTTGTCCAGATCCTGATGATCACTGGTCTAGCAGTTTCTATCAGTTTACTTATTTTGAATACTTCATGTGAATGGGACCAACCTATACATGTCCATTTTAGTTTGAGTTCTTTCATTTAACATGATATTTTAGAAGTCCATCCACATTGTCACATCCATTCATCCATCCACTGATAGAAATTTGGGATGTTTTCATCATTTGGCTCTTGGGAATAGAGCTGCTATGACCATGTGCTTACATGGATTTTTTTTTTTTCAATTTTTTTCATTTCAATAATATTATGGGTATACATCCAGGAATACAATTGTGAGATTATGTGTTAATTCATTCATATTTAACTTTTTGAGAAACTACCAGATTATTTTCCACAGCAACCAAACCATCTACATTTCCAACAACAATATATATATGTTCTAGTTTCTCCACATACTCACTAACACTTGTTATTTTCCATTTATTATGTGATCATCATCTGAGAGCTCTGAAGTTGCATCTCTTTTGGTTTTAATTTGAATTTCCTGAATGATTAGTGATGTTGAGCATCTTCTCATATACTTATTGGTCATTTGTATATCTTCTTTGAAGAACTGCCTATTCAAATCTTTTGAGCATGTTTTCATCACTTTGTGTGATTTGCTGATGAGTTGTAGCAAAGAGATCCAACCAGTCCATTCTGAAGGAGATCAGCCCTGGGATTTCTTTGGAAGGAATGATGCTAAAGCTGAAACTCCAGTACTTTGGCCACCTCATGCGAAGAGTTGACTCATTGGAAAAGACTCTGATGCTGGGAGGGATTGAGGGCAGGAGGAGAAGGGGACGACAGAGGATGAGATAGCTGGATGGCATCACTGACTCGATGGACGTGAGTCTGAGTGAACTCCAGGAGTTGGTGATGGACAGGGAGGCCTGGCGTGCTGCGATTCATGGGGTCGCAAAGAGTCGGACACGACTGAGTGACTGATCTGATCTGATCTGATTCTAGATATTAATATCTAGCTAGATATATAATTTGCAAATATTTTCTTCTGTAGGTTATCTTTACTTTTGTGACAGTGTCCTTTGATGCATAACGTTTCTTAATTTTTATGCAGTTCACTTTTTCTTTTGTTGCTCATAGTTTTGGTGTCATATCTAAAAATCCATTACTTATACAGAGCCATAAAGATTTACCTGTTTTTTTGGAGGTTTCTGGTTTTCATGTCTATAATTAGAGCTTTGGTTGAAATTGAGTTAATTTTTGTATATGGTGTGAGGTAGGTTACAATTTTATTTTTTACATGTGGATGTACATTTCACCTAGAAACATTTGTTGTTTGTTTACCCACTGAATTTTTTTCATCCTTGTTGATTATCATTCACCTTTGTTGATTATATTGGTTTATTTAAGGATTTGCAACTTTAATCAATTGGTCTGTTTCTAACCTTAACCACTATCATATCATGGTTTTGAGTACTTAGTGTTATAATAACTTTTGAAATTAGAAGATATGGGTGCTCCAACTTTGTTTTCTCTTTTATTTTTTCCCCCTACTTGGAGTCTTTTACAATTCCATATGAATCTGAGAATTGTCTTTTCCATTTCTACAACAACAACAAAGGCAGTTGTAATTCTGATGTTGATTGAACTGAATCTGTGGATCACTTTGGATAATATTGCCAACTTAGAAATATTCTTTCAATGATTAAAAACAATTGTCTTTTCTTTTATTTATAGCTATAACTTCTTTCATCAGTGTTTTATAGTTTTAAATGTAAATTCTTTACATCCTTGGTTAAATTTATTCCTATGTATTTTATTTTTTTGCATGTGATTTTAAGTATAATTGACTTCTTATTGCTGGCATAGAGATATACAACTGAATTTTGAGTGTTGGTAAACACTGAATTTACTCATTAACTATAGAAGTTTGTTGTATATTATTTGGGTTTTCTATATATATAGTGGAGAGATATTTGTGTCATTTTTGTGACAGATATTGTGTCAGATATTGTGACATTTATGAATAGACATAATTTTGTGTCTTCATTTCCAGTTTAGCTGTCCTTTATTTCTTCTTCCTGCCAGGCTAGAATTCTGGTTAGAAATTCCAGTACAATTTTGAATAGCAGTGGTGACATTGGCAATCATTTTCTTGTTCCTGATCATGAGGGAAAGCTTTCAACATTGACTACCACTTTAGCTGTCGGTTTTTCATAAAGACCTTATTTCCTGTTGAAGTTTCCTTCCATTCCCAGTTTTTGAAACATTTTTAAAAGAAAAAATAATGAATTTTCTCAAATGCTTTTTATTATTAGTTGAGATGAGAATGCTATTTTCCTCCTTTTTTTCTATTAATGCAGTATTACATTGGTTGCCTTTTTTTGATCAGGTTACCTTACATTTTGAAATAATTCTCTTTTTTAATAATTCATAATCCTCTCGATATGCTAAAGAGTATGGTTGGCAATTAAAAAAACAATTCTGCCATCTGATACTAGTATTTCATTGCAGGTTTTTGCATCTATTTTCTTAAGGAATGTTAATATTTTTTTCATGTGTTTTTTTGGCTTAGAATCAGGATATTTCTAACCTTACAGTATGAGTTATTAAGTTTTCCTTCCTCTTTTATCTTTTGGAAGAGCTTGAGAATAATTGGAGCTAATTCGTTCTTAAATATTTGGTAGAATTTGTAAGTAAAGCCATCTGTTCCTGGATTTTTCATGCTGGGTTGTTTTTGGCTATGAATTCAGTCTTTTTATTAGTAATTGATCTGTTCAGGTTTTTTATTTCTTAAGTCAATTTGGTAGTTTGGGTGTTTTTAGAAATATGTCCATTTTATATGTTATTTAAGTTGTTAGCACACAGTTGTTCAAAGTACTCTCTCATGATCCTTTTAAATTCTATAAGATTTTAGTAATGTTCCAGTTTCATAAGTGACTTATTACTTGCATCTTTCTTTTATATCTTAGTCAACCTAAGTAGAGTTTGATCAATTGTGTTCTTTTCAAAGAACAAACTTTTGCTTTTATTGATTCTTTCTATTGATTTTCTATTCTCTAATTTCATTTATAATCACTCTAATATTTTATTACTGTCTTCTACTAGACTACAGTTAATTTGCTCTTCTTTATCTACTTCTTTACATGCAAAATTAGGTTATTGATTTGAGATATTTCTTTTTTAATGGAGTTGTTTTTCTCTTTTAGTAATACTTCACTGTTTTGAAATGTATTTTCATTTTCATTGTCTCAAAGTATTTCCTAATTTCCCTTGTGATTTCTTCTCTGAAATATTGCTTATTAAAAGTGTTTTGTTTAATATCCTCATACAAGTGATTTTTCCAGTTTTCTTTATGCTATTGATTTTTACTTTTACTCTATCTCATTTAGAGAATATATTTTGAGTAATTATAATATTTTTAAGTTTGTTTAAGCTTGTTTGGTGACCAAACATATGGTGTATCCTGAAGAATGTTCCATGTATTTGAAAAGAATGTATCCTGGTATAGTTGGATGTATATATAGATTAATAGATCAAGGGATTGATGATGCTGATATACTGATTATTTTACTGATATTGATGTATCAAATTGGGGAAGTCAGTATTCATTGTAATGAATAGTCTCTGAAGTCTCTATTCCTTTAGTTTATATACAGTTAGTGTTTTTCAAATATTTCACTGAATGTTAGGAATCAAGAAGTTGGGGCAGGCAGGGGGAAAAAGAAAGAAAAAAAAAATTTTTTTAAAAGAGGGGGCAAAATCCACTCTCATTCTTTTCAAATTAGTCCTGTGCTTGGATACTTTTTCAGATCATCTGCATTTCTACTTTAGCCTTCACTTCATGCATGTACTGAGTCTAGAGTTTAGCCAGAGGTGAAAACTTGGGGTCTTTTCAGCTCTTTTTAGAGCGTGCATATGGCTTTCCAAATGCTCCAATATATGCAGGCGTTTTGAATTCATAATTTTCCAGAAAAAGTAATTTTCCAACTTTCCCTCCCAGCTTTTGGTTCTCTGTGTTATATCTTAACTGTGTCTTTTTCCCCATGTAGCTATAGCCTGTTCATTTGCTTTAAGACATTTTTGAGGAATATTCACTTTGCTGCCCCAAATGTTCTGAACCAGATGTAACAAAAATGAGTGTTTCTATTAGTTAAGACAGTTTAGAGCAGGCAAGCACAGTTCTTTGGGAATAAGAACTACTTTTCTCCTTCTAGAATCAGAACCATACTTCAAATGCAGGCACCTGACTCAAAGATTGCCACCAAGACCATGAGGGGAATGGGGGTTACGGCCAATAAAAATACCACAAACTTTCCTGTTATTTTTGAGTTGCCTTTTTCTTGATTTAGTGTTTCCTTGACTTCTATAAATATTTGACTGTTTTCTAGACTTTTGACAAAGTTTATTCTGACAGTTTTGCTTAGTTTTTTTTTTTTTTTTTTTGTTACGATGGGGAAATTGTGTTTTTGAGCAGCCTACTTTATGTGCATTCATCACTCTAATAACAAATTTTACTGATACAACTTATATGCAACTGGCCTCTGTCATTTTTGATCAACCCAAATTCCTTGTTATATTTGAAACCATCAAGCATAGGTTTTATATCTTTACTATTTGTACAGTTTCCTCCACTTATTTTATGATGCATAATAGTTTACACTATCAGTACAAATAGTTTACACTATCAGTATACTACCAATACAATATTTAGTTTCCACTAAATATTGAGTAGTGACAAATAATGCACTTATTCACTCTTGTATTAAAAATTAGAGAATATCAGAGAAATAGTTCAGGGAAGTTCTTGATGCTGAACATAATAAATAATAATACAACATAGTATAATAATTAAATCTGATGTTGTTACCAAATCAAGAAGCTCTGTATTTGTGGAGACCTAGGATAATACTATAATCTTGTTGTTGTTTAGTCACTTAGTCATGTGTGACTCTTTGTGACCCCATGGACTGCAGCACACTAGGCTTCCCTGTCCTTCACCATCTCCTGGAGCTTGCTCAGACTCATGTCCCTTGAGTCAGTGATGCCATCCAACCATCTCGTCCTCTGTTGTCCCCCTTTCCTCCTTCCTTCAATCTTTTCCAGTATCAGGGACTTTTCCAAGTCAGGTCTTCACATCATGTGGCCAAAATATTGGAGCTTCAGCTTCAGCATCAGTTCTTCCAATGAATATTCAGGATTGATATCCTTTAGGATTGACTAGGTTTCATCTCCTTGCTGTCCAAGGTTTCATCTCCTTGCTGTCCAAGGGGCTCTCAAGAGTCTTCTCCAACACCAAACTTAAAAAGCATCAGTTCTTCAGTGCTCAGCCTTCTTTATGGTGCAACTCTTATATCCATACATGACTAGTGGAAAAGCCATAGCTTTGACTGTATGGATCTTTGTTGGCAAAGTAATGTCTCTGCTTTTTAGTATGCTTTAGGATTGACTAGGTTTCATCTCCTTGCTGTCCAAGGTTTCATCTCCTTGCTGTCCAAGGGCCTCTCAAGAGTCTTCTCCAACACCAAACTTAAAAAGCATCAGTTCTTCAGTGCTCAGCCTTCTTTATGGTGCAACTCTTATATCCATACATGACTAGTGGAAAAGCCATAGCTTTGACTGTATGGATCTTTGTTGGCAAAGTAATGTCTCTGCTTTTTAGTATGCTTTAGGATTGACTAGGTTTCATCTCCTTGCTGTCCAAGGTTTCATCTCCTTGCTGTCCAAGGGCCTCTCAAGAGTCTTCTCCAACACCAAACTTAAAAAGCATCAGTTCTTCAGTGCTCAGCCTTCTTTATGGTGCAACTCTTATATCCATACATGACTAGTGGAAAAACCATAGCTTTGACTGTATGGATCTTTGTTGGCAAAGTAATGTCTCTGCTTTTTAGTATGCTGTATAGGTTCGTCATAGCTTTTCTTTCAAGGAATAAGTATCTTTTAATTTCATGGCTGCAGTCACCATCTGCAGTGATTTTCTAATTAGTCAGGTCTTCATTGACCCATAACCTTAGCAGTTTGAAATGAGGATACAATAGACTTAATAAAATACACAAAAAAGTACACATAGGAGAGCTTAGTGTAGTAAGCTCTCAACAAATCCTTGAAAACACAAAAATTATTTTAGGCATTTGAATTATACCTATATATATTATCTGAATTAGAAATTAAAAAATAATTTCTTAGAATTTTTATGAAATATCTTTTAATTTATTTAAAATGGCAAAATAAGGCTATTAAATGTAAATATACATAATATGTAATGAAAAATATATTTTCAAACTTTGGTGAGAAGAATGTCATTATTTTATGTGTTTGCAAATATTTCACATCTGGCTCAATAGAATTCTGCAGGATTCTTCTATGTATCTTTTGTCAATTCTTTTGCAATAAGTTGCTTTAATTGAAGTATATGAAGGACTTCTGGCCTCATGAAGATATGTAGTTAGAGCCTGAGGAATTTTTTTAATAGCTTTTTCACATAATTGTAGATTCCTTTCCTTGATACTTCTTGAAAACTTGTGGTAGATTCTAAAAAGCTAAGTGATACGTTCTCAATGGTTAGTTGCAGTGTGAAACCTGAAGCCATATCAACAAAATGTCAGTACTCTTTAAAATCCATTGGTCCATCTAGCACTTTAAAAGGATCTTTTACCTATGCATGATTCTCTAACATTATGTATTGGTCATTTGGAAAATATTGGTTCACTGAGTTATACACACCTTCCAAATGTTGGTAGAGTTTATTGCATAGTGTTAAAAAAAACAGTGAATATCACTGCTAGTAAAACTAGAAAATTCTCACTGAAGGAGTATTGGGAAGTGGTCAAATTCAAGGTGGAGAAGACAAATTTTACTCGAAAGCTTGAATTTTATAGTTTGTGGTAAATACAAACAGTTGTGTTTTTTAAGTGAGAGACTCATTTTGTTTATTTTGAAGAAAACATTTGCCTGATACTTAAATCTAAATAATTATAATTTGTTTTCATTCTTTCGACTAGAAATAATGTTCTATGGGAAAAAAAAAAAAAAAAAAAGAAACAACGGTTCAGTTCTTAACTCAAGCAACTGCCCACATGCATTTCTTTGGAACAGCTGTCATGTTGCTAAGCAGTGGATGTGTTTTGATGGGCCAAGGGTAGGGGATATAACTCCATTTTCACCACACAAATATTAAAAGGATCGCAAGGGTTCAGACTGAATACAATGAATAATTTTTAGAACTGTATTTGGGGAATTCTTCACTGGAATAGAGTTTTTAAAGCATTTTTTTGAGTATCTGTATAAAGAACAGGATGATGACAGTATAGTTTGATGCCATAGTGTTGACTCTCAATGAGATACCTGTAGTTTGGTTTTGCTCCAGGCATGAGAATTTCAACCCAGTGTAAAATAAAGATGTATCTTAGTATTACAAATGTAGTTTTGACTTTTGGGACTGCTGTCCACTAGTTGTCCATGGATTAAGGACTGCTAACTTCTCCTATAGAGCCATGTATATCTGGAACAAAAATTTGCTGATGGTGAGATCACTGAAAAAAGTATTCTTGAAGAAGCAACTTAAACTTGGTTATATAAGAGCTCAAAGGCCCAGAGTAGTGCCACATCACTCTAGGGTAAAAAGAAGACTTCATTCTAATGTGTGTGTGTGTGTGTGTGTGTGTACATGCATGTTTGTGTATATGTATGTGTGAGGTGTGTGTTATGTGTATATATATATATATCAGTCTGTAAATGGCCTTTATTTCTCACAATGTGAAAGGCCTTTAGGCAAGTAAATTTTTCATATTTATGTTTCCTACTCAAATTCAGGAGATTTAATTGGGGAAAAGTCTCAGAAAGAGGTTTGAGAATGATTAGCACTTTCCATAATTGACTAATTTGACTAATTAAACCTATGAGTAAATCCTAAAGCTCTTGATTTATTTATTCAAGAGATGACAAGTTTGAGGTGGAATTTAATAAATCCTTCAGAACCTAAAAGCCATACGTTATTTGATGAACACTTAGAGTCTCTGCTGAAAATAAGGAGAATGAGTACAAAATATAACAGAACTTAGGGCGTCTTAGAGATGCAAGCTACTTTATATGCCACAGTGCGTGTGTGTGTGTGAGTGCATGTGTGTGTGTGCATGTGTGTGCACACACACGTGTGCATTTGGTATGCTCAATAAAACTATATGAAGAAACCAAATATGTTGACAGCACAGATATTCTAGTTGAAGAGTTTTAACCATGTAATCCTCATCCACCCTTGTCCTTTCTCTGCCCTAAGAGAGTTTGTTAGTCTCTAGAACACAACTAGCCATAGTGTAATTAGGTCCAACTCTTTCTCTTCACAAATGAAGAAACTTCTGCCTGAATAGATGGAGTGATGTAGCCAAGGGCACATATACTAAGGGTTTAACTAGGATTAGAATGTAACCGCCTAGCTCTGATTACTGTTATTTCAGCATTAATTCTTGTCCCTGTCTGAGTATAGAGAGTGGGAGCATGATCAAAACTGTGTATTGGGAGACTTTGAGAAGATGAATTGATCATAGGAGGCAAATACCTTGTAATCCATTTTTTGATATTTTGTATTCAACATAAATTTCCTGTAACTTCTCCTCGTGGATGGTGAAAAGGGGCAGAATTGGGAGTGACAGCTAAGTAAATATTTAATACCTTCCTTGCTAGCTGTCCTCTTCATTCTATTCCGTATAGACTCAGCATTAGTTATAATTTAATAAATTTCCACATAGTTGAATTTTTAAATGACTTTTTGTAATTAAAATATGGCTTTTTTACATGAAAGCTGCATGCTGGAAATATGTGATACTTGAGAAGGAAAGACAATTCATTGGAAGATAATCTGATTTAGGAAGTAAATTCTTTTTGAGAGGATATATAATTAGACTTTATAAAATATGGGGTTCATCTGAGTTAAAAGTGGTTCTAGATGATAGAACTGATGAGGATAATGGATTGCCTGGCCTCTTTATTCAGGAAACTTTGCTAGTGCCACAACACAATATTAGAGTAGGAAAAGGCAAAAGAAAGAGATAAAGGAAACTCTGGGCATACCAAGAGGAACAAAGGTAATTATCTGGGACTATAAAACAGATGGCCTGCACTGCACTAATTCCCTTTGTTCTTTTGTTCAAATGGATGAATCGGTGTCCAGAATACTAAGTGACAAGCTGCTTCAAGTTTCCTTCATTGACATGGCTGATTTACAATTTATTTGTGTGATCCATATTTTTGACCATCCAAATTCAAAATAACTGAATACTCTTTTGCAAAAAGAGACTTCTGGGACTTCACTGGTGGTTCAGTGGTTTAGAATCTGCCTTGCAATGTAGGGAACACCCGTTCAATCCCTGGTCTGGGAACTAAGATCCCATTTGCTGCAGAGCAACTATGTCCATGCTCTGCAATTACTAAGCCACAAGGAAGGATCCCACATGATTCACAAAGATCCCACATGATGCAACAAAGACCTGACTCATTCAAATAAATTTTTTTAAAAAAGAGACTTTTAAGTAAATTTTACATTTCACTAAATTTTTTCACCTAAAAGGTACAACTCAATACTGTACTTTTGGTAGGTACTTACAAAAACATATTGGTAATATTTGGGCTAAAGGAAGCTATGAAAGAGACAAAAATTCAAGAGGGGAGAAAAACGTTTTGTGACTTTGAAATTTCAAAATTCAAATTTGCTTTGTACTGACCTATACCTTTAATGGCATTGAAACATGTAAAATATCATGTAAGAAACGAGTTGCCAGTCCAGGTTCGATGCACGATACTGGATGCTTGGGGCTAGTGCACTGGGACGACCCAGAGGGATGGTATGGGGAGGGAGGAGGGAGGAGGGTTCAGGATGGGGAACACATGTATACCTGTGGCGGATTCATTTTGATATTTGGCAAAACTAATACAATTATGTAAAATTTAAAAATAAAATAAAATTAGATAACATTTTAATAATAATAAGACAGTGGCTAACATTAAATGAGGTGATTACCTTGCCTAATGATTTCCATATACCTCTTCATTTAGTAATAAAAATCAAAGGAGATATACCTTGTACCAGAACATATCTTGTAATTTTCTTCTGTTTCAATGATACATACTTTTATTCCTCTAATTTACATTCTAAACAGTATATATAGCTAAAGATGATGCTGTGAAAGTGCTGCACTCAATATACCAGCAAATTTGGAAAACTCAGCAGTGGCCACAGGACTGGAAAAAAGCAGTTTTCATTCCAATCCCAAAGAAAGGCAATGCCAAAGAATGCTCAAACTACCGCACAAATGCATTCATCTCACACGCTAGTAAAGTAATGCTCAAATTGTCCAAGCCAGGCTTCAGCAATATGTGAACCGTGAACTTCCAGATATTCAAGCTGGTTTTGGAAAAGGCAGAGGAACCAGAGATCAAATTGCCAACTTCCGCTTCATCATCAAAAAAGCAAGAGAGTTCCAGAAAAACATATACTTCTGCTTTACTGACTATGCCAAAGCCTTTGACTGTGTGGATCACAATAAACTGTGGAAAGTTCTGAAAGAGATGATAATACTAGACCACCTGACCTGCCTCTTGAGAAACCTATATGCAGTTCAGGAAGCAACAGTTAGAACTGAACATGGAACAACAGACTGGTTCCAAATAGGAAAAGGAGTATGGCAAGGCTGTGTATTGTCACCCTGCTTATGTAACTTATATGCAGAGTACATCATGAGAAACGCTGGGCTGCAAGAAGCACAAGCTGGAATCAAGATTGCCAGGAGAAATATCAATAACCTCAGATATGCAGATGACACCACCCTTATGGCAGAAAGTGAAGAGGAACTAAAAAGCCTCTTGATGAAAGTAAAAGAGGAGAGTGAAAAAGTTGGCTAAAAGTTCAACATACAGAAAACTAAGATCATGGCATCTGGTCCCATCACTTCATGGGAAACAGATGGGGAAACAATGGAAATGGTGTCAGACTTTATTTTTTTGGGCTCCAAAATCACTGTAGATGATGATTGCATCCATGAAATTAAAAGATGCTTACTCCTTGGAAGGAAAGTTATGACCAAACTAGATAGCATATTCAACAGCAGAGACATTACTTTGCCAACAAAGGTCCGTCTAGTCAAGGCTATGGCTTTTCCAGTGGTCATGTGTGGATGTGAGAGTTGGACTGTGAAGAAAGCTAAGCACCGAAAAATTGGTGCTTTTGAACTGTGGTGTTGGAGAAGACACTTGAGTGTCCCTTGGACTGCAAGGAGATCCAACCAGTCCATTCTGAACGAGATCAGCCCTGGGATTTCTTTGGAAGGAATGATGCTAAAGCTGAAACTCCAGTACTTTGGCCACCTCGTGCGAAGAGCTGACTCATTGGAAAAGACTCTGATGCTGGGAGGGATTGGGGGCAGGAGGAAAAGGGGATGACAGAGGATGAGATGGCTGGATGGCATCACGGACTCAATGGACGTGAGTTTGAGTGAACTCCAGGAGTTGGTGATGGACAGGGAGGCCTGGCGTGCTGCAATTCATGGAGTCGTAAAGAGTCGGACATGACTGAGTGACTGAACTGAACTGAACTGGAAATGGTAATCCTTTTTTCATTTTCTTGGTGATAAATTAGAAAATATTAAAAAGAATTTGAAATATTGTATATTTCAAGATCTCAAATGACGTATATTTTGACAACATTTAGTATTCTGAGTCACAGTTCAGCATCCTAGTGAAAGAACAGAATAGGAAAATGATGGAAAATCAAAGGAGAATTAGTGCTTTAGTTGTTAAATAGTAAAACAAAAGTTTTTTTAAGTCTGACTAGGAGATTCACAATCAACAAATATTTTGAAAACATATGAAATTTGGTGTGACCGCTATCGTTTGTATTCAGTATTTTCCACTAGTTATATAAGGAGGGGGTGTTACCCTTTCCATGAACTTTAAACAATCAATAATGTTTAAAAACAGAAATGCACTAGAAGACCAGTCTGTAGCGATGTTAAAGATGGGATATGATAATAAGCTTTAAGAATAAATAAAGATTTAAAGGTAGAGTTGGGAAATATAAGTGGTAGTATACTGGAAATCCAGAGAAGATAGAGAATGCCATGAGCAGAAAGAGTTCTGAATAACTACCTGATTAGACTTTTCTTTTTATTACTGTTTTAATATGACATTATTTCAAATTTAAGATTTACATTAAAATAAATATTTCTGAATCACTAATATCAAGAGTAAACCTATTAAAATTAACACAATTTCAGTAGAGAAAACACGTACTGAGAAAACACGTACTGAAAGTCACAAATTAATTTTATTCAGCTTAGTACTGAAGAACTTTCTTTTCTCTTCTAAGATTATACAGCTAACTTATTTCAAAAGGCCATTTAAAAACAAGATTGGAGTTTTGGAAGAAAGCATAGAAATGCCAATAGAAGTCTATGATCATAAATGACAGACTAGTACAGAGAAAAGAACATGGAGTGAATTATTTAATGTCAATTCTGTTTCCTATTCTGTTGCCAAAGATTAATCTTTTAGTTAAGATTCTATGTCTTGTAACAACTTAACAAGTAATTACTGTTTCCAATTCATTAAATACTTGTGATCATTGTTATATTGTGCATCTCTTTGGATCTTTGTGCTCTTATTCATAATTATAATCATAATCATAGGATTCTATTAATATTTGGTCAGCAAATATTCAGCATTTTAATTGCAACTATCAACATATATTAGATTTTAAGACTTTTACACATGTACCCACACTCATATGTATACACACACACATTGCAGAAATGTATTTCGTTACAAAATAACTAGAGATAAGATGTGTTACCCACTACCTTACTAATGGAGGATAAGGTCTATGAAGAGAAGTGAAATTTGCTCAGTCATGTCTGACTCTTTGCAACCCCATGGACTAGTCCATGGAACTCTCCAGGCCAGAATACTGGAGTGGGTAGCCTTTCCCTTCTCCAGGGGATCTTTCCATCCCAGGGTTCAAACCCAGGTCTCCCGCACTGCAGGCAGATTCTTTACCAGGTAAGCCACAAGAGAAGCCCAAGAATACTGGAGTGGGTAGCCTATCCTTTCTCCAGGGGATCTTCCTGACCCAGGAATCTAACTTGGGTCTCCTGCATTGCAGGCTGATTCTTTTACCAACTGAGCTATGAGGGAAGCCCCAAGGTCTATGAGATGAATATTAAATTTAAGTAATATATTTTTTGATATTAGGAAACAGATACTGATATCAGAATTTCTTCCTCTGAGGATTTCTAAGAAAGGAGTTGTGCATGAGGGATCATCTCTCAAAGTTATTTACAATCTAATACCAATTTCCTTCTAAGCTACCTTCTCAGTGTCTAATGTAAGTGATTGCAATGAGTGCGGGCCATGGAATGAATGCAAGCCAGGCTTCTCTGTTTAAGTGCAACAGTGGAGTTC
>NW_011495032.1:1246289-1251664 GCF_000754665.1 Bison bison bison
AAATGTATCAAATAGTCAGGTTTCTCAAGTTGATTCTAACATAAATTATCTTAGAAATCAAGTTGCAATTGAGTTATATGTATTTGCTGATGAGATGTAATAGGTGATGCTACTAATATTAGTACTAAATAGCATGCAACAGTGAGCCGAGGGTAAGTGTGGAGTTTCAAGCTGATGTATTATAGACAGTTTCCTAAAGGAAACAAACAAAAGCCTCACTGTTTTGTGAATGCTCTGACACTGCTCTATGTGCGAAAATAGACGGACACTTTCCTAAGCAGGCTGGAATAGAATAGGATGCTAATAAGGTCTGGAGAGGTACACAGAGCAGTTGAATTTCAATAGGAGAAAGGTTCTTGTAGCTATAAAGAAGTAAGAATATTCTCAAAGTTATCTCTATAAAATTGTATATTTAAAAAATTTAATTAACACAATATTAGTGAATAAGGGGCCTCCCAGGTGGTACTAGTGGTAAAGAACCTGCTTGCCAATGCAAGAGGCATAAGAGATGCTTGTTTGATCTCTGGGTAGGGAAGATCCCCTGGAGGAGACCGTGGTAACCCACTCCAGTATTCTAGATTGTAGAATCCCATAGACAGAGGAGCCTGGCAGGCTAGAGTCCAGTAGGGTCGCAAAGAGTCAGACAAGACTGAAGCAACTTAGCAGGCACTCATGCAAAGAGAATGAGGAAATAAAATTTATTTTGTGAGTCATTGTAGCTTAGTAAGTCAAAGAGATGTAGGCCCCAATTTCAGTCCTGCCTCTTACTGACCACGTGACCTTTGTCAAAATCTTTAACTTTGCAGAGCTTAAGTTTCTTCTCAAGTGAGTTTACTAATATACAATATGACTTGAGGGAACATCTGGAAGAGAGATGGTAGATTACAAAGGATGGAGACCCCAAAAGACTGTGATGAGATGTGGAGATGAAAGGAGGTAGGGGATAAAAGTCAGGCTCCAAGGTTATTAAAACAGAAGCTTACTTATTCATTATGTGTTGAAGGAAGAAGTCTCTATTCTAGGACTGAAAAATTCAAGAGACCTCAGTGATAGTGCCTCACAGCTAAGGAAAAATTTAAAGAAATGAGCCAAGAATAGAAAAAACAGAAAAGAAATGAAGTACAGAGCTCACTCAGTAATGAATGAAGACAAATAAATTAATCCTTATGTTATATTTGAGTATTGTTTAAATTTTAGATTTCATCACAATAATTTGAATTACTTTGATGAATTGATTTTATAATAAGTTCCAGAGGCAATTGGAGTTAAAAATCCTTACTATTAAAATTATTAAACTATTTCAGATTACCAAAATAAATGAAGTTCAAAATCCTTAATAAAATATTGAAATGTTAAATGATCAATACAATAAAAATGAAAAAAAAGATCATTAGTTTAATTCATTAAAAATGTAAACATTTAAATAAATATTTAACATATTAATCTAGCAGTATAGAAGTAATAATAATTTTCCATGAGCAGTTGGATTTTGTTATAGAAATAATGGTGTTAGAATAAGGAAATTTCTTTTAAACAATTTTTATATCAATACATTAAAGGAAAATATTTTTACATAAAAGGCTGTAAGTGTATCATAACATAATTTCAAATAAAAATTTTAAATGTTATAGTAATAAAAACAAATTACTTAAGAATGATAGAGATTCCTTTCCAATAATCTAGAAAATATATTAAATAATGAAATATTAAAGATGCTGCCATAATAGAAGAAAACAACAGGATTGTTATTTTTTCATTATTATTCAGCATTGCTTTGACAATGAAGCTAATGAAAGCATTCACTAAAATGAAATAAACATCTTTTAATTAATGGTGCTGGAGCAGTTACTTGTCATGCAATGTGCCCAAAAAATAAAATAAAATATGAATCTCTAATTGTTCCTCATATGATAGACAAAATATATCTCAAGATCATTCAGGGAGTTATATGTAGAATATAAAACTATGAATCTTTCAGGATACAAGAAAATCTTCAGTGTTATTTGAAACATTCTAAGTCTTGACAGCAAAAGTGTGATTTATAAAATGATAAACTAGACTTCATCAAAACTGAAAAAACAAAAAACAAAATATCTTTTCTTCTGCAATAGTCCTTTTTAAGAGGATGAAAAGAAGCAAGAGAGTTGGAGGAGATTTGAGTTGACATATCAACAAATGATTTGTATCAGAATATAAATACTCTCTAAACTCAACAGTTAGCCAATCCCACAAACAAAGCAATCCAATTAGAAAATGTTCAAATGACATTACCAGACATTTCACTGAAGAGGATATAAATATCACAAATAAGCACATTAAAAGATGTTCATTAGCTCTCAGGGTAATGCAAGTTAAAACCACAATGGCATTCATTATACGCATGTCAGAATAGCTTATTAAAAAAAAAAATCCTTGCAGGAATGCAGAAAAACTTGATTTTTTTTCTTACAAAAATAAACATGTACCATATGACCCAACAATTGCATATTTTGGTATTTATCCCAAGGAAAGGAACATTTATGTTTACATAAAAACCTATAAATAGTTTTCATAACAACTTTATTGACAGTAGCCCCAGACTACAAATGATAACCCAGATTTCCTTCAACAGATGAACAGTTCAACAAACTGGTACGTTCATGCCTTGGAATATCAGCAAACAGCAAAAAGAAATGGAGTACTGATAGACTCAATGACTAAAGTGGATTTCAAAACAATTATGCTGAGTGAAAAAGGCCAGTCTCAAAATATTACATAATGCATGTTTCCACAACACCCTTGAAATTGCAAAATTATAGAGATGGAAAAGTAGATTAGTGGTTGCCAAAGGTTTCAGAGAGAGGCTATGTGACAAAAGGGCAACACAGGAGATCCTGGTGACAGAACTGTTTGTGTTTTCTGGTGCTCATCATATTTGATACAACTACATAGAAATAAATACGGCCACATATACACACATGTACACAAATGAATACATGCAAAACTGGTGAAATCTGAATAAAGTTGATGGAAGATATCAATTTTATTTTTGTGCTATTGATTATGCAGATATATGTGATTGATGGAAACTGAATGAAGGGTATAAAGGATCTGTCTTTCTGTATTTTTTCTTATAACTGCATGTGATCTGTAATATCTGAAAATTTTATATATCTTTTGTATATGCCTGTGTGTATATATTTTACATATAAGTGTATGTATACATATAAACATATGTATATGTATGTGAAAGTGGAAAGTGTTAGTCACTCTGTCCAACTTTTTGAGACCCCCATGGACTATAGCAAGCCAGGCTCCTCTGTCCATGGGATACTCCAGGTAGGAATACGGGACTGGGTAGCCATTCTCTCCACAGGTTCTTCCCGAACCAAGAATTGAACCCCGGTCTCCTTCATTACAGATTCTTTACCATCTGAGCCACCAGGGAAGCCCATATATATGTATGTGCTGTATGTATGTATGTGCTGTGCTTAGTCGCTCAGTCATGTCTGACTCTACAACCCCATGGACTGTAGCTCACCAGGCTTCTCTGTCCATGGGGATTTTCCAGGTGGTAATATGGGAATGGGTTGCCATGCCCTCCTCCAGGGAATCTTTCCAACCCAGGGATTGAACCTAGGTCTCTAGCATTGTAGGCAGATTCTTTTACCATCTGAGCCACCAGGGAAGCCCATGTGTATGTAAATATACATGCATACATATATGTATAAATTTAAACTTCATGAAAAGGAAAAAATATTTTCAGATGATGTAACCAAATAAGTAGAAAAGAAAAGATTTCATTTCCATTGGCATTTTAAAGCAAATGTGATATGGTAAATAATGTAATGATTAACTCTATGTGTATATAAAGTTATTTAGATTAAGAATGGGAAATATTCTGTTCACAGTAACAAAACATATGTGAGAGAAAGTTGCTCAGTCGTGTCCGACTCTACGCGACCCCATAGACTATACGGTCCATGGAATTCTCCAGGCCAGAACACTGAAGTGGGTAGCCTTTCTCTTCTCCAGGAGATCTTCCCAACCCAGGAATCAAACCCAGGTCTCCTGCATTGCACGTGGATTCTTTACCAGCTGAGCCACAAGGGAAGCTCAAGAATACTGGAGTGGATAGCCTATCCCTTCTCCAGCAGATCTTCCTGACCCAAGATTACAACCGGGGTCTCCTGCATTGCAGGCAGATTCTTTACCAACTGAGCTATCAGGGAAACCCTAAACAAAACATACATACTTACTAGTAAATACAATAGTAAATACAAAGGATCTATATGAAAAGTAGAAGATGAAACAATTAGTGTACATAAAATATGAGTGAACTAAGTTCTGAAAGAAGAACCTTTATATTACAAAATGTTTAGAGTTTTTCTATTCACTGTGTATATGTTTTGCTATTTTAGTAAGATTTCTCTTTTGGTGGGTTTTAATATGATTTTCAAGCTCATATGAAAGAATGCATGTTTGAGAAATAGTATTTGAAAAACTATTAATACTTGAAAATAAGAATTATATGGTGTGGTGTAATTGCTTTAAAGGTGTTTTTTGTTTGTTTTATATCTGCCTAAAAGATGCAGTAAATAAAATATGTGGAATTTACCTAGGAGCAAAATTATAGTTAATTTTTCAATTCAGTTGATAAGGATCATTTTTAATATATTGTGTTAGAATAATCTACCCTCCCATTGAAAGTTAGATCCTACCTCCCACTCTTAGCTGTATTAATTTCCTTGGATCAGCTAAATAAATGCCTATCAAATAGAGATGATGAAATATAATCATGTAAAAATTGAAAGGATTGGACTGGACAAATTATGGTGCTTTTATATAACCTCAGGAAACTTTACATTGTGAAACTTACCTATAACAAAATCCGGTCTTATTGAGCTATCTCATTGAATAAATATATTTTCTGAAATCCTAATAAAATTAGCTCATTTTATTAAAATCCCAAACTCCTATGACAGAAAATTAATTATAGAATCATGGCTCTTTTTCTTTGTCAAACAAAAAGCACTCATCCTTCCCACTAAAATGTTCTCATTCCTTCATTTGTCCATGCCATTGCCTTTCTCTGTATTTTGAAACCTGAAAGTAGTGTCAGCCACTTAGTCATGTCTGATTCTTTGCAACCCCATGAGCTGAACCCTGCCAGGCTCCTTTGTCCATGGGATCCTCCAGGCAAGAATACTGGAATGGATTGCCATTCCCTTCTCCAGAGGATTTTTCCTGACCCAGGGATCAAACCCAGGTCTCCTGCATTACAGGCAGATTCTTTATCATATGAGCTGCAGGGAAGTTCCACAAAGGAAAGATCCAGAAATGAAACCTGAAAGGCCCAGGTCATTTAACTTTAACATAAAAATGAATAGATTTTA
>NW_011495032.1:1251764-1265638 GCF_000754665.1 Bison bison bison
TATTTTCAAGAGAAATTTTATGTTCATGGTAAAATTGAACAGAAGGTATAGAAATTTCCCTTTTACCTTCACCTGGGTGAAACCTTCTGCACTGTTATTATCCCACCCAAGATATGTTTGCCACAATTGATGAACTTATATTGACATATCATTATCAGCCAAAGTCCGTATTTTACTTTAGGGTTCACTCTTGCTTTTGTACAGTCTATGAATTTGGACAAATGTAAAATTACATGTATCTAGCATTATAACTTTTCATACTGTTTATGGTATTCTCAAGACAAGAATGCTGAAGTGGTTTGCCATTCCCTTCTCTAGTGGACCATGTTTTGTCAGAACTCTCCACCACGACCTGCCTGTCTTGGGTGGCCCTACATGTTATGGCTCATAGTTTCATTGAGTTAGACAAGGATGTGATCCATGTGATCACTTTGGTTAGTTTTCTGTGATATTTTTAGAGTCTTCAATGTTTACATTTTTCAGTGTGTTAAGTAGTTGGAATCATACAGTATGCAGTCTTTTCAAATTGGCCTCTTTCATTTAATAATTTAAGATTCTTCCATGATTTTCATGGTTGATAGTTCATTTCTTTTTATCACTGCATAATATCACAACATCTGGACCACAGTTTATCTGTTCACCTACTGAAGGACATCTTGGTTGCTTCCAAGTTTTAGCAATTATGAATAAAGCTACCATACCCTCCATGTGCAAATTTTTGTGTGGCTGTAAGTTTTCAACTCATTTGGGTAAATACCATAGAACACAATTGTTAGATTATATGCTTAGTTTTATAAGAAACCACCAAACTGTCTTCCAAAGTATCTGTACCATTTTTCATTCCCACTAGCAATAGTTGATATTTGTTCATTTTGTTTTTCACTGAAGTCTTTTCTGATTGTTTTTGCAAGGTATTTTCCTTCCTTTCTTTCTGTTTATACAGCACTCTATATCCTCATTCTGACATCTATCATATTCTTTCTTGCTTTGTGTGAAGCCCTTGGGACATGAAATAGATATGTCGCCTGTACCTTATATTACTTCACTTAACACCTTGAAAATTAAGAGCCCTATTATTTGTTGAATGAATAAGGTAATTTTAAATTTTGTCATATGAGACTGTCAAATGGAGCATTTTGTTTTGCAAATAATTTTATTCTAGGCTTGGATCACATGATTCTCACTAGTTCCACTTGTTATCTATTTTTCAGTTGTTTCTGAGCAATTATTTTGTGGGTTAAATACATGCTTGACTCATATTGAAGGAAATTGCATTTAAAGTTATTGATTTTTTTGCCCCAACTTTTCTACTGGAAGAAACAAAACCTTGCTGCAATAAGTACTGAGCCTTTAAAAAAAACAATATCTAGTGTTCTTGCCTGGAGAATCCCACGGACGGGGGAGCCTGGAGGGCTGCCGTCTATGGGGTCGCACAGAGTCGGACACGACTGAAGTGACTTAGCAGCAGTAGCAGTAATGATGTTAGCATATATTCTTAAGACTTTATTTTCAACAAGAGTTTAGGTAACAGCTGAGAGGTCACAAAGATGGTTTTATACAGTAAATAAACAATGGCATTGTTTTACAAAGAAAATAAAATATCCCAAACTTGTGTATAGACTTTTTCATCTAAAAACTTGCTTGCTGTGTTTAATTTTGGTGCTTGGGAAATTGTGTTCTTCTATTTCTTAGATTTTGGAATTTAAAGGGAAATACACCTAGTTTATGTGTCAGGGACTTATATGAATGTATACTTTTCATTCATATTCTGGCATTGTATTACTTTTGCAATTTTTGCATTTGACTCCTAGACTCAGTATTTGTTGGATGGTAATTATTTGTTGAAATTTGGCATTTATTCTGTTTATTTGGTGAATTTGGGAAGTTTTATTTATCATATTTGTTTATAACATTTACCTCTTCATCTTTGATATTTATAACGAAACTATAAATTTATCATTAGAATATGTTGAAGTTATTTTGGAAAATAGTGGGCTGGATTATGGTTAAACAGTGAAAAATGTGTCCTTTGAGGCACAATTCACTGTTTTCATATTATATATCACAACATAAAGTCATGGAACAAACTTCTAAAGCCAAAGAACATTAACATTGCCATTTTATATTGTTATTAACATGTTTTTGAAGCAAAATAGTCCAAATATTATAATTCATTAGTTTTTAAAAGTAACATAAGTGTCTAACCTAAATTTTATTTTATTTTAGATGAACTCACAAATTCATCAGAAACTAGATTGTCTTTAGAAGACCTCTTCAGGAAAGACTTTGTGCTTCATGATCCAGAGGCTCGGTGGATCAATGGTATGTATGTATATTCTTATACATCATGTTTATTTCATGTTCTATATGGTGAAAATTAAATAATGGGATTTGTATTAATATTTTAATTGACATTATTCTTCAATGATTTTGTATACCATTTAATCAGAAATGTACACCTTGGCTCTTATGAATAAAAACCTTTTCTTAAGTCTTCAATAAAATCATCCCCCAAACATTAGATTGACTGCTCTGTATCTGCTTTTCCCTCATAATCATTAATTATGTGACTTGAAACACATATTATATCTCTAGCATTTCTTTAGGTAATTCTCATTGGTGTAGAAGTATAGATATGGGGAGTCTATATGTAAGTGCTTTAAATTTGACAATCAAGTTAATTTTCTTTTCTCTGTAGTTTTTCTTTTTTAAGTTTAAATGCCACAAACTAAGGAGACTCTAACAAAGCTGAAATGACAGAAAGAGCATGGGAATATATTGCATTTTGCCTTTTTCTGGCTTGGCTAAGAAACCGCCTCAGCTTTCTTTAGGTTATTCCTTATTTTGTTATTTTTCAAAAAGTTTTAAAAAACATTTAGATTTTAAATTAATTAATTAACTCATATCACTTAGTGGCTCCAGGGACTTCAGTTTGTCTTTATGGGAGTTTGTGGGGGGAGTTACTGTGTAATCCAGTCATAAGAAATGTGTTGGTGAAAAGTAAATCAGGGGATTCCCTTGTGGTCCAGTGGTAATGACCCCATGTTTCCACTGAAGATTGCAGAGGCTCTATCCCTGGTTGGGGAACTAAGATCTCACACGCAGCATGATACAGCCAAAAATAAATAAAGAACTAAAAATTGTCTTTTAGAAAAGAAAGAAGGAAATCAAATTTCCATTCCTTGAGTTTTACAATTTGCCTAACCATAGTAATCACTGTGGTTGTTGTTTTTGTTTTGTAGTCTCTAAGTAAAGTAGGACTCTTTTGTGACTCCGTGGGTGGTAGCCCTTCCAGGCTTCTCTGTCCATGGGATTTCCCAGACAAGAATCCTGGAGTGGGTTGTCATTTCTTCCTTTGGGGGATCTTCATGACCCAGGGATTAAACCCATGTTCTGTGTCTCCTGCATTGGCAGGTGGATTCTTTACCACTAGGGACACCTGGGAAGCCCATCACTGTGGCTTGATAGCTGTTAATCTTTGCCCTTCACTTTGTTTAGACATAATATGTATATATTTTTGCTTTATCTTCAAGGCCTAGATTATTTCAAAGCATAGAGTTTTGCCTTTTTATCTAATAAGTACTGTCTCACAGTCCATCCTTTCTTCTCTAATATCCTAATTAAGTACTTTTATGTCTGCAAATTAAGTGTTAATTTATGGAAGCTATAAAAATAATGTAATTTAATTCACTAGGGCAGGGGCCAAATCATACTTGTTTACCTATCATAGATACAGTTTTTGGAGATTAGCAAGCACTTAAGGTAATTTTTTTTCTTTGAATAAATAAATGAAAGCGTTTAATTGAATTTCAGTTTTATTTTTCTATAAACTCAAGTTTCAGTTGAAATTGGTTGCAAGATAAATATCATGCTGATGATATTACAAATAGAGAAAATATGATAGCAATTTTATTAATCTATTTTTGTGTATTTTCATTCTGAATTCTTCATAAACTTTAGTCTTGCCATATTGTTGCCTTTGCATTATGATTATTTCAGATATACAAAACTGTGATTTATTTCAGATGAGTACTATTACTAAATGTTAAGAAGGGATATAATTTTCTAGTATTATTCTAAGTGGATCTCTCACAAACTGTTCTCCTGATGTGCTAATGTAATTTTGCAAGTCATCTTTTTACTTGCTAGCCAGTATTTTCTATTGAAGGAGATGCTCAAAAAAAAATGTGAGTCATTAAATTTGAAATGCTGAATAATATTCTGTTTTCTTCACTATGATTTTGATCAAACTGTTAGAAATTTGTGTAGTCTTTTACTTTGGAAAGCAAGAAAAATCATGGGTCTCATCTCCCTTCTCAGGTTAGATTGGGCTATTTTAAAAGTCATTTACTCCTGTGTGTACCTGCACTTCAGTATCGAAGTACCAAAGGACTGGAGGGATGTGTAAGCAGTGAACCGCGTGCTAAATTAGGCCATATTTCAATATCTAGGGCACACATTCTACTCTAATGCTTTACAAGGTATCACAATAGTGTTATTTGGAGCAAGTCATTTTAATCACTTTTTCATAATTTCTTTACCAATCATTGGTAAACTTGATTTTGAGACTATATCCTTGGATAAAGCTGCAATGTTATTATTGTAGTCTAAGTAAAACCTAAAATCAATAATACTTATAAAAGAATTTGACATAAAACAACCCTTTAAACAGGATTAAACAAAATCTAAGCTCTTAGAGGCATGCCGTCTTCATAAATCCTACTGAAGGAATTGATTCACCGTCAGGAGATTGTGTGTGCTGGGTTGCTTTTTGAGCAGGGGAATAGATTTGTCTTCATTTATTCCTGTTATGCAATCCAGATCACCTTTCTGGCAATCACTAGATACTTGGCCTATTTATGTATTCCTCACAAAGCCAGAAAATACAATGGTAACTATGAGTACAATGTGTAACCCTGGCTTCATTGTCACAGATTATGTCTGGATGTAAAATGTGAGCTTCTTTTTGCTAATAATGTTTCACCAGGATTCCAAAGTATATAAGTGGATTATATAGGAGTCTAACCTATGCTCATTTGGAAGGAGTCTAACCTATGCTCATTTGCAAACTTTAGTTAATTGTTATTACATATATTACATAATATAATATGTAATTATATTACATATATATTATATACATATATATTATATATACATATATATATATAATTACATATATATGTAATTATTTAATACATTGCTAGTGAAGGAGACTGAAGGCTTATAGATGACCCTGATATGTGTAGGCTGAAGTGCAGTAATGTCATTCATTATGCTCCTTCACCATTAATATATATTTGAATGTCAATGCAGCCTTGGATGGGTGCTCATGTTCCTGGTTAGCAGAACATCTGCCTTCCCCTATACCTACTCAGATATCTGAAATCTCCATTTTTATAGTGTCTTCTTCCTAGTTATGTCACCTTGAGTCCTGGACATCTATCTTCTTTAATGTTATTCATCTCCCACATACATTTGAGGATCAATCCATCATCAAAGAAAAATCTAATATTGAGTGGTTTCTATGCTAGGCTTTGTGCTGGATATTTATGAATGTATTTCATACATAGCATGTAAGTTATAATGGTGAACTCCAGAAAACTAAGGCTAAAGCAAAAAATTTATCCAAAACACAGCTGATAGGAGTTGGAGCCTTCTTTAAATCAATATGTTCAAAGTATAAAGCCTATCTTCTTTCACTGTTTCACTGAGGTGCCATTCCCAATTTTTAACACATACAGTAATTACCTCCTTGATAGCCTCATGGTTACAGATGTCAGTGTGACTAATCCTTCATGTTGAATATTGCAATCATGTCATTTCCCAGGTGTATCCACATAACGGTAACTCATGTGGTCACTAAAAGAAAAATGTATAAGCATATTTATTGATGTGTATGGTAGAAGGAGAAGAGGGCAACAGAAGATGAGATGGTTGGATGGTATCACAAATGCAATGGACATGAACTTGGGCAAACTCCAGGAGATGGTGAGGGACAGGGAATCTTGGCATGCTACAGACCATGGGGTCACAAAGAATCAGATATGACTTGGTGACTAAAAACAGCACGGTATAAAAAGTGAACAAAGATGTCTTTAAAACAGAGTGGATAGTATATGGTTCACACTGTCTCTCCTGTATACCAGTGAAAGTTTACAAATGCCTGGATTTTGACCTGATTTTTTTTTCTTTTTGCATATTCATTTTTTCTAAATTTTATTTAATGAATGTATACATTTATGTGATTTTATAACTAGTTTTTATTTTTAAAATTTTTAATTCAGTTTTTATTTTACAAGTGAATTTTTATTTGTAAGTGGATTTGCAAGTAAAGTTGTGTTTGTCTTAAGTGTACAGCAAAGAAATTTAGTTATGCATATACATATATCCATTCTTTTTTAGATTCTTTTTCTATATAGGTTATTATAGAATATTGACTAGAGTTCCCTGTGTATAGTAGGTCATTGTTGATTACCTGTTTTATATATAGAGGCATGTATATGTTAATCACAGACTGCTTCATAAATAAGAAGTTTCATGGGTCTCTAGACCTCCAGCAGTCTCCTGGCAAATATAACTTTGTAAGGCTCAGCTAAAAATTGTAAGGTTATTTCTCAAAAAAATCAGAGGGACCCCTTTGCCAGTTGAATAAATTTCAAAGTCTTCCCAGTGTATTCCAGGCCTCTCAGAACCAAGCTTGGCCTCTTTCCTACTCCTCTACTGTACATTATGTTTTAGAGATATTGAACTACTTGATATTTTTCATAGGTCTCAAAAGCTCTTTTGACTTGGTACTTTTGTCCACACGGTCTTCTGTACCTGGAATCCCTTCCCCAGTCAGACAGCCTACATTTTTATCCCACTTGAAATCTGATTTCCAGGTGCAAAGACAGTGACTATTCCTTTTCCTGCCATCATAAGGGACATTATCTTCCTGTAAACCCCAGAGGCTGATTCTCTCATATAGAAATTTCTGCCTTGATTATAACATATTTTAACCTACTCTAAGACAGTGCTTCTAAAACTATTATGAAAGACCACTATCTTAAAATTTAATAATTTGTTTTTATTTCTTATTTGGTATGAATCTATATTTTTGAAAAATACAATAAAAAATGAATTACTAGAAAATAAAGTGATAAATAGGCATTTCATATACAGTCTCCAAATTTATCTTCTTATAATCAACCATTCAAAAATTACATTGCAAAAATATAATACATACCACAATAAAAATGGGCTCCAAAAAAAGAAATTTCATATCATGCTTTGTTTGAGAGAGGATATACAGGCAACTCATAGAAAGGATTGTTACTGGTAATTTTTGTAATTCCTAAGTCAGAATTAAACAAACAGTGAGAGAAATAGTGGTTATTCACTTTACATGCCAATTCTCAGATTTTGAACAGAAACTAGTATGTCAACAATATTCAGAGGTTTTAATGTAGGAAATGAACTAGCTTCCTTCTTGTTAACTAATCTAGGTTAGATTGACAACACTAATCTCAGGGGATGCTGTGTATCTAGAATATCTCTATTTTTTTTTAAATAACATTATTGGTGAGAAGAAATCAGTCTCTAAAATAAGGATGATGGCAATGGAAGTAGAGATCTTATAGCAATTTTAACAATTTTGGGATATTGACTTTAAAGTTTTATACAAAAAGAATCAAATGATACTATATTTTTAAACTCTATCTTCAACTCTTTACCACTAGCTAATGTCAAAATTTATTCTGTAGGTTATAAATCATTTATCCATCAAAAACAGATTTTGGATTTTAAGTACATCTGGGGTATAGTGAAAAGACTACAGTTAAGTCCATAACACATGCTGGGGGTCAGGAGACCCATGAAATTTTTCATGGGAGAAAGCCAAGCTTCTGCTCAGGTATTAATAAATTAGTTCATTTATCATGCATTTGGATCTTGCAACACTGTCAAATTGCTACCAAAGCATCTAAATGCTTATCTTCAGTTAAACTTACCCCATTGTGGACCAGTGGTCAACAAATTGCAGTTGGGTGAAGTCTAGCAATGTCACTCTAAGAGCAGCTCAGTTCTAAGAGACAATAAACCCTGAGAAATAGGACTTGTGTCACATTGATGTAAAAGTCAACCCATCAATTAGCACATTGCTGGGATCCAACTAGGATTCAAAATAGTTCACTTAGCACAGTGAGATACATTTCCTGGTATATGAAGGTGGGCCCCTTTGGCCCACAATCAGTATATGTTTCTTTATGGTTCTCTTTCTTATGGTGCGCATAGATTTTTTTTTTTTAATCTATACAAAGTTGTCTTTGCCAATATCCATCCCATATATGAGATTTTACGGTGTTTTTTTTTTTTTTTTTAATGGCTAGCTGGGATGAGTGATCATGTGTGAGGCTCTGGATATAACTGTGATTTTATTGGACTAATTGTTGGAGCCAGCTGAACTTATCTATCACATGATACTCAAACCTGTTATCTTCAAAATGATGTGTCGAAGTATGACATATTGAAAATAGGAAAAAGTCCTTAAAAGGAGATTAACCAGATAAAAGAAGATGAAAAAAAATTCAGCTATTTTAAAAAGCTTTCCAAAGCTTGGTTTCTTCATCAATATTTAGGATAATATTTCCTATAGGTAAGAGCACAATGAAAACAAGCTATAGTTTATAAAACACAAAGATAAAAGGTAAACGCAAAAAAATAAGAACACACATATGAAAAGCAAAAATCTGGAACCTAATAAATCTTCAAATAGTAGAGATCCTGACGACAGCTTTTAGAGATGCTCTGGGTAATTAATAATTCTTTAAAATACCTCCAGCAGGCTTATGCTGATAAATTATATTCAAGATTTTTAATATAAAGTAAAAAGCCATTCTTGTAATCTTCATGAAAAATAAAACAAATTGCTGAAATAGTACCAATAATATTTACAGTAATAAGGGAACTCATACTTAGGGAAATCAGACAAAATAATCAGATTTGTTTCTTTGCTTGTTTGGCATTGTTTTAGCATGCAAGGATTTTTGTCCCTCAGTTCAATTTTATTGTGTTGCAGAAAATGGATTTATTTGTGTGCAGGGAGCTAGTTTCACTTCTGACAGCATTATGACTCCCAGCCCTGAGTCAAAATTTTAACTCTTTCAAAATTTTAACTCTTTCAAAATTTTAACTCTTTCAACTTATTTTTAATTTTTCTCTCTTTTTCTTTTTTTTATATATAACCATCAGCAAAGCTGATATTTTTAAAAGTTAGAGTTGAATTTGTGGCTATGAGTTTTTGAGAGTAATTTATATTTTTATTGAAACATAATTTAATTAGTTTATCATGCCTGATATATTTTAAAGTAAGGATGTCAAAGTATCTTGCTATCAAGAGTAGATCACTTCCTGCCAAAATTAAAGTGTGCATGATAATATGTCATTAAAGCATATTTACTTTTATGCATACTGCCAAAAATGTTCTCTTTATTACTATGGGATTTATATGCTCCACATGCTTTCATGAACATTTAAATTAATCTGTATTAAAAACATTAGAAATCAAAAATAAAATTAAAATATTTACTATAAAAATCAAACTGTGGTAATTTTACATACCGGTTGAAAGTATTCTTACTTTTGTTTGAAATTAAAATATAGTTTTTTAAGAAAATATTTTAAAGATTCCAGCTTATGTTAAAGTGATAATATTTATACTAAATGATTTACCCATAAAATCCAGTGTTAACATTTCAGGGGGAAAATATTAGGAAAATAAAATTCCTATGTTTAAATAACACATGGTTTACTTAAGAGTATTTAAAGGGAGTTGAAAATATAAACTGAACTTTAGATTTTGAGAACTAAACTTTCATGTTACAACCTACTTTTTATAGTAGAAAAGTATATTTTGATTTTTTAAAGGGAACAAAAAAGTCTGTGTGAGTGGTAAGAAACATTTATGCTTATATTCATCAAGCATTATTGAATTCCAAAACTACATGCCCTGCACAGTTCTGTATATTCCAGGTGGAACCTGTTGACATTTAGAAGGTTTGCAATAAAACAGATTGTGTACTTACAGTGCATTCCACATAATCATGGTTGGTCTTGGCTTTTTGGCCCAGGAACTGGGTTTCTCAGCACAAATGTAGATTAATAGACACTTTGACATCTATTTTTCCCTCAATTTATCCATCTATCCTTTTATCCATTCAAGATATATTTACTGAGAATAGACAAAAATTCTTCTAGATATAGGATGTAAAAATCAATAAACACAGTTTTTTTTTGGTCAGGGAAATTATGAATGCATTCCCCATTTTTACAGTATCTATTCTGATATAGAATGTGAAGAAGTAAAATTAGTAATCAAAATACTGTGATTGGAGTAGAAAGTAGAGATAATTGGCGAGTTGCCAGAAATGTTCCGTTCGGACTATGATGAGGTTTGGTTAACATTCTTTTCCCCAGAATCCAAACCACATCTCCATTTTCCACACTTCTGTCCCTGATATGATACAGGAACTCCAGCACATTTTGGTTTTTGAACTCTTTTATTCTCTTTGCCTCTCCTTTACTTGATACAGTTTCCTCTTATATGTGATAGTAGTTATGGCTAATATATACATGAACCACTGACATGTTTAAAAGAAATAAAATATAATTATGGTACCCAGGGAATTCAGAAACTAGATGAAGATAACATGCCTGAAATAATCAGACAACAATTTGATGATAAACTCTTGGGTCATTACTGAGGGGAAAAAAAAAGAACTGTAAAAGATCAATTTGAGTTAAGAATAACTGGAGTCATCTTTATGGAAAAGGTGAAGTTCAGTCTTAGTGTAGAGGTCAGATGAGCCCAAGACTAGAAAGAGGATGTCCCTGGAACAACAAGGAAGTATTATGACAGGGTCATAGGAATTGGCATAGTGTGTAAACTATCTGTAATGTCCTATGCCTGTGTGTGTGTTTAAAATTAATGGTGAAAAAAGGCAATCAACTCAGATTGGTGTATATTTAGAATATTAATACTATCATTTTACTATACCTGTTCTACTTTGATCTACTTTAGCAGAATCATATTATTAAATTATGATTTTAAAACAGAAGAATTTGAAGTTACTCAGATCATTACCAGCTATATCATTTTCCTTGGAACTAGAATAGGAATTTCACCTAATATGTTTATGATACATTCCTGTTTACATTTACTCTTCCACTTTTTTAAGATGTTTCAACATGCCTTAGATATTTGTGTTTCTTTGAAAAACTTTGTTTGGAGGCAGAGTGGGCATTAATTTTGTGTTATACATGAGTAAGTTGAGCCACTGTTTTTTTCTTCACGTCTCCCCAATTCAAAATCAGCACTTAAGTCTGGCCAGAACCCAGGTTTTCCATGTTCAATGTTGGGCAGAATACATCACCCTAGAGAAAATGTCTTCAGTGAACTATTTTTGTATTTTCCTTAAACTAATTTTTAATACTGTTTATAAACTATCAAAAACACATATCTGGCTTAAGGAGAGACATATTAAGAGGAAGATTAGTAATAATAAGGGAAGATTTCTTTTGACTCATATCTGACAGTTTGAATTTGAACAGAATTTTTAGGTGATTTTGAGAAAGCATAATCATTTTTGTATCATCAATTGTAACTGTAAAAAAAAAAAAAGTCTTGCAAAAAAAGTAAAATAGTGACATTTACACATAAAGCTTTTAATGCAACTTGCTTTGCCTGAGTCATGTTTTGTGCTTGTGTGTATGGCAGGGGGCTGGGGGGTGTGCATTTCTTTCTAAGGCCAGTTTTACTTAATCGTGTTAGTCATGTAGTCAGAGGGGATGGGCCATTGAGACCTTTGGGTAACACACAATCAACTATTCTGCTATGTTATATTGGATAAACAAGTATTAAACACACAGGTACATTTCAGAAAGTCTTTAGTTAGAAGAATTGCTTGAGATAATTTTGTTTAACAGTAAAAGGCTAAGATTCTCTATAGTAATTCATTTCAAGCATGAGCATTTAGTCAACTGAAATGTTCCATCCTGTTCACAGTGGCTTGGTTTCACGTCTGCTCAAAGAGGCACATACAATAGTATATCTAGCATTTTACTTCTATTTCTTTTCAATATTTATCTTTTATTTTTGGTAAATATTAAATACTATTTTTATATAGTCCTGTAGGGCTGCAAAAAGTTTGTAATATATTCTTTCATTAATTTATTTTTAATGTCCATAATATGTTATTTTGAGATTTATCTAATAGGAGCTAGTAACCATGCTTGCATTTTTAACTTATCATACATGATATTTATAGTTCTCTAATTTAAGTGAAGATACATTCATTTTATAAATCAACAAACTGAAGTTTCAAGCAAATGTGGCTTTATCAGGTCCACACAGCTAAAAGGAGGCAGATTCAAGCTTTAAGGTAATATATCGTACTATCAATTTCAGGCAACAATGAGCATAATAACTATAAACAAATTAAAGTTTTAGAAATATAATATTAAGAAAAGATATAACATGTATAGAAAATAGTTTTTAGATGTAAGATTAAGCATAAACTATATAATTAATGTTGGAAAAGTGAAACTTCTCTAATCAATTTATACAAGAACTCTGAAATAAGATGTGCACAGAATTTAATGTGGGATTTAAAATTTAATGTGGCTAGAAAACAGAGTATTACACTGGGATTCAGGAGCCTGGCTCAGTAGCTGAATATTCCCCTTGGGAAGACCTCATCACCATTGCTGTGCTGGACCTCAGGTTCTTCTTGATCAGTGGGTTTGATTGAATAACACAGTCAATTAGATATCAATGAGATGGCACCAGTTTTCTCACTTGGGATTGCCCAAGTCTGCATGTGGTTGCACAATTGGCCTTAAAGTAATTGGCAATGTGACTACAATGCATACTTCTGAACTTCCTATTATCTAGTTTAAGTGGAAGTTTTATTATTATTATTAGCAGTAGTATTAGACGAATTTTAAAATTCTCTGTTATCACTTTCAAAACTTGATTCTACTCCATATCAGTTTCTAAGAGACTTACCAAATGACACCAGTTAATCTGATAATGCAGTTTACCTTGTCTTGTAAGATGCCAAGATTTTAATCATCAATAATGATAATAGCTTAATGACCTATGCATTTATTTATGAGTTAAAATATTAGTTGTGTCTTGTTTCAAATGAACATTGAGAATTAGGGGCAGTGAAGAAGGTCTGAGAAGGGGATATTCTGATCATGCCATTTATTATACAATTTTTTTTTTCTAAATTCCATATATATGCATTAGTATACTGTATTTATGTTTTTCCTTCTGGCTTACTTCACTCTGTAAAATAGGCTCCAGTTTCATCCACCTCATTAGAACTGATTCAAATGTATTCTTTTTAATGGCTGAGTAATGCTCCATTGTGTATATGTACCACTGCTTTCTTATCCATTCATCTGCTGATGGACATCTAGGTTCCTTCCATGTCCTGGCTATTATAAACAGTGCTGTAATGAACATTGGGGTACATGTGTCTCTTTCCCTTCTGGTTTCCTCAGTGTGTATGCCCAGCAGTGGGATTGCTGGATCATAAGGCAGTTCTATTTCCAGTTTTTTAAGGAATCTCCACACTGTTCTCCATAGTGGCTGTACTAGTTTGCATTCCCACCAACAGTGTAAGAGGGTTCCCTTTTCTCCACACCCTCTCCAGCATTTATTATTTGTAGATTTTTGGATCGCAGCCATTCTGACTGGCGTGAAATGGTACCTCATAGTGGTTTTGATTTGCATTTCTCTGATAATGAGTGATGTTGAGCATCTTTTCATGTGTTTGTTAGCCATCTGTATGTCTTCTTTGGAGAAATGTCTATTTAGTTCTTTGGCCCAT
>NW_011495032.1:1265983-1308665 GCF_000754665.1 Bison bison bison
AAAGATAAGGTGTCCATATGTGCATGGATTTATCTCTGGGCTTTCTATTTTATTCCATTGATCGATATTTCTGTCTTTGTGCCAGTACCATACTGTCTTGATAACTGTGGCTTTGTAGTAGAGCCTGAAGTCAGGTAGGTTGATTCCTCCAGTTCCATTCTTCTTTCTCAAGATCGCTTTGGCTATTCGAGGTTTTTTGTTTTTCCATACAAATTGTGAATAATTTCACAATTTTCTTTTTTTTTTTACAAATAATTTCACAATTTGTATGGAAAAACAAAAAGCCTCGAATAGCCAAATAATTTCACAATTTGTATGGAAAAACAAATAATTTCACAATTTGTATTATACAATTTTTATAATTTAACTTTTTCTGTTATACATAAAAGTGAAAAAAAAAATAGTGTAATCAGCCTCTAAGTAATTATGATCAACTTGTGAATGATTACCAACATACTATGGTAATTATTCAGCCAAGGATACAAATATGAGTGTGAAATACAAAAGACTGGAAAAATGAAAGGAATAAATCTAAATGAAGCAAAAAAGGAGAGTTGTTGTTGGTGATGTGCTAGAGGGGAGGATTGCATGCTGATCTGGAATGCTGATCTTTTATGATCTGGAATGCTGATGGATTCATGATCTGGAATGATCTGCATGCTGATTCCATGGTTCCTGTGCTAATTCTGAATGATATAACATACCTTAAAAAAAAAAACATATATATATATATATTTATTTATTTATTTATTTTGGATTGTGCTGGGTCTTCATTGCTGCACAGGCTTTTCTCTAGTTGTGGAGACCAAGAGCTACTCTCCAATTGTGGTATGTGGGCCTCTCTTGTTGTAGACCTTGGGCTCTAGAGTGCATGGGCTTCAGAAATTGTGGCACGTGGGGTCATTAGTTGCAGCTCCTGGGCTCTAGAGCACAGGGTCATAGTTATGGCACATGGACTTATTTGCTCCACAGCATGTGGGATCTACCAAGATCAAGGATCCAACACATGTCTCCTATGGGTTAGATCTCCAGGTAGATTCTTTATCACTGAGCCACCAGGGAAATGGATACATTTATCTTTAAGGGTAAAAGCAAGGAGATTAAACCAGAATTATGAGTGTGAATTCTTGCAATATGATTGAAAAAATCAGACCTCGAGAAGCAAGAAATTGGAGGTGCTATCAGAACCATCATTGGATGCAAAAGGCAATCCTGTTAGTAAGGGGTTTGATTTTTCATGCAGATTTCAGAGTTAACAAAAATGAAAGCCTGTGGGGATGGATGTCTGCTCAACTGAAATATGTTACATGTAACAAGCATAGTCTTCCATCTTTTGATGAGGCTAGTTTAGGTAAAAAGTAGTGATTTCTCCACTAGGCCCCGGTGCCCGGAAACGCAACGGCCCGCAAGGCGCGAGGCCGCGGCGCCCCCTGGCGGCCGGCGAACCCCTAACCTCAGCGAGTGCCGGCGATAGGACTCCTCCAAGTGGATCGCACAGAGAAGGCAATGGCACCCCACTCCAGTACTCTTGCCTGGAAAATCCCATGGATGGAGGAGCCTGGTAGGCTGCAGTCCATGGGGTTGCTAAGAGTCGGACACGACTGAGCGACTTCACTTTCACTTTATTAATGTTACAGAGAGGTTGTGTGATCATGTGATAAGGATGCCTTAGTAGGATTCATATAATTGATATAAAATTGTAAAAGATCTCTGAGTGTAACTTTAGTTCTGAGACTTAATAATTTTTTTTTTCTCCATGTCAACATAAAGTCATGGTATAAACCACTGTTTTAACAGTTCTTTGGTTTAGGAAACCAGTTGGTACTTTGGCCTAAAACCTTAAGGAATTGTGTCAGCTTTCACAGAAATTCCTTTGCTTCTTGTTCCCATACCAGAAACCTCCAGTATATGACATAACAGTGTTTTCTCTTTGTTTTGACTGGCCATATGGAATTTCTGAAACATAATTTAAAAGCTGATCTCACTTTGCACTTTCAGTTGATAACACCTTGGCATACTTCTTTGTGCTGTCAATACCTGTGCCAGTTTTAATGAGCTTGAATATTCATTACTGGAGTTGTGTACTCAAACCATTAACCTGTCACTTCTTTGTTCTTCTAAATAGCATCTGAAAGCAGATAGCTTGCAGCTACCTGGTCCCTGGTGATATTCAATTTGTAAGTGAAAAATTACACACATTAATTAGTTCTATGTGTATATGTTTCCCACTTTTTCCTAGGAGTATGAATGTTCACTAGGTTTTCTGTCATTACCAGTTTTGCTAATTGTTTAATTTTTCTTTTGATGAAGCTAGTTTAAGTAAAAAGTAGTGATTTCTCCATTCCTTATTAATGTTACAGAGAGGTTGGGTGATCACATGATAAGGATGCCTTAGTAGGATTCATATAATGGATAGAAGATTGTAAAAGATCTCTGAGTGTAACTTTAGTTCTGAGACTTCATAATTTTTTTCTCCATGTCAACATAAAGTCATGGTATAAACCCATGACAAAATACTTTTTACATAGCCATTCTTGAGTTTTAATTCCACAAAGATGCTACTATATTCAAAAGATTATAAAAAATATAAACTCTCTTAATAAGAAAAGAGAGTAACACCTCTTGTAGCACCAAGTACTGCATAATCTTTTCTGACTGTTGATTTTAGATGACTATGTTGCTCTCTGAGGTCCTCCCAACCATTGAGGTGGAGAAGCAACCTGTCTATATGTCAGGGCAGAATGCTTGACAAAGAAAAGGTTAGGTCTCCAACAATCGGAACTTTACATCTGTCTCTGGTTGAGCTGGTAGGCAAGTCACTCCACTTCTTTAAGTAGCCAAGTCATTACTCACAAGACTGAGAAGATAATTTGTCTTTCACTTCCTCCTAGAGCCACTGTGAGCATCACCTGGGATGTAAGTTCTCTAAAAATGTTAAATCATGTAAAAAGTTCTGTCTCTGTTCTTATTTACAGAGAGTTGATATTCATTTCACTAAATAGTATGGCCTTCGCCAAGTCAACCAATATGCTTGGCATTACTTTTATCAAAGTACCATAGTGAGAATCACAGCATCTAATTATTACTTGGGTGTTGAGTATGTGCCAGGCAATTGGTTGTTTGTAATGTTCGACTTTATTTAATCCTCACAACAATGCTTTGAATAGTGTTTATGATCTCCGCTTCACTACTGAAGAAACCAAACCCAGAGACCTTAGAAACTATCCCAGGCTCCTATAGCTATTAAGTAGCGGACCTGGGGAGAGATTCCTCAGGTTATAGGATGAGGAGAGATTAAGGGTACAAAGTTTCAGTTATGCAAGATGAATACATTCTGAGGATCTAATGTACAGCAATGTGATGACAGTTAACACTATTGTACTGTTTTTCTAGACATCCGCTAAGACACAAAAGAAAATAAAAGAGAAAACGTTAACTGTGAGGTGAAAAGTGAAAGTGAAAGTTGTATCCGACTCTTTGCAACCCCATGGACTATACAGTCCATGGAATTCTCCAGGTCAGAATACTGGAGTGGGTAGCCATTCCCTTCTCCAGGGGATCTTCCCAACCCAGGGATCGAACCCAGGACTCCCACACTGCAGGTGGATTTTTTAACCAGCTGTCACAAGGGAAGCCCAAGAATACTGGAATGGGTAGCTTATCCCTTCTCCAGTCGATCTTCCCAACCTAGGAATCAAACTGGAGTCTCCTGCATTGCAGGTAGATTCTTTACCAGGTCAGCTACCGGGAAAGCCCTAACTGTGAGGTCATGGGTGTTAATTAGTTTGTTGTGTTGATTAATACATAGTGTATAAGCATATATAAACCAACTCATAGATATGAGTTTGAGCAAGCTCTGGGAGTTAGTGATGGATAGGGAAGCCTGGCATGCTGCAGTCCATGGGCTCACAAAGAGTCAGACATGACTGAGTGACTGAACTGATATATTAACATCAACTTGTACACCTTAAATATATACAATTTGCATTCGCCAATCATGCCTCAATAAAGTTGGGAGAAAAAAAATTAATTACTTAAAATTTAGTCAAAAAAACTGCTTAGATAAGAGTACAGAAGAAAAAGATCATGAAACGTCCTACTTTAATTTTGTGTTTGTTGTGCTACTTTAATTTTGTTTTGTTTTGGCCAAATTTGCTAAACGTCCTGCTATCACTTTCCCTATCTGCTTTGAAATCCCAACTCTTGCTATCATATTTGAGGGCACATTTGTCAGTTCTTATTACTTTTAGTTCCTGTTACTCATTGAATGAGCTGAAAAGCCATGGCATGTGCAACTCTCGTGACCCGATGGAGCCTGCCAGGCTCCTTTGTCCAGTGGGATTTCCCAGGTAAGAATACTAGAGTGCCATTTCCTCCTCCAAGGGATCTTCCTGACCCATGGATGACCTGCATCTCCTGTGGCTCCTGCATTGGCAGATTCTTTACTGCTGAGCTACCTGGGAAGCACCACCCCCCATCCCCAACCAACTGAGTGACTTAATGTTTATTAAGTTTATTTAAATATAAATAAATATAAATATTAAACATGAATAAACTTGTTTATTTAAACAATAAAGTTCTTATTGTTTAAAGATCCTATAATTCACTGAATGAGCTGAAAAGCCTTGGTTACACACAGCTGGTATTTGCTCTTACCAAATTACCACTTTCTACTCTCCAAAACTTGCCATACCAAAGAAAAGTGCTCAAACCATGGAAAAGGCACACACTGTTGCATGTTCCCCAGTTGAGTTTATGTCCTCAAACCTTTCTTTTCTATAGCAGAAGTAGAAGCTTCAGTTCTGCTTGAAATTCAACCCTGGCTTTCCTAGTCTTCTCTAGTTTTTGAGAAATCCTCCTGGACTAGCTTATGCTCAGCTGTTTGAGACCTTCACTGGTAAAGTCAGTTTCCTCAAGCAGAAATGTTAAATTTTGTCTGTATTTTCAGATTCCAAAAACAATGTCTTGCATGTAGTTATTTTCACAAATGAATTGGTAATTTGGTGCCACACACAGACCCGCATTTTAATTTGAAAACAGACATAATTGTGAGGGTAGGCTTTAAAATGTTTCCTCACAGATTTAGAAGCAATATATATAATAGAGGACATTATTTCTTCTTTCAGCAATTCAAAGGAAGAAAAGCATTCAGTTTATTTAAAGCTTAACAAAGGAACTAAATTATCTTGATGAACTATTATGACCAGTCATGGTGTGGATTTTGATTACTGATGGGCAAACTCCCATATCAAGTTACACACATTTTAAAAAATGCATATTTTTTTCTCCACAATTGGTGAGACAAGTTGTAAAGACTAGACATATTTGTTTCTGTTGGGATCCCTGAAATATTCATTTTTGTCATGGAATTACACTTGAGTCAAAACCAAATATCTCAAACTAGAGGAACTATGCTAGAATTCAGTACATTGTTGGAGGTGTCCTGCATGCCGGCAGGGCAATATATATTGCTGAATTATTCTCATTATTTAGGGCTTCCCAGGTGATTCAGTGGTAAAAGAATCCACTTGCTAATTCAGGAGATGCAGGTTTGATACCTGGGTTGGGAAGATTCCCTGGAGGGGGGAATGGCAATCCACTCCAGTATTCTTGCCTGGGAAACCCCATGGACAGGAGTCATGGGGTCTCAAAAGAGTTTAAAACTACTTAGTGACTAAATGACAGCAGCAGCAGCATTATCTGTAGTTGCACCATAAAAGACAAATACAAATATGGAAACTTCTAAAATATGAATAATTTGGACCCTTAAAGAGAGTAGTTTTGGGCTACTGGGTAGGTTGGTTCCTTAAAGCTGATTCTTTATACCAAGAACTGAAAATGTCTGCAGACCCATGTAATCAGGCAGAAAATAGGTGAGTTGCTCAAAATATACCATATCTTCATGAGCATCTATTGAGTTTTTATGTTCAGAAATTTCTTTTCTTTTTTTTTATATTGGGTTTCTATGTATCAAGTTACTGTTTTTTCTTTGATTTTTCAAACTTTTCATTACAATGGCAATTGATCCAGATAGGCAAAACTGGAAGAGGTTTTAGAAAATTGTTCCTTGGTGTACCATAATATTTGAAAGTGAGAGCAATGTTGAGTTTATTTTAATTCTGTGGGGTCCATCTCAGTGCCTGACACCTTTTTGGTATTCAGTAATCTTTTAGTTAAATTGTGCATTACCTGCCACCATCCACAGTCATCATACCAAGCCCTGTGTTAGACTTAAGTGAATCTTGTGGTAACTGTGGGTTTTCTCAAGGTCATAAAAACACAGAGAGTCATAGTCAAAACCAACCCAGTGATTCTTATTTTTGTTGTGTGCTGTGCTCAGTCGCTCAGTCCTGTCTGACTCTTTGCAACCCCATGGACTGTAGCCTGCCAGGCTCTTCTGTCCATGGGGATTCTCCATGCAATAATACTAGAGTGTGTTGCCATACCCTCCTCTAGGGGATCTTCCCAACCCAGGGATGGAACCCAGGTCTCCTGCATTGCAGGCAGATTCTTTACCATCTGAGCCACCAGGAAAACTTTATTATAAATCAGTATTAGTTTATAAATTTATATTCCTGTTATAAATCAGAAATTTTTAGTATAAATCAGTGTTACTATATTACTGGCTTTTCTGACCTCTATAGTAATTTTCTGATTGTAGATTTATTGATTTCATGCAATCTAAAAGGTCGGTTTTAAAGGAAGACACAGTGATTGGTAGAGTTTGCCTGGGGTTTTGCCAAGAAGTGACATTTTAACAGCAGAATTATCTGGTTTCTTCCCCCGAAGAGACCCATAATGCTTAAGGTGATTCTTTGCTCTGTCTTTTTTACCTATCATTACACCAGTTATTACTTCCCTCTCTTGACTAAGTTGCATATTTCAAGAGCTCCCCAAATTTACCTTTCACATGACTTTTTTTCCATCTTCATTTAGGCATCAGTTCTGCTAAATGAATACCTCCAATGCTTCTATTGAAATTCTGGCTCTTGAAGGCCTTAACTATATTTATTCTTCATATAATTATCCATTTTATTCTTTACAGTTTGTCTATGGTTATATTTGCCACATACTATCATATTTCATTTTAATTTACTAAACAGATTTATTTTATTTTATTTTTTAACTTTACAATATTGTATTGGTTTTGCCATATATCAACATGAATCTGCCACAGGTATACATGTGTTCCCCATCCTGAACCCTCCTCCCTCCTCCCTCCCCGTACCATCCCTCTGGGTCATCCCAGTGCACCAGCCCCAAGCATCCAGTATCGTGCATTGAACCTGGACTGGCGACTCATTTCATATATGATATTATACATGTTTCAGTGCCATTCTCCCAAATCATCCCACCCTCTCCTTCTCCCATAGAGTCCAAAAGACTGTTCTATACATCAGTATCTCTTTTGCTGTCTCATATACAGGGTTATTGTTACCATCTTTCTAAATTCCATATATATGCATTAGTATACTGTACTGGTGTTTTCTTTCTGGCTTACTTCACTCTGTATAATAGGCTCCAGTTTTGTCCACCTCATTAGAACTGATTCAGAAGTAGTCTTTTTAATGGCTGAGTAATACTCCATTGTGTATATGTACCACTGCTTTCTTATCCATTCATCTGCTGATGGACATCTAGGTTGCTTCCATGTCCTGGCTATTATAAACAGGGCTGCAATGAACATTGGGGTACACGTGTCTCTTTCAATTCTGGTTTCCTCAGTGTGTATGCCCAGCAGTGGGATTGCTGGGTCATAAGGCAGTTCTATTTCCAGCTTTTAAAGAAATCTCCACACTGTTCTCCATAGTGGCTGTACTAGTTTGCATTCCCACCAACAGTGTAAGAGAGTTCCCCTTTCTCCACACCCTCTCCTGCATTCATTGCTTGTAGACTTTTGGATTGCAGCCATTCTGACTGGTGTGAAATGGTACCTCATAGTGGTTTTGATTTGCATTTCTCTGATACTGAGTGATGTTGAGCATCTTTTCATGTGTTTGTTAGCCATCTGTATGTCTTCTTTGGAGAAATGTCTATTTAGTTCTTTGGCCCATTTTTTGATTGGGTCATTTATTTTTCTAGAATTGAGCTATAGGAGTTGCTTGTATATTTTTGAGATTAGTTGTTTGTCAGTTGCTTCATTTGCTATTATTTTCTCCCATTCTGAAGGCTGTCTTTTCACCTTGCTTATAGTTTCCTTTGTTGTGCAGAAGCTTTTAAGTTTAATTAGGTCCCATTTGTTTATTTTTGCTTTTATTTCCAATATTCTGGGAGGTGGGTCATAGAGGATCCTGCTGTGATGTATGTCAGAGAGTGTTTTGCCTGTGTTCTCCTCTAGGAGTTTTATAGTTTCTGGTCTTATGTTTAGATCTTTAATACATTTTGACTTTTTAATTCATTTTAATTTCTTTTTAAGAAAAATATCTAGTCTTCCATAAACAGGTTAGTATCAGTCATTATCTCTCCCTCTCAGTCCCCGAGATTATATTCTGTAATTTTTTTATCATAAACATTGTATTGCTGCTTATTTTTGGAGTAAAGACTGTCTGTCTAGACTCAGCATTTATTCCTATTGACTCTGCTGGGTCTTCCAACTATCCACATACAGAACAGGTGAAACTGTATCTGCTTTGATACTTTTTAGCATCTAAGCAGACTCCAGCTTAGTGACATCTTATGAAAATGAATATTGCCTCTTTTCCCATCTCTTCAATTCTTGCCTCTCTAATACTTTCAAAGTGAAAGTCGCTTTGTAGTATCTGACTCTTTGCCACCCAATGGACTGTAGCCTGCCAGGCTCCTCTGTTCATGGAATTCTCCAGGCCAGAATACTGGAATGGGTAGCCTTTCACTTCTCCAGGGGATGTTCCCAACCCAGGGATTGAACCCAGGTCTCCCGCAAAGCAGGCGGATTCATTACCATTGGAACCACCAGGGAAGTCCCTTTCTGACACTTTAAACAGTACTAATGAAAAATATCATGTTGCATTCCCAAGAATCCCCTTTTAGGAAGGTTCGTCTTGCTTGTATTCAAGTCTGCATCTCTTTACTTATAGGACTACAGATTATAAAACCTATGGGCTCCATCAATGTTTTCCCTAGTCCTTCCTATTTCCTAAGTATTTTCTAAAAGCTGACATTCTAATGGATATTGTAAGAATGACATTGTAAGGAGGAGAGATTGAGAAAGTATGGTAAAGCATGTAGGATATTTTAAATAGCACCTAAGCAGCAGACTTAATTATCTGGTTAATACACTCACTTGAATTTTAGATCCAAGGGATGGACAATGGTAGCAAATGGGAGCAAAAGACTCATGTGTGTGCGGGTGTCTGTGTGTGTGTGTTATGTATTCATTTATGACAACATAGCCTGGTGATCCAAATACTGGAGTTTTTAATCCAACTCTTAAGAAGATGATGGAAATTCTTCCCAGTTTCTCAAAGGTTGATGTTTCTATTTTTTAGCGAAGTGTGATAATTGCTAAATACAACTATATTTGTTAAAATGTATAATTTGGTAGTTTCCTAGATGGTGCATTGGTAAAGAATCTGCCTGCCAATGCAAGAGACATAAGGGATGCGGGTTCGATCCTTGGGTTTGCGAAGATCCCCTAGAGAAGGAAATGGCAACCCACTACAGTATTCTTGCCTGGAGAATTCCATGGACAGAAGAGCCTAGTGGGCTATAGCCCAAGGGGTCACAAAGTTTCAGACATGACTGAGCACACACAGTGCTCACACACATAATTTGGTAGAACTTTGGGAGAACATCTTGAAAGTACTGCTAGTAAGATACCATTTCATATGAATAAACTTTGGACATTTTTTACTTTTTAAGTTCTGAATGACATTTATTCTGTTTTGACTTCTTCTAAGGTTGTTCTGATCACCAAAACATTCCTTGTAATTTAAAGGAAATTTAGGATCAATAAATCACTGAAAGTCTGATGAGATGCAGCATCAAAGCAGCTCTATTCACCAGAAAGGAGTTACAATGACTAATTAATAAGCACTAATGAGCTTCTGCATCTTTACATGAGTTATATGCTTGATAATTTTTTATTTTGAAGTTTTAATGAAATTAAAATTCTACACAATAGCTAATAAAGATAGCTTTAATATTTATAAAAACAGAAGATATTTGAGAGACGTTTTATTAGAAAACTTGAAATTATCCCATGTCTTGGATTGGATTTTAAGATTTCCAATTGACATCAATTTAGGAATTAAAAAGAAAAAAAGAATACCCATGCCCTAGTTGTGCTTCCATTTCATGTATACATTTGGGAACATTCTTAATTTTAGGGATCTCACTTAGTTGAAGGCCGTCAGTGAGTTCAAAATACTGTTTCAGGGGCCTCACAGTAAATTAGAGTTTGTGATCATTATTAAAGAACTCCCTGGACTTCTTACAGCTTTGGTTTTCCATCTCTTTTTGTCTTGAGACTTTGTTCTAACAAAAACACACATGAAAGGAGCGAGAGAGAAGAGACAAAGAAAATAACTCCTCTGAATAAAGTTTAAATCCTGCAGGAGGTCTGGAGTTTGCCAAATGTCTCTCCTTTTTTCCTGGCAGCCCCTGGAGTCCTTTGTGAAAGCTTGAGGGCTTCAAGGAGCACAGGATGGAAACCACAGCACACAGCATGTTTTCAAGATCAAAGGATATATTCGGACACTTGTAGTAAAATGCAAAGTATCCAAATATAATGTTCAGTCTTATTTTACTAGTAATTTATTTCTTTGTAATGTATCTATCCATCATTTTTTCCAACTCATTACTTCTTTTAAAAATCTGAATTAGTATATGATACTTATTATTTTGTAAAATTAATTGGTATTTGAGTATAGCTGATTTACAATGTTATATTAATTTCTGCTGTATAGCAAAATGAATCAGTTATGCATATACATTTAGATTAGTTTCTCATATAGGTCATTACAGAGTACTGAATAGAGTTCCCTGTGCTATACAGTAGGTTATTATTAGTTATCTATTTTACATATAGTAGCGTGTATATGTTCAGTAAGTGTTATGGTGAATTAAGTCCCTAATTTGAATCAAATATGATCAAGAGGGAAGAGAAGAAATATTAATTTTTAAATTAATTTAAAATTTATTATATAAAATTTATTATTAATTTAAATTAATTAAAGCAATTTTAGTGCTTTATGTGATTTAATGCTATGTGGTGTTTTTACTGGAGGTCTCTATGTTATGCATTTGTACAGATATGAGTTTGTGAAAGGTTGTTTTTCTTTTTTCCTTGAAGTACTAAAAGTATTTTCTTTGAGTAAAATTTGAAACCACTGTGGAAATTTATGATATTTACCAACTGCCTTTATATGGTCATATTACTCTATGGTTAGTTTATATCTCATTATTTCTGTGATTGCCAGCTGGTCAAATATATAATTTTATTTGTTTTACTTGCTGATGAAACTGAGCTGTTTTCACTAATTATAACAGTTACTTCGGATAAGCATGTTAGTCACTTAGTCATGTCCAGCTCTTTGCAGCCCCATGGACTCCTGTCCAGGGATTGGGCAGGACAAGCCTGTCAGGCACCTCTGTTTGTGGGATTTCCCAGGAAAGAATATTGGAGTGGGTTATTATTTCCTCCTCCAGGGGATCTTCCCGACCCAGGGATCAAATCTGTAAGCAGATTCTTTACTGTCTGAGTCATCAGGAAGCCCATAATCAAATAAATCAAGGACATGATTGATGAAAAGGAAATGTTCTCAAAAATATTTCAAAAATTGAGATTATTTTATAAACTGATCTATATTTTCACAATAAAGCAGAAAATTGAAGCTGTATTATTGTGAACAGCAACAACAAAACACTTGCCTCAATATAATTTCATGAATTTCTTTTGATTTTTAAAAAATTTTACATGAGTAAATTTCTTGATTTTCTTCTGCAGTTTTGATTACTTAAATATACACATACTGAGTTCATATATATGCCACACCTATGTATGGTTTTGGAAATACAGATGAATGACGATTTATATATTAATTCAAGGGTAAGTTAGAAATGTAGGCAAATAATTTCAGTAAAATGTTTGGGTATCATATGATGTTAGAAATATACCGAAGGCAAAATTTATAGCAGAAGAAATATTGACTTTCTGTGGTGGAACCTTTACAAAAGAGATACAGCTTGTGCAGGGGTTTCAAGAATGAATAGAAATTTCTAAATGAACAAAAATGGGTCAAAGAGTAGTACTGGGTGAGGGAACAATGGTGTCTTTACATGCAGAGATGCAGCCCAAATGCTTTTCTGTTTAATATTTGAGAAATGTCTTGTTTCCATCTTTTATTCTTCAACTGGCTGATTGTTTTACCCAGGACAAATAAATGAAAAACACAAAACTTTCTGTTAGTAGTAATTTTTGTAAATCTATCTGTAATACATACAAAGGTATCTGGAGAAGAAAATGTTTTAGATCAAAGTTTTTAGATTTGACTGTGCAGAAGTTTGGGTTCCAAAAACACTCTGTGAAACTGCAGAAGCAGCAACGGCATGAAAAGCTTTTCTGATTCTCTACTTTAACCAGAATAGTCTCACCTTAAACTGGTTTTAATATTGAGGTTCTTCATTTAGGAAAGGAAAAAAAAAACAAAACAAAACAGCGTTCTATCACAAAAAGTAAATGCACAGGCAAGATATATTTAACTGAAATCCCTTATAGACTTAGACGTGGTCATTTTCTTTTTTCTTTTTTTATATGTTTCAGATGACAGGATAATTGAGAGATTGTTTATTGACTTGGAAATTCTCATCCCATGAAATCCATATTTACTTATTTGCAGGTCACTCATTTTTCCCCTGATAATTTTAGAAAATGTCAGGGAAAAAAGACACAGTGATTGATCATATTTGGATAGAGTTAATCCATGAAAAATTAAAACTCGATCTTGAAAACTGTAATGTATAACAATTTTCAGAGAAAAAGAAAATAGTTAAAGGCATGGGGAAAGAAAACATGGAGCAAAAGCTGCATAGTGTCAAGTATGGACATTCTGGTCCCACTTCTACTATATGTAGAAAAAAATAAACCATAGAAAGTTAAGGTTTAATTCCTGTGATAAACCTATACAGCATACTAAAAAAGCAGGGACATCATTTTGTGAAAAATGTCCGTCTAGTCAAAGATATAGTTTTTCCAGTAGTCATGTACGGATGTGAGAGTTGGACCATAAAGAAGGCTGAGTGCTGAAGAATGGATGCTTTCAAACTGTTGTGCTGGAGAACTCTTGAGAGTCCCTTGGACAGCAAGGAGATCAAACCAGCCAATCCTAAAGAAAATCAACCCTGAATATTCGTGTGAAGGATTGATGCTGAAGCTGAAGCTCCGACACTTCGGTCAGCTGATGTGAAGAGCCAACACACTGAAAAAGACCCTGATGCTGGGAAAAATTGAAGGCAGGAGGAGAATGAGGTAATGGAGGATGAGCTGGTTGGATGGCATCATCGACTCAATTGGCATGAGTTTCAGCAAACTCCCCGAGATAGTGAAGGACAGGGAAGCCTGGCATGCTGCAGTCCCTGGGGTCACTGAATCAGACATGACTGAGCAACTGAACAACAACAACCTGATTTTTAAATAAGTATTTTTAAACAAGAAGATAAATTTAAATAACAGTACGTGTCTTGGAGCCCTCCACCTGTTTGTATCACATACTGTAAATAAATATGCTTAGGAAATGTAAGATAAACCAAGTATAAGAGTGGGCTTCCCTGGTAGCTAGGATAGTAAACAGTCTGCCTGCAATGCAGGAGACCCAAATTCTATCCCCAGGTTGAAAAGATCTCTTGGAGAAGGGAATGGTACCCACTCTAGTATTCTTGCTTGGAGAATTCCATGGATAGAAGAGCCTGGCGAACTACAGTCCATGGGATTGCAATGAGTTGAACACAAATGAGTGACTAACATTTTCACTTTCAGAGTGCATCAGAATCACCTGGAACTATTGTTAGAATACAAATTGCTGGTCCTCATGCCCAGAGTTTCTGATTCCGAGGGTCTGGGTTAAGCCAGAAAATATGCTAGGTGACACTGCTGGTCCCATGACTAACACTTAAGAGAGAAACAGATCATATGAATTTGAATTACTGAAATTCTGTCTTCAGATAAGAAGAAAATAATGATCATATTTCTACCTACAGGGTTGTGGAGGTCTTCTTTATTAAACAAATTTCATAGTTTTGTTTTAGAAATTAAGTTTAGAAAGTTTGCAATAATGACTGTAACAATATCCCTTACTGCTATTTTAACTCAATTTTTAGGTACATAGAGCTTCTTCCTATTAATATTTTCCACAAAATTGATTTATGTTTAATTATAAACAAATTTAACTTATTCTGTATTTTTTTTGCTTTTGTGGTATACTACTCTGGGAATTTAAAATTTTACATTTATATTTTTAAGATGAACTCAATTGAACCTATGTATATCTCTCAAAAATTTTTACCTATAATTTGCATAACTTGAAACCAGATGGCAGAAGTGATTTCTTATATAAACATATGATAATATTTGTAAATTTATCTTTTCAAAAACAGTCAGCCAAGACTTTTCATTAAAAGATACGAACCTGAAGTCTTTAAGAAATACCATTTGAAGATTATTGATTTTTAAACCAAGTTTGCCTTATTAAATTTCTCTTCCTTTCCCTAAAAAAAGTCATTTTATCATTTTCAATATCATTATGTAAAAGTATATTGTAAAAACATTATGTAAAAACACTTTATGAATGTTACTTTTTCCTGAGTATCATTATTTGGGCACACACCCAAACCTACTGATAATGCTGCCATCCTCACAATGCAAGAGAAATATACTGAAGGGAGAATAATTCTGATATCCAAATATTTGAAGAAGTAACATTTGAAAGGGATATAGATTTTGGTTTAGCATAGTGTCAGTGGAGGGAAGTTATAGGAAGACATATTTTATCCTAATGTAAGAGAAAATATCTAAACAGAATGATAGAGCAATTAAATAATTCTCTGATGCACTCTATAAGTGTCTTCAAATTATGAGTGTGTGCTTGTAAGAAATCCTGTACGATAGATTCTGAACAAGTTTGAGTGTTAGAATGGATGCTGTCCTGATTTTTTTATGGTTCTTATAATTTAAGCTAGTTTTTTTCCTCCTAAAGCTCATTTTCTTTGTTATTTTATTAGCTTTTTAAGTCTTTTTAATATTCATGTAGGTAAGAGTTTAAAATTCCTTGGAGCCTTGCATTCTAAAGATTTTTTTATTAACACATGCAATTTGTTGATCATTTTGTTTAAACCATAGACATAAGTTGAAGAAATGCTATTCTCAACATGAATTATGGAAGGAATACAACTGAAAAAAAGAAAGACCTTAAAGAGAAAGAAAAAAAAATGGGTGCATGTAAGGTCTTTTGATTTTAAAAATAAGATAGTTTTTGAAAATTGCCATTCTTTGGTTATTTCTTTAGCTTCTAGGTGTCAGTCTAGATGGTGAATGGAAAGATAATCATTACCCTTCAGAGGTAAGAAAATCTCCACAGGTTTTATAGAACTTATTTGATTTCAATAAGCATTAAAAGGTTTTATAATTTTTGCACTGTCCCACATTCAGTGTAAAGCCAGGATTGATTCTGCTCTGAGCTCAGCAGGATGAAACTCTTAGCAAGTATGAAACTCTCTTAATTGGCCCACATCCTTTCAGTAGGACTATTACTCAGTCAGAGGCCATTATTTGTGATAACCCACTATTGACTTGGCAACTAAACCAGGGAAAAAGGTTGTTAATAACCCCTGCTCAGAGACCAGATTAGTTGACCAGTCCTGGAGTTTATAATCCAGTATATGGAATAAACATATAACCATCACTGCAGTCAGACTACTTTAAGCCCTATACCTGAGGCGGTACAGTATGTGAGAACTGAGTGTAGCACTAGGGTCAAGCTTGTTTTAAAATCCTAGCTTAGATGTTTACTTTGACATTATGCTAATTATTTAACTTATTTGGGGCACTAGAAATATAAAAACAATCAAGACGTATTATCTGCTTACTTTTAAGGAAATTATTACTAGCATATTTGTTAATGCAGTCAGTTATTGTTATTACACTTTGTAATATCCACTATGTATAATTGTAATGGACTCTGATGGCGCCACACTAGAGATGCTGCATCTCGGAAGCCACAGAAGGATTGCCTGACTACTTAAGGAGGTCAGGACAAGTTTCCTGGAGGAAAGAACAATTGAACTAAAACTAGTAGGAAAAGTTGAATTAATAGCTCTTTAGTAAATATTGTGTGTTTATTTGTGTCGAGCACATAATTTCCATAATAGTGAACTAGCTTAGTAGGACAATCCAACGATATAGGAAATCTTATTCCACATGAGAACATAGATGTTTAGGGAGATTATATAAGATCATTATTTACATACAGCATGTTGTAGCTGAGCTCAAAGTCCAAACAAAGTTAATGCTATCAACCTATTTGCAATATTGTGCAGTGTTAGACAAATAGAATAGTGAGTCTTCGCTGTCTTACCTCAAAAAAAAAAAAAAAAAAGGATTCTATGAAAACTGATTAGAATGCTACTTGACAGTAGAATGAGGGTGGAAGATCTGAGCATTATTTCAGGGGGACTCCTTCCCATAAAAAACTAGCTGGAGAAACGAGAAATGGGAATAATGTTTCAAAAAAGAATAGTTAGAAAGATAACATAAAATTATGATGGATTTAACACTTTGTATTTTACCAGTAGTGTTTGACTAAAGAAATTCATTAGGTTGTTGAGGGTAAAAGCCTGAAAACAAGGCATTGGGGATGAATGTTGAAAGAAGGAGTAGATGAAGGGAGTAAAGCCCATTCTTGCGAGCCATGAACATGTAATGAACATTTGAAACACATACACCTACACACACACACACACACACAAATATATATATATATATATATGTACATTATATATATATTTCAAACATATATATATATTTAAAAAAATGCTTGTTTGTGTGCACACTAACTAGAGACTTTTAAAATAAATCACTTCTCTTTTTACTGATACACCATTTTGTTCTAAAATTGTGATAATCAGATGGAAGTGGGGGTAGGTTGCATTTTGAAGTGTAAATTCTAGATGTGAACATCTTTAAGTATTTTAAAATTTGTCCTCACTGTTAGGAAAAGGTGTGATTTCACAGTATTCTTTGCAAAGAGTAGAAAGACAAAATTTAGAATATTATCAAGGAAGTAGTCTATCACTTTTTTTTTCCTCTCTCTCTCTTTAGCTCTGCTCTTCCAGACTGGCTTTCCAATCTTGAATTTCACTAATAAGCCCTACTGCTTCTAATGATTTCTTTCCACTGCTCTGTCTGTATTTAATTCTTATTATTAGGTCTGCTTTCCCATCTGAATTTGCTTTCAATGGAGGAGAGGTATCAAATATATGTAGGACTATTTCACTGTTAAGCAGAGCTTGATATGAATGTAAAATTAAAAAAATACATAAAATGAAATAGTTTTTGCCTCTGTCTACATTTATCCCCACCCACTCAATTATTATTTTAAAGGAGTCCATGAGAAATAATGGAAGAAATAAAAAGAATGAGGGAAAATATTGGGAAATAAATAATTTAAGTTTTCAGCTTGGGAAACTAGAAAAAGAAAAGCAAATTAAATCCCAAGAAAGTAAAAGCAATACTATGAATTAAAACAGAAATCAATGAATTACAAATAAGAGAATAGGGAAAATCAACAAGCACAAAACAAGTTCTTAAAATGATGAATAAAATAATAAGCCCCTAGCTAGGCTAACTAGCTAAAAAAGGAGAGAGGAAAATATTTACTAAAAAAGGAAATAAAAGAGGGGTATCATTATGGACACTATGGACATTAAAAGGATAATAAATGAATACAATAACCAACTTTATGCACACAGACTTGATAACCTAGATGAGATACACCAATTCCTTGAGGGAGACAATCTGTCAAAACTCACAGAAGAAGTAGACAATCTGAATAGTTCTATTTAAAAAACTGAATTAATATCTAATAACCTACCAAAATAGAAAGCACCAGGCTTAGATGGTGAATTCTACCTAATTTAAGGAAGAAATTACAGTAAACCAACTCTCTACAGTCTTTTCAGAGGATAAAAGCAGAGAGAATGTTCTAACTTACTCCGAGGCCCACGTTACTCTTATACCAAAACCAGACAAAGACAAAGAAAGAACAAAACCATAAACAAAAATATAGATCCATATTTCTCATGAATATAGATGCAAAAATCCTTAGCAAGCCACATCTAACAAAGTAGAAAAATTATACACTGTGACCAAGTGGGATCTATCCTCAGGTATGCAAAGTTGGTTCAACACTTGAAAATCAGTAGGTGCAATCCATCACAGCAAGAGGCTAAAAAGAGATGCAGAACATGCTCTGACAAAATCCAACACCATTTAGTAAATCTTTAATACAATTTTCTGTTGATGAGTGGAGCTGTGTTCCCTCCCTGCTATTTGCTATGCTAAGTCACTTCAGTCATGTCCGACTCTGTGCGACCCCACAGACGGCAGCCCACCAGGCTCCCCCATCCCTGGGATTCTCCAGGCAAGAACACTGGAGTGGGTTGCCATTTCCTTCTCCAACGCATGAAAGTGAAAAGTGAAAGTGAAGTTGCTCAGTCGTATCGGACTCCCAGTGACCTCATGGACTGCAGCCCACCAGGCTCCTCCATCCATGGGATTTTCCAGGCAAGAGTACTGGAGTGGGGTGCCATTGCCTTCTCCACCCTGCGATTTACCTGGGGTCAAACTATGGTGGAGGTAATGAAGATAATGGTAACCTCCTTCAAAAGATCCCATGCATGTACTGCTACACTCAGTACCCCCAAGCCTGCAGCAGGCCACCACTGACCCATGCCTCCTCTGGAGACTCCTGGACAGCAGAAACATTACTTTGCCAACAAAGTTCCATCTGGTCAAGGCTGTGGTTTTTCCAGTAGTCATGTATGGATGTGAGAGTTGGACTATAAAGAAAGCATCAATTTTTCAAATGATGCTTTTGAACTGCAATGTTGGAGAAGACTCTTGAGAGTTCCTTGGACTGCAAGGAGATCCAACCAGTCCATCTTAAAGGAAATCAGTCCTGAATATTAACTGGAAGGACTGATGTTGAAACTGAAACCCCAATACTTTGTCCACCTGATGCGAAGAACTGACTCATTTGAAAAGAACCTGATGCTGGGAAAGATTGAGGGCAGGAGGAGAAGGGGACGACAGAGGATAAGATGGTTGGATGGCATTACCAGCTTGATGGACATTAGTTTGAGTAAACTCCAGGAGTTGGTTGTGGACAGGGAGGTCTGATGTGTTGTAGTCCATGGGGTTGCAAAGAATCAGACAAGACTGAGCAACTGAACTGAACTGGCTGAACACTCATTCATGGTAATACTCTCAGTAAACTAGGAATAAAAGGGAATTTTTTAACTAATTTTCCATCTGGAGTAATTAAGATTGACCAAAGAGGTAGGATTGAATTTTAGGATTTATTAAATTTGTTTTTTAAATGTTTGTCATACTGTATGATAGTTAATGGTTAGACAATTTATATACCTTATATTCATTACTTAAGATCTCCTAGGAAATTAATTATACTAGGCAAACTTTATTAAAGAGGCATGAATCACTGAAATATTATTAATTAAAAGGATCAAATGAAGATAATAAGACTTCTTTGTTTCTTGTGCTCCAAGTAAAAGTATAAAATTCTATGTTATGGGATAAATTCATTTTTAATATATTTTTGTCAATCAATAAATACTTACTGATTGCATGTTAAGTTCTCAAAAAAAAAGCTATGGGAAAATACAAAAATATGAAAGGCATAGTTTAAAATTTTCAGCTTTAATTGTGAAACTAATATATGTATGTATGTGTATTTATACTTTTATATTCTTTTACGATTGAAAATTCCAAACATGCAAATCAGTGGAGAGAAGAGTAAAACAAAACTTCAGCAATTCCTGGGTCTGTTTGTTTTTGTATACATTCCACACTTTTGCCTGCTTACTTCTGTGTTCTTTGTAATGGGAAGCAGACCCAGTGAGTTAGGATTTGCAACCTTCTCTGTCCTTCTCACCTGATTCTAGCAGTGGGAGACGTAAGGAATGGGACTTGAGGCCCCCAACAGGTTTCTTCTTATCCTTTCATACTCACTAGCTTCACAGAACATGTTAACATGTTGCTTTATTAACCTCATCAACGTTTTTCTTAATTTTAAATAAATAACAACCATCATGCTGTTTTACCCATAAATACCTCAGTAATGCATCTGGAAAAATAAAAACATTATCCTCATGACCAAACTATCATCATAACATCTAACAAAATTAGCAATAATTTCCACACCATTTTTTTTTGCATTTTTTAATAATCTGAACTGTACTTTGTCCTTTATATTTGAATTGTTTGAAACATACTTCAATGAAGATCCCCATATTTTAGTATATCTCATGCAATATTTGGGGCTATTTGTACCAAAAGAGTAATTTTCATTTATCTGAATTTCAAATTTAACTAAATGTTCTATGTTTTTATTTGGTAAATTTAGCAATCATACATCTAATTTGGTTATTATGTTTTTATAGGTTATGAGTGTTTGCCAAGTCTTGGTTCAGTTACCAGTAGTAAATATGATGAGATAGTCAAGGTTGTATGGCACTTATATTATATAAGTAAGGATGCTAATCAAGCAATAAACAATTGGATGAATAAGATCTTGACAAGCACCATAAGAAAAAAAAAAAGTGGTGAATGTGACTGGAAGATGGGGACAAATGCACACTCAGGGAAAATTCCTCTTAGGAAATGACATTGACCTGACTGAAAAATTACAGAAGGCAGCCAGACATGTGCAAATTCTAAGGAAATGTGTTTTTAGAATAGAGGATTGAAGATGTAAACTTTCTGATGTGGGAACAAATGATATATACTTTTGTTTGTTTGTTTTTGTTTTTACTGAAGACTGCAATAAGGTATTTGTTTCTGGACTGTCTTGAATAAATAGGAAAGTATTCTGAGATAAGAGTCGAAGAAGTAGAAAGGCACCATCAGGTAGAAAGACACCATGTTATTTAGAGGATTTTTGTGTCATCAGATGGGCTTCCCTGGTGGCTCTGATGGTAAAGAATCTGCTTGCAATGCAGGAGACCTGAGTTCTATCCCTGGTCAGAAAGATCTCCTAAAGAAGGGAATGGCAACCCACTCCAGTATTCTTGCCTGGAAAATTCCATGGACAGAGGAGCCATGGAATAGCATTTTGGGCTCTATACTCAAGTATAATGGGGGGCTTTAAAGCAGGAAAACAACAAGAAATTATTTTCTATGGGAAGAGATCATTTTGGCTGCAGAGAACTGTTAGAGGGGAATGGTGAATTTTGGACTAGTTTGCAGGGGGTAATTATGGTAGACTAGCAGGAGGTCTAAGTAGTTCAGGCAGAGTAGCAGTGGAGACAATAGAGGAGGCAGTCTGAAAACCTGGCCTTCCAGGGTGATTCAACCAGCTGTACTTAACCTCTTTCCTTACACTTCTAATAGTCTCATGAGTAAAACACCCACTGTCACCACATCTAAAATGCTATATTGAAATTTCTGATTATGCTATGTTTCCCCTTCCTAGACTTATATACCTCTTCGGGACAGACTAAATGGTTTTTCATAGCATCTTGCTCATATTCAGTGCTCAAATCATATGTGGAGAGGAAATTATTTAATGGGAACTTGTTTCACATTCCATAAATACTTTTTAATGAATGTGGCTCCTGCAGTTCTATTAATTAAAAAGCCAATATATAAGATATATAACTATGGCTGTTATATATGATATATATTATATATGACATTTATATAAAATATATTGCTATATATCAAGCATATGATATGTAATTAAGGCATTATAGAAAATTTAAAGCCTATTTGTTTTTTAACCCTTGAAAGCTAAGTTTGGAAAAATATGTTTGTAAGCCACTTGGGATCATAACAAAAGCAATCAAACACATGTTTTTAACCTCTTAAAGAAAGCCAGATGTAATTTCCTCAATTTTCATGACTATATTGTATGTTTGATATCAGACCTCATTTTTTCTCCTTTTTCATTGAAGGCCAATCCCTGTTATCTTATAATCTGTAATATCTTCACACCTATCAACTTAATGAAATCACTTTTCAAAATGTCACAACTGCATTGTGATAAAAAATGCACCCAACTGCAGCATTCCCCCGCTGCCTGCAGTTAGATGTCCTTACAGTAATATCTCACACACACACATTCTACTGGATTTCAGCTACATGAAATTTACCATATTTCATGAAGCAATATAATGTCCTGGTTCTTTTACAATTATGATTACTAATTAACCATTTGTGTCATAACTTTAATTTTTATTTACCTTTAACACTTGGGGAAGGAATCATTTCTATTTTGTTAAATTTTCTTTGCCTCAGATGAGCTTGAAGCTTGGAATTCAGCAAGTTTATCATGAATAAGTAACTGACATAATGAACTAAATAGTAGCCTTACTAAACCTAATGATACAAAGTCAACTGTGGTTATCTCCCTAAGGGTGTTGAGGGGGTAGGAGGATGAGAAGAGTTCTGGTTAGAGGTGTACCCATGAATTAAAACAGCCACTGCTAACAAAATTGCACTCACCATGTTCTAGGGAAGCTCAACATAATATAATGCATGAGGACTTTGGGACATTTTTGAGAACATTATTCATAAAAGTAGTATTTGATATACAGTTATCTTATAGCTTCTGTGTGAATGCTTATTTGTTAACCATGTGAGATTTATAGAATTACCTATCAAGGCTTCTCTGTAATTGACTAGTATTTCATTATTTAGCACAGCTCCTTTGTTGTAAGACAATCTTTAATCTATCCTGTAATTATGTTCTTATCAAATCAAAGCTGGTCTATACCTTATTCCCCACAGGCCATAGGAAAACTTGAGAATTCCTTTGTTATATAAAATCCATCTACATTCGGCAAGATTCTTCTGAAAACCCAGTCCCTCATTTTGTTACATATTTTTGCCTCTCTAGTTCTTACTTCAGTGAATGGAAACTTTTCGATACCGAAAACTATTTGTTATGTAAGTTGAAGGAGGAAAAAGAACTTGAGTTGAAACTAGGGCAAAAGCAACTTTTAAGAGTTTGTGTCTGTGTCTCCATGGACTCTTGTTGAATACACAAAAACACCATGCTGGAGTATAATCACCCCAGGAAATGAAGCTAAGCTGAGACAATCCCCACAAAGGCTGTTTTTAGTCAGTAATAATTATATGTTAACCAACTGGTATTTTCTGCCAAAGGGTAGATGACATTTCTGTTGATGATAAGTTGCATGTTCTGTAGCTGCATCTTCATAGCACAAACGGCTTTCACTAAATTTCTCAGCAGTGTGGATTAACTATCAGATGATCTTGCTCTTCTTGTCACTGCTTTCTCTTTTATGCTCTGCTTGATATAAATAGGGGTATCGGACATTTCTCAAATGATCTTTATTGTATCTTTCCTTCCACATATCAGTTGCTCCCTTTAACACTCAAGTTTATTGTTGAAAGAGAAATAAACTGGGTCTCCTCTCCCCTGTCCCTGTTTTTTTTTTTTTTTTAAGTTTTGATGGTTGATCAAAATGAGAGCACCATTTTTCCTTCCAAAGACTTTATAGGATAATTGATGTGCTAAAATTTCACACACTGTACAAGGTGTATTTTGTTGTTGTTCAGTCCCTAAATCCTGTCTGACTCTTCCAGGACCCCATGGACTATAACCCCTCAGGCTCCTCTGTCCATGGGGTTTCCCAGGTACAAATACTGGAGTGAGTTGCCATTTCCTTCTCCAGGGGATCAATAAACTGCATATCAAAATTATCTAGATCTCATTAAAAACTAGAATTAAGTTCCTCATTTTAGTAAAGAAGTTGAAATTAGAGATTAGATCATGTGTCTACAGTCTAGAACTAAGTCGCAGGATTATTGACTGCATCCCAGAGTTCTTGTGTCTTCATAATCACTCTCATCTTACATTAGTTATCTTTTCCATCAAAAGGAACACACGCATAAAATATTACTCTTTCTGTCATTGTTTGAAATCCCAGTATTGATTTCATGAGGACCATCAGACAAAAAAAGTATAGTTAAAATGGAAAATAGAGAAGAACCTAGAGGAAGGAGAGCTGCTCAGAAGGCTGATGTATGTGAGTTTTACAAACCCATGAGTGTATTAGTTTCTTTAGGAACCCAGAGTAGAAATCAACATTTACTTAACATGTGACATATAACACCATTATTTTTAATTAGCCTGTTGTATTTGGGAATATTTTACTGATCCAGAGTCTTTTAAAGCATGGATATAAAACAGCAAAATAACGATGAGCTACTAGGACTTCTCCCTGCTTATACTGGAAAAAAAAAAAAGCAATTTTTAATAATGCCAATAAATATAAGGCTTCCCTCATAGCTCAGTTGGTAAAGAATCTGCCTGCAGTGTAGGAGACCGTGGTTAGATTCCTGGATTGGGAAGATCCACTGGAGAAGGGATAGGCTACCCACTCTGGTATTTTGGGGCTTCCCTTGTGTCTCAGCTAGTAAAGAATCCGCCTGTAATGCGGGAGACCTGGGTTTGATCCCTAGGTTGGGAAGATCTCCTGGAGAAGGGAAAGGCTACTCACTCGAGTATTCTGGCCTGGAGAATTCTATGGACTACACAGTCCATGGGTCACAAAGAGTCAGACATGACTGAGCAACCTTCACTTTGACTTTCAATAAATATAAAGGCCTTGCAACTGAATACCTATCAGGTGACCAGTGTAACACCCTTACAGGATCACATTGATCATGGAGAGTGATTATGTTCTGAAATCATTCTATTTCATGACTGCTAAAATAGGCTGTATTCTAGGTACTATGAGAACATTCAGGGTGAATACTGACATCTAGAAGAAAAAGATTTTTGAAATAGTATATGAAATGACTATGTTCATATGTCAGACAGATCTACCTTTGAGACTTGAATCTTTAACTTTTTTCCCCAATCCATATCCTTTATTAGTAAATGAATAGATCTAGCTCTGCTTTTGTATAATTGTTGATATTCATTTCTGGTCTGAACCTAAAGGAAAACATAAAAACCTCATGATTGAACCACAGGATGCACACAGGTTTGAGTCCTCATCTTAATAAGTTTAGGAGCTTCATCAACTGTTCTCTCTAAACTAGTTTCCAGGTCTATACAAGTGGAATACCAGCATCTAAACTATGATGTATACTGAAATATGTGTGAGACAATGTGACTTTAGCACATATAAATAGTAAATAATATTTATCATAATTATAAATATATATTTGTAAGTAATTAGTCCAGTGTTCATAGCCTGCCAGGCTTCTCTGTTCATGTAATTCTCCAGGCAAGAATATTGGAGTGAGGTGCTGTTGACTTCTTCAGGGAATCTTCCTGACACAGGGATTGAACTCTCATCTCTTGAGTCTCCTGCACTGCAGGCAGGTTCTTTACCATTTGAGCTAGCAGGGAGGCCAAATAACTTTTTATCATAATTATATATCTGTAAATAATTTAGCCCAATGTTCATTTTATTAAACTGAGGCCAAAATTAAAACAGAAAAAAAAATTTTTTTTCTCCTCTAAGTGAATGAGAGAAAAGTACAAAGGGAATTGTGGGGGTGATAAATGAGGAAGTCACTGTATTTACAATTTTTTTTTTTTTTTATCGACTTCCGCCTCCCCCGGTGCCTCCATGGCACCGGAGACGGGGAGCGGGATCGTAACCGGCCTACAATTGTTGTTTAGTCACTCAGTTGTGTTTGACTCTTTGTGACCCCATGGATGGCCGCACACCAAGCTTCCCTGTCCTTCACCATCTCCTGGAGCTTGCTCAAACTCATGTCCATTGAGTCAGTGATGCCATCCAACCATCTCATCCTCTGTTATCCCCTTCTCGTCCTGCCTTCAATCTTTCCTAGCATCAGGGTCTTTTCTAATGAGATGGCTCTTCATATCAGGTGGAGCTTCACCTTCAGCATCAGTCTTTTCAATGAATATTCAGGATTGATATTCTTTAGGATTGACTGGTTGGATCTCCTTGCAGTCCAAGGGACTCTCAAGAGTGTTCTCCAACACCACAGTTCAAAAACATCAATTCTTCAGTGCTCAGCCTTCTTTGTGGTCCAACGTTCACATCCATACATGACTACTGAAGACCATACATAGCTTTGTCTCTAAAGACCTTTGTGGGCAAAGTAATGTGTCTGCTTTTTAATATGCTGTGTAGATTTGTCATTAGCTTTTCTTCCAAGGAGGAAGTGTCTTTTAATTTCATGTGTGCCCTCATCATCTGCAGTGATTTTGGAATCCAAGAAAATAAAGTCTGTCACTGTTTGCATTTTTCCCCATCTATTTGCCATGAAGTGATGGGACCAGATGCCATGTCTTAGTTTTTTGAATGTTGAGTTTTAAGCCAGCTTAGTTTCCCTTTGCTTTCTGCCATAAGGGTGGTGTCATCTGCATATATGAGGTTGTTGATATTTCTCCTGGCAATCTTGATTCCAGCTTGTGCTTCATCCAGCCCAGCATTTCACATAATGTATTCTACATATAACTTAAATAAACAGGGTTATAATATATACAGACTTGATGTAATCCTTTCCCAATTTGGAAGCAGTCTGTTGTTCCACGTCCAGTTCTAACTGTTGCTTTTTGACTTGCATACAGGTTTTGCAGGAGGCAGGTAAGGTGGTTTGGTATCTACAGTACACCAGTTCAGTTCTTCATTTCAATGTAGGTAGATCTTAGTGAATTAATGAGCTAGACAATAAGATTTTCTATTATCAGAACCTGAGTGTCTCAACAGAAATAGTATTGACCCAAAACACCAGGGACCTGTGTTCTCTCAGTAAGTTCTCCCTATATGACTCAGGACCACTCAGCTGGGTATCCACCTTCTCATCTGTATAATAGAGTGCATGTGTGTGCTCATTCATGTCCTACTGTTTGTGAACCCATGAACTATAGCCCGCTAGGCTCCTCAGTCCATGGAATTTTCCAGGCAAGAATATTGGAGCAGGTTGTCAATTCCTTCTCTAGGGGATCTTCCTGACCCAAGGACTGAACTCCCTGTCTGTTGAGTCTCCTGCATTGGCAGACAGGTTCTTTACTACTGTTCCATCTGGGACTGAGTCCTGAAGGTCTTTCTAGACACAGATTTCCATGGTTCTGTGAAAATCCATATTCTCCACTTGTTAACATAAAAAAAAATCCTTCCATTTTGTGTTGTCAAATGGGAAATAAATTCAAGGCCTCACATTATAATATCATCTTGGCTAATTTTGCTGTCTTTCCCCTCAAGCCTAGAATTACTGGCAAGCTGTAGCACCACTGAAACTTACTGAGGCTCTAATCTTCAATGACCTTTTGTTTTAAAAGCTGTGCTGGGTTTTATTTTCAATGACTACTTCCTTTTAAAGAGTGGTGGTCACTTTGATATCTCGTTAATAGAAAGGTCAAAAAATTGTCAGTCTTAAGGATTCATAAATTGTTGAGCTGTGCTTTGTTATTTTCCCATTTTCAATTTTTATATTTCCCATACAAAGCTGTGTGCTTTCATTGAAAAAATACATAATTGCACTCATAACTGCAAAATATTACATATAGAGAAAATTTACTTTGGTTATAGGTGAAAAAAAACTCTATGCCTAGTGAATTTAACCATAAAGGACATTATTTTTAGGACTGTCTATTAGATGAGCAAGCAAGTTACATATCAGACTATTTTAATATAATTTCATTTCAGTGGTCATGATTTAAACTATAGCAAATCCTAATATTTCCATACAGATATATTGTTTTATAGTTTCATTCTTTATATTTATAGTCACCATTACGTGAGATATTCAGTATAGTGAAAACAGTAGCTACAACTCTAGAATTCTAGTTGCTGCTGGAGTTCCCATGGCAGGGTAAATTGGGACATGAGGAGAAAGGAGCACATTGAATTTATTATTGGTCCATTCAGTTTCTGGGCCTTTGTACGTCTTCAGTAAAAGAAAGAGACAGAGCTTTGGAACTTGTTATTTTTTTTCAATTCGCAAGAGGCAGGCCTTTCTTTGGTCTGGCTTGGTTAAAGGACTTAATATAGTAGCAGATCAGCCTCCCAGATGTGCTCTATCTCACCTGGTTTTTGAAGACAGCAAAATCCAAGCTGAGATGCATGAACTGGAATTGTCCAGGCCACCTCAGTGAAGATAGCGTATTATGGCACTCAAGCCAATGAAACACCATATACTATGTGTAGGGCCATAGCAGAGAGAATATGATTTATTTTAGGACCTGAAAGAAGTTTGTAGTTAATGGTAGGTAGACATAAGGCAGTTAGATGTTAAGAGTTGGGACTGACAGAGGGAAGTGGATTAATTTAGACCATTATACAGAAACTGACTTCCTTAGAATTTTCTCAAATGTATAAGGAAATTCAGAATTCATTTTTAAAGCCATATGGAGACACCTTAGTATTTTAAGTGAAAAGTGACATGATCAAATTTCCATTTTAAAAATTGGAATGTAAAATTATTACAGTCTTCATATTTCAGAACTTCTGAAGCTGGAGGACAAAAAATGGGGCAGACATTTTAAGTAAGAATACAGTCCTTGCCTCAAAATCACAGTGTTCTTGAAATGTAAGTGGAAGGACTGATGAAACCCACCCGACTGCTCTTTAAATTACTCTTTTGGGAGTGTGGAAGATGTTACAATTATTTTTTAATAAAAATGTCACCTTATTATAGGCTGCTATGAGTAAAATGCTTGTGCTTAGTCAGTCAGTCATGTTAGACTCTTTGCAACCTCATGGACTGTAGCCCACCAGGCTCCTCTGTTCATGGAATTCTCCAGGTAACAATACTGAAGTGGGTTGCCATGCCCCTCTCCAGGAGATCTTCCCAAACCAGGGATCGAACACAGTTCTCTCACATTGCAGGTGGATTCTTTACTGTCTGAACCACTGGGGAAGCTCATGAGTAACATACAAGAGAAAGAAAGAAAAAAAAAGCCCATTAAATGTTACCTCTCCATGAAACTAATGAAATGGTTGAATAATTTATTTGTAAGGCATTTATTCTAGCAAGATACAATTTTCTAATATGAGAGCAAGTTGAAGATTTAAAACAGCTATCAAAATAGTTCATATTGGGTGAAATCATTTTTCCTGAATTACGAGACCATTATAAAATAGGAGTCTAATCAAAGGGGTTGTTCAAAGGTTAACCCTCTATCCAACCCGGGCATCCTTGAACTCTTTAATCAAAGAAACTGTTAAGAAGCCAGAAGAGACTTTCAGACAAGGGTTTGTGTGTGTGTGTGTGTGTGTGTGTGTGTGTTTGTAGTTGATTAATAGTGTTGTGTTGATTACTGCTGTACAGCAGTGATTTAGTTACACACATATATTAAGTATGCATATACACATTCTTTTCTCTAATATTATTTCTCATTATGGTTTATCATAGAATATTGACTAGTCCTCTGAGCTATACAGTAAGACCTTTATTGGTGCTTCTGGAATAGCACAAGGGAATAAACACAAGAAACAGGTATCCTTGACTGATCTTCCAGGAGCCAAGTTCAGATCTTAAATGGAGTGAGGGTTGGGCAGATCTGAGGGTTTGGGCCAGAGGTGTGCTCTGGGCTGTCCTTTCTCCCTCTTTCCCTTCCTGGGTGCCCTGTGCAAGGATCAGTCACATCACTTCAAACAGCGTGAACCAGCTCACTACTGCCACCCTAGGAAGATGGAATAGTGGTCGAAATTCCCCTTTTGAGCATGCTGATGCTGGATGTTTTGAGCATGCATGATGCCGGGCTGGTCTTAGCTGCCTTTGTGGTCTCCACTTCCAGTTTCACCAGCTGGTCAGGTGCCTCCTGCTCTAAGTCAGTTTCCTATTTGTTCAGGGAGACACTGTCCACGTGCTACTGTTCTGGCAGGTTCCAACTTATCTCAGTATGAAGTGGAGCAAAACTCAACCCACTGCATGGTATAGTGATGTATAAAGTTTGCATTTACCAGAGACCCCAAACTGAAGGCAACTAAACAGCAGTATTTCTACACTTATGTTACATGCCATTTTCTCTAATATACTAATCCAGGAAAACTTTCTGGCCCATAACCAGGGCTAGCTCCACTGCAACTCCTGAACACTACTCTGCAGGGAAGGCCATGTGGAGAGTCTGGGTTTGGGGGATGGTCACTGGGGTGGAAGGCATGGCTCCTTCCTTTCTGCGCATCTGGCCAGCAGAGGATCACATAACTTTACTGTCCAGGAGCAGAGGAACCACATTAACTCCAGTGGAGATCTCCAATTTCAATAGGGGATTGCCTCCTATTCCACCCACTGAGACCCCCCTCCCCAGACCCTGCCCGGGCGTGATCATGCCGTTCACTCTGGGGCCCTGCCTGCCTGCCACATCCTCCTTCAACAGTATGCACCTCCAAGCTTCCCCGAGGCTGCTTTCTCACTTCCAGAACCCACAGACCAGCGGGTGATCCCAGAGACCCTCCCGTAACTCATTGGACCCCCAGCCCGGCTCTTTCGCCTTTCACCTACTTAGGTGTGAGGTCCAGCCTGTCCTCCCTGAGGATGCAATCCACATGCTCATCTTCTTGCCCTATTCCTCCATGTTGCTGGCAGCAGCCGCAGCTGCATGGGTCACCCCAGGAGTACAGCACTTCTTGTTTCAGCCACCTACTTGCCTGGCCTCTACCTCTCCAGCGCGGCTGCCTGATCGCAGTCTCTGCCCATCCATGGGTGTCTGCCCCTACATCCACTCCCTGGTGGTCCCAGCACTTCCCCGTGGAGTGTGGGCCCTGCCTTCATACCTACCATCTTTAGAGTCAGACTGTCTCAACCCTACTCTTTTGCTTAGGACAGCGCAGATTTTTTTTTTTTTTTTTCATGCATGTAGGATCTTAGTTCCCTGGCCAGGGATCTAACCTCTAACCCAAGATTCCTGCAGTGGAAACTCTTGGGATCTTAACCACTGGACTGCCAGGGAAGAGATTTTATTTTCCACAGGTCAAATGATTATACACTCCTCCAAATATATTTTTTATAATGTATTCATCTTACTTGGCTGTGGGACTTCCATAAATAATAACAGTAATAATTATCTAGAATTTCCTGCTGGGGCTTCCCTGGTGACTCCACCATAAAGAATCCACCTGTAATGCAGTAGATGCTGGTTGAATCCCTGGGTGGGAAAGATCCCCTGGAGAAGGAAATGGGAACCCACTCTAGTATGCTTGCCTGGAAAATCCCATGGGACAGGGGAGCCTGGTTGGCTACAGTCCATGGGGTTGCAAAGAGTTGGACATAATTCAGCGACTAAACAACAACAACAGAATTCCCTGCTAAGAGTAATGGTATCTGTGTTATCCAAAGTTGAGAGTGAGTGTTGCAAGAGAGTTAAAAATCAAGAATGCGCGATACTGGATGCTTGGGGCTGGAGCACTGGGACGACCCAGAGGGATGGTGTGGGGAGGGAGGAGGGAGGAGGGTTCAGGGATGGGGAACACATGTATGCCTGTGGCGGATTCATTTTGATATTTGGCAAAACTAATACAATTATGTAAAGTTTAAAAATAAAATAAAATTAAAAAAAAAAAAAAAAGAAAAACAAATGGCTAACCTGGAATAACAGAGCAGAGGGTGTGTCTGAAGCTAGATTCACTAGTTTGGCTTCTAGGGGAGGGAGGGGGGTTCCTACCCCACCCCACCAGGCTCCTCCCCTTTTCTCCTTTATGTAAAGGAGAGTTAGAAAATGAATTTTCTGTAAGTTGAATATTCCGATTCACTGATACTACAGTAATTACTGTAAGACAGCTTACACATTCCCAGATAGTGACAGCCTTTTAATAAAAAGTTCTTCACCTGAAACTGCTCTGAGCATAATCATAGACTGAATCATAGATTGTATCTGAATCTCTGTAGATGCAAACATTAGCTCAAGATCTTACAGGTTATCCATTTAAACATCATTTGTATACACAGCAAATAAAAGCCTGATTATTTTCAAAAAAAAAAAAAAATCAAGAATGATTATTTTGACCATAGAGAAATGAATGATTTCTTCCTTCCATCCAGTTGTTTGTCTTCTACTTGTATAGGAAAAAAAAAAAAAAAGTACTCTCATGTTCTCAAAACTATTCATGTAATAGGACTCTTCCTCTGAATTAATTTGCTAAGGTTGCCACAATCAAATACTACAGACTGGGTGGCTTAAAGGAGAGATGATTATGTCCTCATAGTTTTATCATGTCCTCTGAAAGACTTAAATCAGAGTGCTAGCTGACTTTGTTCCTTGAGGACTCTCTTACAGGCTTACAGATGGCTGTTCTCTCCCTATCCCTTTGCACAGCTGTGCCTCTGTGCATATGCTCCTAGGGTCTCATTGTATGTGTCCATATCTCCCCTTCTTGTAAAAACACCAGTTAGAGGAGGTTAAAGCTTACTCTAACAGCATCATTTTAACTTCCAATTTAAAGATCCTATCCCCAAATATAGTCACATTCTGAAATACGAGGGGTTAGAGCCTCAGTGTATGAATTATGGGGGGACATAATTCAGTCCACAATAACTACCAAAAGTTTCACTGACACCTATCAGCTTTTAACTGCTCTGATTTTCCACCTAGGCCCTCCCCTAGGGCTTTATTTTTGCTTTATTTTACTAATTAAAGTATGCTAATTAAATTTACTAATTAAAAATACTGTTTAATAATTAAAGTGTCTTTGCATATCAAATTCATTATCCAATAAAGGTCTATAGCTTTAGTTTCCAGTTCACTAGATCCTACCTAGTACTGACTTTATACCTCAGCTCAAAATTTTCACAAATTCTTTTGTAGGTAAAAATCTTTGCTGGAGATAAAACTCGTGGGTAACTGATAGACACTTTTCCCCTTAATTTTGCATTCTTTTACATTGAATTTTGATTATTCCATATATTTCCATTGTCTGCTTGTCTAGATTTTAGTTGATTTAGGATGAAAATGACATTTTATATTCACTCTATATCTTAATAATGTCCAGTAGAATGTTGTATATATATCATATTCTCAAATTATCCTATTTGATTGAATTTCTGATTAGTGAAGTATGCAGCTACTTCAATCCGTTTATTTTCAATGTTACCTTAATTGGCTTTGTGAATTCCCAGCACTTTCATTCAGCACTTGTCATCTACAGTGCTTGAATGAGCTAACAGTTGCATGCTTTGGGTAGCACTCTAGGCATGAGGGTTACCTCGATGTACTGTAATCCTTGCGTACCTCAATGCACATCTATTGCCTCATAGACTGCCAAGCTTGATTTTACTGACATGGATGGATGGTTCATTTTTCTTTATGTGTCCTTTCAAGAAGATTAGCCTGCCTGAAAGACAATTATTTCTTTTTAACCAAGGTTATATGAGCATATACAGCTTTTTTGTGATAATCTTAAAAGTTATGGTCACTTTTGAACTATGTTAGGTAAAAGATTCATATTGACTTCCATGAATTATCAATGTTTGTTTTCAGAACACTGGTGGAACAATGTTTAGGAATAAGTTGATATCTGAACTCAGTATCCAGTAACCCATGTCAGTTCCTTTTGTGATTTGTTAAAATGGTAATTCTTTAATCTAACTCTTTCACCTTGGAATAATATACAAAATATCAGTATGCATAAAGGGCTCTTGGAAGTCATTGTTTATTTATTGTTTCTTCTTTTGTGTGTATAGTCATGCACCTAACGAAAGAAATAGCACACAATGTCAACAGCTCCCACTGTGTTAGTCTTTTACTATCCCAACATATGCCCTAATATTTAAAGAGCAATAAAAGTCTGCTGCTTCCACAGTCATTAGCTTTGGTTGTTGCAGTCAATCACCCATAGAAGTCAGAGTCATATTAGTTTTTTTTTTCTTCCTCATTGAACAATCTAGCCATCATTCTCCTTTATCATTAAAGGAAAAATGAACTTAGGAGACTGCCCAGACACTAAAGTGCATTTGCAACATGAGAAAACTCTCATCACTTTACTTGAGGAAAGGTACCTCTGTCCTGTTGAAGGAACAGTAAAAATGAGGTTAACATTATTGATTAATGCATTAGCCTATCTTCTTTAAAGTGGATTGATAGTTTCTAGTTTTAAAATATGTGTTAATTCAAGAAAAGAACTATATGAGTAGTTTACTGAAATACTTAGATAATTTTAGAGGATATTCACTCTGGTCTCACTGATTTGATTACTTTTGCTTAATCATAATTAGTAATGGAAATAAGATTATTTCCAACCTGATGTATCTGTAAAATCAAGAAGTTAAAGAAAGATATAAGTTGGTCATGTTTGAGCGTCCTTGGTGGGTTATGTAACCTTGAAATAATTTCAGCTAGGTTAGGGAGAGTAATTTGGGAGAAGGCAATGGCACCCCATTCTAGTACTCTTGCCTGGAAAATCCCATGGACGGAGGAGCCTACAGCTACAGTCCATGGGGTCGCTACGAGTCGGACACGACTGAGTGACTTCACTTTCACTTTTCATTTCCATGCATTGGAGAAGGAAATAACAACCCACTCCAGTGTTCTTGCCTGGAGAATCCCAGGGATGCAGAGCCTGGTGGGCTGCCGCCTACTGGGTCGCACAGAGTCAGACACGACTGAAGTGACTTAGCAGCAGCAGCAGCAGCAAGGAGAGTAATTAAATTTTTTTCAATAACCTCATTATGGAGAAAAACTAGAAACATAGGCAATTTTATATTTACTTTATAAGATAAAAGTAAATACTATTTTTAGTTTTATTTCATTTGAACTGAAGCAATTTCATTGATAATAAGTTTTGCATTTCTTCCATCATTCCAGAGTCATAATTATAAGTGAATAATGTTAAATTTCAATTCTTCTGATATTCAGATCAAATTTTTATATTTGTGTTAAATATATATGAATTACAGAACATGAGTTTGGAAGTGAGCATCTAAATATCATCATGAAAACTATACATAAGTACTCTTATTAAATGTAAGTTGTAGCACTGTGTGATTCACTGGTGAGGCAGGGAGCTAATGTGTTGTCACTCAGGCTCAGCTTCCTCTTTAGTCTCTGACCAGTTGCTGGCCCAGAGTTTTTTTCCTATGCTTTTGGCCAGAACTTTTTGATTATTCAGATTACTTGTCCGCCTCCTTTGAGGTAGGGTTTTCAGAGTCAGTGTTGGCTAGGTCTATCTATATCCCCTCACATGTTTGTTTTCGTAACCAGTGGTCCTTGCTCCTGACCACATGCCTCTCTGATCAGTCGCAGTTTTGTCACCTCAGCACATCGCTGGGTTATTAGTGTGAGTTGATCTCATAGAACAACATCACATAGAACAAATGTTCATGACTGTTTTGTAATTTGATAAAGTGATGAAATTTATGGATATGTCTCTCATAAAGATGTTCTTCACACAAGCAGTTGCATAACATTTCAGGACTGATTGATGACCTTAGAACTCATGGTGAAGAGGTGCCTCTGGATGCATTTCCTTGGATATTTTACTTAAGTGTGATTTTTTTTCTTTCTTTTTTCCCTCGGTTATGTTAAGCTTCTTATTAATAGTAAGGGAAGCCGTGCTTAAAAACTAGATTATTTTTTTATGTATGAATATGTGGCAAAATTTACTGCAACTTATATGATTTATTAAACTAACTCAATCCTGAAGCAATTGCATTATTAAGTAGTTAAAAAATTCATGACATGTCCTTAACACAGTGAGAGTGCCTTGGAGGAGCTCATTCATCCAATAAATATGTGTTTAACAAACTGCTTGAAATGAATCTCTTTTATGGGTTTTTGTAATTATTGTTCTTATTTAAGATTTATATATATGTGTATATATACATATATATATGTATATATACACACACACACAGCATAAATAACAGAATTTGTTTTTAACATAGGGTTATGGTTTGTTTCTGAATGCACGTAGTCACAGTCCTTTGCTTGTGAGTATGCAATAAAATGCTTTGTTGCTTCATTAAAGCTACTCAGTAGGCTGTGGTGTTCTAGACATATTCTCTACATGGTGCATAGCTGCCTGTCCATTTTGAGATTTAAAGGAGCACTGCATTGAAAACTTTCTGTGATTTCTTATTCTGTATCAGATGCTGAGCTCTAAGATGCAAATGAAGATCTTAAATTTTAACTTTTCTGAATTTTCAGCCAGATATTTTCAAAACTAAAGGGCTATGTGAAAAAAAAAAAAAACCACCATTTCCTGTGTCATCTTAAAAAGAGGTGGTTCTGCTTATGTCGTATTCTGAGATATATGCAATCAGTGGCAAGCCTCCTCAATAACAGATTGTAAATCTGTTATGACTACAGACACATAGAGAACACAACTGTCTAAGAACTGCAGTTTTCAATTCTTTTAGCACTTAATTATATTTTAGTTTAGTTCAGTCTCTTAGTTGTGTTCTACTCTTTGTAACCCCATGGACTGCAGCACACCAGGCTTCCCTGTCCATCACCAATGCTCAGAGCTTGTTCAAACTCACGTGCATGGAATCAGTGGTGCTATCCAACCATTTCATCCTGTGTCATCACCTTCTCCTCCCGCCTTCAATCTTTCCCAGCATCAGGGTCTTTTCCAGTGAGTCAGTTCTTCACATCAGGTGGCCAAAGTTTTGGAGTTTTAGCTTCAGCATCAGTCCTTCCAATGAATATTCAGGACTGATTTCCTTTAGGATGAACAGGTTGGATCTCATCGCAGCCCAAGGGTCTTCTCCAACACCACAGTTCAAAAGCATCAATTCTTCAGCTCTCAGCTTTCTTTATGGTCCAACTCTCACATTCATACATGACTACTGGATGGGTCTTTGTTGGCAAAGTAATGTCTCTGCTTTTTAATATGCTGCCTAGGTTGGTCACAGCTTTTCTTCCAAGGAGCAAACGTCTTTTAATTTCATGGCTGCAGTCACCATCTGCAGTGATTTTGGAGCCCCCCCAAAAACAAAGTCTGGCACTGTTTCCATTGTTTCCTCATCTGTTTGCCATGAAGTGATGGGACCGATGTCTTGATCTTAGTTTTTTGAATGTTGAGTTTTAAGCCAACTTTTTCACTTTCCTCTTTCACTTTCATCAAGAGACTCTTCAGTTCCTCTTCACTTTCTGCCATAAGGGTGGTGTCATCTGTGTATCTGAGGTTATTGATATTTCTCCCTGCAATCTTGATTCCAGCTTGTGCTTCATCCAGCCTGGCATTTCTCATGATACACTCTGCATATAAGTTAAATAAGCAGGGTGACAATATATAGCCTTGACATACTCCTTTCCCAATTTCTAATCAGTCTGTTGTTCCATATCTGGTTCTAACTGTTGCTTCTTGATCTGCATACAGATTTCTCAGGAGGCAGGTCACGTGGTCTGGTGTTCCCATCTCTTGAAGAATTTTCCACAGTTTGTTGTGATCCATACAGTCAAAGGCTTTGGGGTAATCAATAAAGAAGAAGTACATGTTTTTCTGGAATTCTCTTGCTTTTTATGTAATCCAATGGATGTTGGCAATTTGATCTCTGGTTCCTCTGCCTTTTCTAAATCCAGCTTACTGCTGCTGCTGCTAAGTTGCTTCAGTCATGTCCAACTCTGTGCCATCCCATAGACAGCAGCCCACCAGGCTCCCCCATCCCTGGGATTCTCCAGGCAAGAACACTGGAGTGGGTTGCCATTTCCTTCTCCAATAAATAAACACCTGGAAGTTCACGGTTCACATATTGCTGAAGCCTGGCTTAGAGAATTTTGAGCATTACTTTACTAGCGTGTGAGATGAGTGCAGTTGTGTGGTGGTTTGACCATTCTTTGGCATTGTCTTTCTTTGGGATTAGAATGAAAACTGACCTTTGCAAGTCCTGTGGCCACTGCTGAGTTTTCCAAATTTGCTGGCATATTTGGTGCAGCATTTTCACAGCATCATCTTTTAGGATTTAAACAGCTCAACTGGAATTCCATCTCCTCCACTAGCTTTGTTCATAGTGATACTTCCTAGGCCCATTTGACTTCACATTCCAGGATGTCTGGCTCTAGGTGAGTGATCACACCATTGTGGTTATCTGGGTCATGGAGATATTTTTTTATAGTTCTATGTATTCTTGCCACCTCTTAATATCTTTTGCTTCTATTAGGTCCATACCATTTCTGTCCTTAGACTTGTGTTATTGCTTAAGCATCATATTTTTTGACTCTGTATTGTGAATTAGTGTTTACTGGTACCACCTCTTGCCTCATTACTTCTATTTCTACTAGTATCATCATCCCTAAAAATTATAATTTTGTGAATACTCCTACTCTGACTGACATATAGAAAAGCACTTTATTTTAATCATGTTACACATAAAGAAACTGAGATATAGTCATTTTTAAATGACTTGCACAAAATCACACATACAAAAACTGTATTGGGAAGATAAATTTTTCTTTTCAGTAATCCACATATGTAAACCAAAGACCCAGAATAATAGTAGCCTAAACTACTGCTCAGACTATTACCAGGCCCTTTAATTAAATAAAGCACATTGTTTAGTTATGATTTATAACCTACCTAAACTGTTGGAATAATCTTAAAATTATTCTGTTTTCCAGCTACATTATTTATTTACCTGTGAAAGAATCTTGAAATTTTGCCTTAGAATCAATCCACATACTATATGCAGCAGTTTTATGCATTCATTTACCCTTTATTTTAGAAGTTTTGATATATTAACTTATATGCTTTTTATTTTTTAAAAATGTTATTGGAGTATAGCTGGTTGTCAATGTTTTGTTATCTTTAGGTATACAGCAAAGTGAATCAGTTATGCTTAAAGACCTGTTGATGTATCTGAGTAAAAATATAACTTTAAGACAGGAAAAAAAAATTGTTTCATCATAATTCCACCCAACTCCTCTATAAAAAGTCTCAGATAAGTCTCTTGACTGACTGAATTTACCAAATAAATATGGATGAAAAGAAGTGAATGAATCCCATCCAATAAAGGAATTTCAGATTAATTATTTAAAGAACCTAGAAGTAAATACTCTTATTTAAATTACAATGGACTTTTGCTTATGGCAGCATGAAGATGTTGCCAAATTCTCCCTCCTGTCCCACTCCCCAGATAAGTATAAAATTAAAAGAAAAATGTCAGAAACAACATTTGAAGGTACTGGATACCAACCAAAAGCAGATGAAAGGTTAGTAAGAATTTACTCATAATTAACTCAAGAGCTATAGGTTAGAAGACAGAGTTATCTATGGCTTTTTTTGTCTAAGTTACTTCCATCTTTACTTCACTCCCCAATAGGGTCAACAAAAGCTATTGTTTTAACCATTGACATGAAAGCCACAAGCTCCAAAGTCATAGGGAACTGATTCAGTTTGGAGTTGTCAATGAAAACCTATGGTTTTGGCAGCTAATGTGGGAATTTAGATAGGACAAAATTGGGGAGGAGGGGAAATTTATATATTTGTTAGTCCAGTGTGGTCATCCTGATTGGGATAGACCAGTCTGAAATTTAATTGAAAGATCCTAGAAATCGGCTCCATAGAAAATCTGAGATAAGTTCTTCACGTATCACTGGCTGATGGAAAAGTTTGCATATTTGTCAGGGAAACCTGAGAAGGCTTGAGAAATATGTGATGATGCAGACTTGAGGACTAGCTATAATTCTGAATGTGTTTCCCAAACCACTCACTAATCAACCTGAAGAAGGTTTGCACCTTATGGGAACAATGATTTAGAGCACATCTTCTATCCAAATAATGAGATAACCAATAAACCATAAAGACACGGGGGAGATTATCTTTCCTGGTGGCTCAGAGGGTAAAGCGTCTGCCTGAAATGCTGGAGACCCGAGTTCGATCTCTGGGTCGGGAAGGTCCCCTGGAGAAGGAAATGGCAACCCACTCCAGTATTCTTGCCTGGAAAATCCCATGAACTGAGGAGCCGGTTAGGCTACAGACCATTGGGTCACAAAGAGTCGGACATGACTGAGTGACTTCATTTAAGCATAAACATAATGAGAATAATAATAATGAGAAAAATAAGTAAAGAATCACAGGCTGCTCATCATGGGGGAGACAGATTCTACAATAAGATTAGGAATTTAATTAAAAAAATACAAAACTCACAGGACTATAAAACTTATTTTAGACTTGGTATCGTATGTTCTCAAAAATGTTAAATTTTCACCCCCAAATTATGAGCCATTCAAAGAAACATAAAGGACTGTATCTATGAAAGTTGATTGATAGGACCAGGTGTAAAATTTAACAGGACAAAAAAAAAAAAAAAAAAGCAGCTATTGTAAATATCTTCAAATTAAAGGAAACTGTATTAAAAAAATAAGAGATATAATGGCAGTGAATCCACAAATAAAGAATATCAATAGAGAAATGTAATTATTGTTTTGAAATGAAAATAAAAATTATATTTTTGAAAAGTGAAAATATAGTTTTATATTTGAAATAACTGAAACTAAAACATGATCAATGTATATAATAGTAGATCTAAAGTTGCAGGAAATAATATTCAGAAATTAGATGATAAATATGATTTTTGAAATCTGAATAACAGAGTGAGAAAAAAATTGAAGAAGAGTAGAGACTCTGAAACAGGTGAGACAACATAAAACTATCAATGTCACAGTAGAAATTATTGGAAAAGCAAGTAGATAAGCAGAGACAATCAGTAACCAAAATTTGTTGTTGTTTTTTAATGGTAGGTAAAAGAGATAAACATTTAATTAGACTGATTGATAAAGAAAGAGAACAAAAAAACTACCAAATTCGGTAATAAAAAAGAGAACTCAGTATAAATTCTTCAGAAATTACAAAAAAACACTATAAGAATAGTATTTGACAATTATAAAAACCTAAGTAAAATGGATACATTAATGAAGGACTGAAATTACCAAAAGTAACTCCAAGGGTTGGGGGGGTAGGCAAATCAAGAGATTTAAGTCAAGTCCAAAAAAAAAAAAGGTTATTAATTAGTGCTCTTTCCTCAAAGAAAGCCTTTATGTAGATAATGGATTAATTCTATCAAGCATATACAGGAGAATAACTAATAATGCTTTACAGACTATTTGAGAAAATAGAGAAGGAACACTTTTCAATTTATACTTTGAGGTGATTATCACCCTGACACCAAACCTGACAAAGATGTTTCAAGAAAATAAAACTACAGAGAATATCCTTCAGGTACATAGAGAGCAAAATTCTTAATGGGCTGGTAAATTGAATTTGACAACATGTAAAAAGGTTATACAACTTGACCAAGTGGGGTTTACCCCAGGAATTCAAGATTAGTTCATCATTCAAAAAATAAATTATTATAGTCTTAATACAAGTGAGAATCAAATAAACAAGTGAGACTCTCAAATTTTTCTCAGTTGATGCAGAAAAAATTTATTACATCTAACACAATTATGGTGAAAATTTATCAAGAAACTGTATAGAAGAGAATATCTTCAAATTAATAATGAGCACTTATGAGAAAGCTATTCCTAGTATAAAAGGTGAAAGGATGAATAATTTCACTGTATGATTGGAAAAAATGTAAGAGTATCTAAATTCATCTTTTTTACTCAACGTTGTTAAGGAGTTATACCAATGCAGTAAGACAGGAAATAGAAATTAAATACATAAAGTTTAGAAAGGAGAAAATAGAAAGGTTTTTATTTTTAGATGACATGCTATTGTATGTAAAAACTCTAAAACATCTACAAAACAATCAGTAATATATAATAAGTTAATTTAGAAAAGTGACAGAATTCAGTCAATATACAAAAAAATAGTTTTTTACATACTAATAATATCTGATAATCTAAAATATGAAATAAAGAAAATCCTATCCACACTTTTAAGAAAAGTTATTTATGAGTATATTTTTTAAGAAATATATGTTCTTTAGAATAAAAATTGCAGAACATTGTTTTTTTTACATTTTAAAATTAAGAATTTTATTTTTAAAAGTAAATTTACTAAATTAAAAATATGAACATTCTAAAAAATGTTATGAATATTGCTAAACTGCATTTTTTTTTCTGTAACTCTCTTGCTTATTTTATTTTATTTTTAAACCTTACAATATTGTATTGGTTCTGCGATATATCGAAATGAATCCGCCACAGGCATACACGTGTTCCCCATCCTGAACCCTCCTCCCTCCTTCCTCCCCATACCATCCCTCTGGGTCATCCCAGTGCACCAGCCCCAAGCATCCAATATCGTGCATCAAACCTGGACTGGCGACTCGTTTCATATATGATATTATACATATTTCAATGCCGTTCTCCCAAATCTTCCCACCCTCGCCCTCTCCCACAGAGTCCAAAATACTGTTCTATACATCTGTGTCTCTTTTGCTATCTCGTATACAGGGTTATTGTTACCATCTTTCTAAATTCCATATATATGCATTAGTATACTGTATTGGTGTTTTTCTTTCTGGCTTACTTCACTCTGTATAATAGGTTCCACTTTCATCCACCTCATTAGAACTGATTCAAATGTATTCTTTTTAATGGCTGAGTAATACTCCATTGTGTATATGTACCACAGC
>NW_011495032.1:1308765-1309018 GCF_000754665.1 Bison bison bison
TCCCATTTGTTTATTTTTGCTTTTATTTCCTATATTCTGGGAGGTGGGTCATAGAGGATCCTGCTGTGAATGTATGTCAGAGAGTGTTTTGCCTATGTTCTCCTCTAGGAGTTTTATAGTTTCTGGTCTTACGTTTAGATATTTAATCCATTTTGAGTTTATTTTTGTGTATGGTATTAGAAAGTGGTCTAGTTTCATTCTTTTACAAGTGGTTGACCAGATTTCCCAGCACCACTTGTTAAAGAGATTGTCT
>NW_011495032.1:1310057-1313004 GCF_000754665.1 Bison bison bison
TTAGGGTTTTCTATGTAGAGGATCATGTCATCTGCCAACAGTGAGAGTTTTACTTCTTCTTTTCCAATTTGGATTCCTTTTATTTCTTTTTCTGCTCTGATTGCTGTGGCCAAAACTTCCAAAACTATGTTGAATAGTAATGGTGAAAGTGGGCACCCTTGTCTTGTTCCTGACTTTAGAGGAAATGCTTTCCATTTTTCACCATTGAGGATAATGTTTGCTGTGGGTTTGTCATATATAGCTTTTATTATGTTGAGGTATGTTCCTTCTATTCCTGCTTTCTGGAGAGTTTTTATCATAAATGGATGTTGAATTTTGTCAAAGGCTTTCTCTGCATCTATTGAGATAATCATATGGTTTTTATTTTTCAGTTTGTTAATGTGGTATATTACATTGATTGATTTGCGGATATTGAAGAATCCTTGCATCCCTGGGATAAAGCCCACTTGGTCATGGTGTATGATCTTTTTAATGTGTTGTTGGATTCTGATTGCTAGAATTTTGTTAAGGATTTTTGCATCTATGTTCATCAGTGATATTGGCCTGTAGTTTTCTTTTTTTGGCATCTTTGTCAGGTTTTGGTATTAGGGTGATGGTGGCCTCATAGAATGAGTTTGGAAGTTTACCTTCCTCTGCAATTTTCTGGAAGAGTTTGACTAGGATAGGTCTTAGCTCTTCTCTAAATTTTTGGTAGAATTCAGCTGTGAAGCTGTCTGGACCTGGGCTTTTTTTTGCTGGAAGATTTTTGATTACAGTTTCAATTTCCCTGCTTGTGATGGGTCTGTTAAGATTTTCTATTTCTTCCTGGTTCAGTTTTGGAAAGTTATACTTTCCTAAGAATTTGTCCATTTTTTCTACGTTGTCCATTTTATTGGCATATAATTGCTAATAGTAGTCTCTTATGATCCTTTGTATTTCTGTGTTGTCTGTTGTGATCTCTCCGTTTTTGTTTCTAATTTTATTGATTTGAATTTTCTCCCTTTGTTTCTTGATGAGTCTGGCTAATGGTTTGTCAATTTTTTTTATCCTTTCAAAAACCCAGCTTTTGGCTTTGTTGATTTTTGTTATGGTCTCTTTTGTTTCTTTTGCATTTAATTTGGCCCTAATTTTTAAAATTTCTTTCCTTCTACTAACCCTGGGGTTCTTCATTTCTTCCTTTTCTAGTTGCGCTAGGTGCAGAGTTGGGTTATTTATTTGACTTTTTTCTTGTTTCTTGAGGTATGCCTGTATTGCTATGAACTTTCCCCTTAGGACTGCCTTTACAGTGTCCCACAGGTTTTGGGTTATTGTGTTTTCATTTTCTTTCGTTTCTATGCAAATTTTGATTTATTTTTTGATTTCTTCTGTGATTTGTTGGTTATTCAGCAGCGTGTTGTTCATCCTCCATATGTTGGAATTTTTAATAGTTTTTCTCCTGTTATGGAGATCTAATCTTACTGCATTGTGGTCAGAAAAGCTGCTTGGAATGATTTCAATTGTTTTGAATTTACCAAGGCTAGATTTGTGGCCCAGGATGTGATCTATCCTGGAGAAGGTTCCATGTACACTTGAGAAAAAGGTGAAATTCATTGTTTTAGGATGAAATGTCCTATAGATATCAATTAGGTCTAACTGGTCTATTGTATCATTTAACGTTTGTGTTTCCTTGTTAATTTTCTGTTTAGTTGATCTATCCATAGGTGTGATAGATCTCCTATGGATAAAAGTAATAGTAATAATAGTAATAAAAGTCTCCCACTATTATTGTGTTATTGTTAATTTGTCCTTTCATACTTGTTAGCATTTGCCTTCTATATTGAGGTGCTCCCGTGTTGGGTGCATATATATTTATAATTGTTATATCTTCTTCTTGGATTGATCCTTTGATCATTATCTAGTGACCGTCTTTGTCTCTTTTCACAGTCTTTGTTTCAAAGTCTATTTTGTCTGATATGAGTATTGCTACACCTGCTTTCTTTTGGTCTCTATTTGCATGGAAAATTTTTTTCCAGCCCTTCACTTTCAGTCTGTATGTGTCCCCTGTTTTGAGGTGGGTCTCTTGTAGACAACATATGTAGGGGTCTTGTTTTTGTATCCATTCAGCCAGTCTTTGTCTTTTGGTTGGGGCATTCAACCCATTTACGTTTAAGGTAATTATTGATAAATATGATCCCGTTGCCATTTACTTTATTGTTTTGGGTTTGAATTTATACACAGTTTTTGTGTTTCCTGTCTATAGACTATCCTTTAGTATTTGTTGGACAGCTGGTTTGGTGGTGCTGAATTCTCTCAGCTTTTGCTTGTCTGTAAAGCTTTTGATTTCTCCTTCATATTTGAATGAGATCCTTGCTGGGTACAATAATCTGGGCTGTAGGTTATTTTCTTTCATCAGTTTAAGTATGTCTTGCCATTCCCTCCTGGCTTGGAGAGTTTCTATTGAAAGATCAGCTGTTATCCTTATGGGAATTCCCTTGTGTGTTATTTGTTGTTTTTCCCTTGCTGCCTTTAATATTTGTTCTTTGTGTTTGATCTTTGTTAATTTGATTAATATGTGTCTTGGGGTGTTTCTCCTTGGGTTTATCCTGTTTGGGACTCTGTGGGTTTCTTGGACTTGAGTGATTATTTCCTTCCCCATTTTAGGGAAGTTTTCAACTATTATCTCCTCAAGTATTTTCTCATGGTCTTTCTTTTTGTCTTCTTCTTCTGGGACCCCTATGATTCGAATGTTGTAGCATTTAATATTGTTCTGGAGTTCTCTGAGATTGTCCTCATTTCTTTTAATTCATTTTTCTTTTATCCTCTCTGATTCATTTATTTCTACCATTCTATCTTCTAATTCACTAATCCTATCTTCTGCCTCTGTTATTCTACTATTTGTTGCCTCCAGAGTGTTTTTGATTTCATTTATTGCATTATTCATTATATATTGACTCTTTTTTATTTCTTCTAGGTCCTTGTTAAACCTTTC
>NW_011495032.1:1313445-1315547 GCF_000754665.1 Bison bison bison
GAAAATTTGCTTGGTATGTCTTGCCCTGGAACTTGTTGGCCCTTGTTGGTGCTTGGTTTCAGTGTAGGTATGGAGGCGTTTGATGAGCTTCTGTCAATTAATGTTTCCTGGAGTCAGGAGTTCCCTGAAGTTAGGGTTTGGACTTAAGCCTCCTGCTTCCAGTTATCGGTCTTATTTTTACAGTAGTTTCAAAACTTCTCCTTCTATACAGCACCATTGATAAAACATGTACGTTAAAGATGAAAAGTTTCTCCACCATGATGGCCACCCAGAGAGGTTCACAGTGTTACATGGAGAAGAGAAGAGGGAGGAGGGAGTTACAGCTGACCAGAATGAGATGAGGTGTAATCAATAGAGGAGAGAGCGTGCTAGCCAGTAATCATTTCCTTATGTGCACTCCACAATTGGACCGCTCAGGATGTTCACGGAAGTATACAGAGAAGTGGAGAAGGAGGAAGGAGACAGAGGTGGCCAGGAGGATAAAAGGGGGAATGAAAGGAGGGAGACAGATCCAGCCAGTAATCAGTTCCCTAAGTGTTCTCCACCGTCTGGAACACACAGAAATTCACAGAGTTGCATAGAGTAGAGAGGGGTTAGGGAGGAGACACAGGTGACCTGTTGGAGAAAAAGGAGAGTCCAAAGAGGGAGAGAGCAGTTGAGCCAGTAATCTCGCTCACTAGTGAAAAATGGGTACTGAAGATTGGGTTCTTAAAGGTACAAAATTGGTAACAAATACATAAAAGCAAAAATTAAAAATCTAGAGTAGAGTTTGGAATTTCAAAAATACAATGTTAAAGAAAAGAAGAAAAAGAAAGAGAGAAAAACAAACAAACAAACCAAGTCGCAAAAATTACAAAGAAAGTATAGGTACAAAATTGATAACAAATACCAAAAAGCAAAAGTTAAACATTTAGAGTAGAGTCTGGAATTTCAAAAATGCAATGTTAAAAAAAAGAAGAATGAAAAGAAAGAGAGAAACAAACAAAAACAAACCAAGTCGCAGAAATTATAAAGAAAATATAGGTACAAAATTGATAACAAATACCAAAAAGTAAAAGTTAAAAATCTGAGTCTGGAATTTCAAAAATACAGTGTTAAACAAAATAGAATAAGAAAAAGAAAGGGAAAAAAAACATACAAAAACAAACCAAGTCACAAAAATTATAAAGAAAATATAGGTACAAAATTGATAACAAATACCAAAAAGCATAAATTAAAAATCTAGAGTAGAGTTTGGAATTTCAAATATACAATGATATATAAAAGAAGAAGAGAAAGAAAGAGAGAGAAAAAAAGAAATTAAAAAAGTCACAAAAATTATTTAAAAATGTATATATATAGGTATAAAATTGATAACAAATACCAAAAAGCTAAAATTAAAAATCTAGAGTAGAGTTTGGAATTTCAAAAATACAATGTTAAAGAAAAGAAGAAAAAAAAAACAAGGTCACAAAAATTATAAAACATATATATATCAAGTTTGCTTTTTAAAAAAAAATGGTCTTTTTTTTCTTTTTTTTTGCAAAGTAATAGTAGGTTATAAAAGTGAAAATTAAAGGAATAATAGAGGACTTAAAATTTTTTTAAAAATTCAAAAAAAAAAAGGAAAGAATGATCATAAAATTAGTAAAAATATATCTAGGACTTTCTCTGGTTTTGTTTTGGGTATCGTGGGGTCAGTTCATTTTCGGCTAGTTCCTTGGTCTGACTTATATTTCTCAAGATCTATAGGCCCCTTCCTATGTAGATGGTACTAACCACAGGGTTTTAATCTATTGCCTGTAGCTTCCAAGGCGGTTCCCTCTGTTATAGCTTCTTCTGTTTGCTGGTCTCTTCAGTGTCTGGTTTCCGCCCTGACACAAAGGGGACAGTGGAGGACACTTTTTTTTTTTTTTTTTTTAGGCTCACTTGTTCAGTCGTGCTGGTGGGGAGGGAGGGAGGGATGCTAGTAAACAAATAACACTGGCGTGTACTCACAGTGCCTCAGCCCACACGTGGGTCTGCCCCCGGCTCACAGCGCGTGTACGCCTCCCGTGCCCCACGCTGTTCCAGGCTCTAGGTTGCTCCGCCGGGAACCTCTGTGGCTGGCCCTGGGCTGCCTG
>NW_011495032.1:1315647-1324354 GCF_000754665.1 Bison bison bison
TCCCAGATCCAAGCCGCTCAGGTTCAGGCACTCAGGTAGTCCTCAGAGGTGCAGACTCGGTTGGGCCTGCGTTTTGTGCCCTTCGCAGGTCTGAGCAGCTCAGGTGATGAGGTGTTTGGCGAGAGTGATTGCTGCGACTTATCGCCTCCCTGCCGCTCGGTTATTTAGGTGTGCAACCGGCACCCCTTCTCAGGCGGATGTTGACCGTCCAGACCCCCAAGAAATTTTAGTTAGCAAAGAAGCCTGCTTACAGTTTTGTAGGTAATGTCTCTCTGGGGCTGCAATTGCTCCCTTCCAGCTCTGGCTGCCTGTCACCAGAGGGGGACGGTCTGCAGCCGGCTATCTCTGTACAGTCCTTTGTTCTGTGCGCGGGCCTGGCGGTGTCTTAGGTTAGGGCTGGCTTTTCGCGTGGTAGATATCCCACAGTCTGGTTTGCTAGCCCAAATTATTTCGCTCAGATAACGCTCGGGGTATTCTGGCCAGATCCTTATTCTAAGCAATGCAGCCCGCGCCGCGCCTCCCTGCCCAGCCCCTGCTTTCTAATGGCGGATGCAGGCGTCTGGGCTGCTGGGGGAGTTACTGTAGGGCTCACAATCTGCAGGTTTTAATTGTTTATTTATTTTTCCTCCCTGTTATGTTGCCCTCTGTGCTTCCAAGGCTTGGCACAGATTCAGCAGTGAGAAAGTTTCCTGGTGTTTGGAAACTTCTCTCTTTTTAAGACTCCCTTCCCAGGACAGAGCTCTGTCCCTCCTTCTTTTGTCTCTTTTTTTGTCTTTTATATTTTTTTCCACCTCCTTTCGAAGACATGGGTTGCTTTTCTGGGTGCTTGATGTCCTCTGCTGGCATTCAGAAGTTGTTTTGTGGAATTTACTCGGCGTTTAAATGTTCTTTTGATGAATTTGTGGGGGAGAAAGTGTTCTCCCCGTCCTACTCCTTCGCCATCTTAGCTCCTCCCCCAGAACATTGTTGAAGATAATAAAGAAGACCTAAATAGGTGAAGATATCTGCCAAGTTATTGAATTAGAAGATTCATTATGTTTCAGATGATGATTATCAGCAAGTTAATTTGTAGATTAAATGCAAATCTTATCAAAACCCCAGCAGGCTTTTTGTTGTGGAAATCAATTTACATGGAAATGCACAGGACATAGAATTAAACAAATAATTTTGGAAAAGGAGAACAAATGTAGAGGATTTATACAATTGATTTTAAAAATTATTGTAAAGCTACATAATACACTGAGATACTAGCATAAAGAAAAAGTTATAGGTCATTGAGAAATTAAATAGGTGGTCTAGAAATAAAACTGAATATTTATGGTCAACTTACTTTTGACAAAATTGCCAAGATAATTCAATGGGGGAAAGGATGATGTTTCAACATGTAGTGCTAGAATAATTTTATGTCCTTGCTTTACATAAAAATTAACTTGAAGTGGATTATAGACCTAAATGTAAGAGCCAGAATTTCAAAACTTTCTGCAAATGTCATAGAAGAAACTGTGACCCCAGGAAAAGTGATTTTCTTTTCTTTTTTATTTTTAAATGGCACCAAAAGCCCAATCAAGAAATTATAAAAATAAAACTACTTCATAATATTAAAAACATTTGCATTTCAAAAAAACATTAAGAATATGAAAGGTAAGCAACTTACTAGAAATAATATTTGCCAATCATATGTCTAAAACTACCTTTATTCAGGGAAAGTGAAAGTCGCTCATTGTGTCCTACTCTTTGCGACTCCATGGACTGTAGTCCATGCAATTCTCCAGGCCAGAATACTGAAGTGGGTAGCCTTTTCCTTCTCCAGGGGATCTTTCCAACCTAGAGATCGAACCCAAGTCTTCCTCGTTGCAGGCAGATTCTTTACCAGCTGAGCCACAAGGGAAGCCCACTTTTATTCATAATATATAAGGAATTTTGACAAATTAATAATTTAGCCAAAATGTTAAAAATATATCAAAATTTTTAAGTCACTTAAGATGATATATGAACAACAAATAAACACATAAAATATACTCAAATTTCTTAGTTATTAGGCAAATACAAATTTTTATCCATATTTGATTTCACCTACCACTTAATGGAATGGTAATAAACAATCAGAATGACAATGTGAAGAGATGGTGAAAATATGGAGAAAATGCAGCTCTCAAACACTTTTAATGAAAGTGTTAAGGACAATATAACCACTTAGGAAAACAGTGTCGCAGTTTCTTAAAATGTTAAACATTTGCTTACCACATGGCCCAGCATTTCCACTCCTAGCCATCTACCTAACAACATAGAAACAAATGCCCATTTAAAGATCTATATGTTCATGTAGCAATACAGTATTCATAAAAACCCCAAACTGGAAACCAGTGGTCATCAACTGGTAAATGGTTAAACAAACCATTACATCAGGAAGTGGAAAGCTTATTATCAGTAATAAGAAAGAAACTATTTCAATATGCAACAACACATATGGACCAAAAAACATTTTGTGAAGTGAAAGAAGCCTATGTATTATATGATTTAGTTTATATTAAATTTCTTTATAAGGCAAAATTATAGAGACAAAAATATCAGTGTTTCCAGAGGCTGTTTGTGGGATTGACTGGAAATTGATGTAATATTTTGTAGTAATGAAAGTGTTTTAAAACTGGTTTGGGATGATGGTTGGACAACAGTATAAATTTACTAAAACTTCTCAAATTGTACACTCAATATTATATTATATAATCTATACCTCAGAAAAGGTCTTATGATATTTCATTTCATTTTCTTAAGATTTGTGCATGGCATGTTTGTTATAGCTTAATATAATTTTAGTGAAAAAGTAAATCTTATCTGCTTATTCATAAATACAAATAAGTATTTATATATTGTTGTTTCTGTTGGGTGTCCATTTTCCATGGAAATAAAATTATAAATGTTGGGTAATTTTTCAAATAACCAACAGTTTTGTTTTAGGTCATGATACCATTCATCCCAAGTTTTCTTAGTTCCTGTGGGTTATAATTTTCCTAGTTTCTGTATTATTCCTCAAATGTTTACTTAAAAAAAAAAAAAACAATCGCAGAAACAGCATTACTTTTCAGGCATTATATCACATCACACATTTACATGAGCATCTACTGTGAACCATGTGTGATGCTGTGCTTTAGAGATAAAACTGACTTAAGAAAAAACAAACAAAACAGTATTTTGTTCCATATAAAACCTCATTTTAAGATCCAAATTAGATTGCGAAAAGCATATAAACTGAAAGACTTTGTCAGGGACTGGTAAGGGTTCAGAGCAAAGGGAAAGTTCTTCCTACTTGTATTCGTATTGAATTGACTATTCAGAAAGAGCTGCTGTCTATAAAGATGTATTATAAAGGTTATAAAGATAAAACCTATAAAGATTTTGTTATTACATTGGAAAAAATTAAAAAGACTCATGCTATAATATTTGTATCACTTTAAATCACCCATTAATTACAGTGTAAATTCTAGATTTATGAAGAATAGAACATCTTTAGACAGTTTGACTGAAAAGGGCAGAATTTGAAGAACAGCAACAACAAAACACCCTGTAAATACAGGTCTGTACTTGTAGAGTCACTGAAATTTAAATTTCTTCAGAATTCTTCTCAATGAATGTTTAATTAGCATTTTCATTTGAATAATTAAAGCATTAATGGTACTGGGTTGACAGCAGTTGATTTTTGCAGTGATATGATCCTTTGTAGTGACTCTGGGTGACTATATTAGTTCTCCTTGACACAAGACTAAGCTCTTCTGATCTGTTCATTGAAGTGCAAATACCTGAAATTATTCATCCTTTTGTACTCAATGTATTATTAAGGTTTTCTTCCCACTTACTATTTTTTTAAGCTTATTGTTTGGGAGAAATAGAGATCTTTAACTTTTATAGAGAAGAGAGATGACTTTTCTAATCTGAGTATGTGACCACTTAATGTCAAAAAAAATGTGTGCCTTCACTGTATTATTTAGGGGGATTCAGAGAGTCCCTGTTGTACCAGGGCAAATAGTATTCATGATTGTTTTACTTTTTAATATTAATACCTTAAATGTCTCTCAGTCGTGTCTGACTCTGCAACCCCATGGACTGTAGCCCGCCAGGCTGCCCTGTCCATGGGATTTCCCAGGCAGGAATACATTAAGTAATTACCTGTAAAATCCTAATGCCATCAATCATTCTGCCACATATAATTTCTCTTTTCTGGGATGTCTGTGTGTGCCATAGCCAGATATTGTTTTCTGAGGAGTGGTTCCCTACACAGGGACCACCCAGTGTTGTGCCACGAAGCTCTAGCATTTGAAACACAGCTCGGTGGACCAGTGAAGAGTATCTGAGGAAAAGGCAGTTTTCAGTAGATGAGCTAGAAGATCACACAGTAACCTGGCCCACAAAATCTGCTCCACATCTTTATTCTGCTGAATAGTAATTGGCAGCTATTCAGCTACTTTTTCTTTTGCTGTCTGAAATGTAGGAGAAACAGATGCAAAGAGAAACAGAAACAGGAAAAAGTCAGTAAACAGAGACCATGAATCAGAAAATTCATAAAATAGAGTTAAGTAATTGTCAAAAAGCAGAAAATAGTGGCAGAGCCCCCACAATAGTGGGACACTAGAATAGGTTATCTCTTCACAGTGAGGTTTGAGTAAATTAGATTTCTTTCTTTATATTTTCTCTGTTTTAGGTAGTCTACAATAAGAGAATGTTGCTTTCATGATTAGAACAATATGTACAAATAGCATAAATGCATCTAAAATTTTGAAAAAAATTACTAGCTTGATTTAACTAGATTTTCCTTTGTTTATCATCATGACTCTGCAAAAGCTACTGCATCTGTTCCTTTATGAATGAAATACTGATTGGGCAAACTGAAATATAGTTTCTTACATCTCATATTTAGGCTTCTGTAAAAAACGTGGTTTCTGAATAAAATGCAGACATAGGTTTCTACTCTGTGTTTCAGCTCAGGGGCAGTTTGTGGAGGATGGGGAGTTTCAGCCTGTTAGTCATCAAGTTTAATTCTCCAGCTGTCATTTTAGTCATTTGGCTTTGTCTAAGGAAGATAATTCTATATTTCTCAGTGATTTTTTTTTTCATTGAGATTTCTCTGTCACAATGGATATCTTCGACATTGTCACTGGAGCCAGAGGAACTTGATATACGCTTCTGATTCAGAGGTCAAGGTGTCAGAGACACAGTTTTGTTTTGTTTTGCCTTTTTCTGAGGAGTCATTAGTTTCTTCCTTTCATTAGTATAAACTAGATTTATGCCAGATCTATTCAGGTGCTACCAGATGATTAATGAGTATATAATCACCATGTCCAAAACTCTATCAGTGTGACATGAGACTTCAGAATCTTGCTTCAAATCTAGACTTTAAAAATAATTTAATCCAACTCTCTTGTTGGAGAGATGAGTCAGTGTTGTCTGAGACAAGTGAAGTGACTTGCCACAATTATACAAAAGCGTATGATAGAGCAGATTCTAGATCTGAAGCCTCCTCCTTCTAGCCAGGTGCTTGTTCTGCTGTGCTGTAAGAGAAGTACATTCCGTTTGTCTTTTGTCCCAACATGTACTATATTTCTTGATACAGAGTAGGTGCTCAATTAAAATCTCTTATAGGTATCAGTGAATACTGAGTACATTCTATCACTTATCAGAGATATGCACAATTCATCTATGGAGAAGCTTTTATCTCCACACTATACATTGTTACAGCAATTTTTAAGACTGAGATATATTTAACATCAAATCGCCTTCATTAATATACATGGAATTGTGCCTGGCACTCTGCCAGGATCTGCCCAAAGAAAATAATATAAAATTTGCCTTACCTTTCTAAATATTTAATCTCTCACATAGTCCAGAGAGAGGGAGAGACTTCAAAAAAGTGCTAAGCTCCTGAATGCCTAAGGCAAGGCAAGCATCAAACACAAGAATGCAGAGCCACTATTCCCCAGATCAACATCAAGACATAACGCTGTCTTCAGGAAGACCCTGAGAAGAAAAGCACTGCTATTGACCCGAATTTTCCAGATTATCACTGATAAGCCATGTGAGTCAAGATGCAGACAGATTTTCTGAAGTGCTGTCACCAATATCAACTTTGACTCTTCCTGTGTCATCTGACAGCTTCATCATTATCTTAGATCTGGGCTTTCCTGGTATCCTTTTCTATTCTTGAACTCTCAGTTGGGTCTGGTGATCTATGGTCCTATTATTGATTTGTATTTATTATTAGCCTGTCTGCCTAGTAAAAGAGATGTTTAATTCTGCTCACATTTCTCCTCGTGCCCTCCTAACAGGAGTTACACTTTCTTTTCTCTTTGTCATTATTCTTTAAACATCAGTGTGTCTAGCTGTACTTTGACGAATTTAAAGTACAGAGGCATGGGTGTCAAAGATAGATACAGAAACAGCTGTTAAGATGGGGTCTTGGAATTTTTAGTAAAGCCACGTCTTTTGGCATCTGTGCCCCTGTACATTATTATTTGTTCAACAGTTGTTTCTAAACGGTTGACTTCTAAAGTCCATCCTTATGTTGACCATCCTTTAACCAAGTTCACTGCTTAAAATTAAAATAGAAAGTAGTGCAGTCTATATTAATTAAAAGATCCTTTAAGGGATCAAGGCCAAAATCTGGGTAAATGAAATCTTGCCAAGTGCACAGGCCCAGAAATAACTGCACCTTCCTTTAGCAAGAATTCTACAGACTATCACACTCATATATATGACTTTCCCTTAATTTTGTGCTAATATATAAACTGAGGGTCCTGCTTGTCTTTGTAATTACCATTTACATGATATATATGCACATGAAATAGTGGAGTTTGTGTATGTATATGTCAGGATAGGGCTCCTGACCTTGTCACGGGGAAATAAATCTGATTGTGTAGATGGCCTACTTGATATGTTCATGTAAATATATATACATTCATGTTTATTTTAATATCAGAATATTTGAAAATTACAATGAGTTTTTAATATAGTAGCATTCTAATTCTAGGATTGTTGCTATTTCTCTGTACAGCTTCAAAAGTTATCAATACACATATCTGAAAACAAAACTGTCAATTTGAGGTCATTTGTGTTTACTCTCTCTTCTGAGAATATCAGACTAATTAGATTGCTGCTGCTGCTGCTGCTTAGTTGCTTCAGTCGTGTCCGACTCTGTGCGACCCCATAGACAGCAGCCCACCAGGCTCTGCCGTCCCTGGGATTCTCCAGGCAAGAACACTGGAGTGGGTTGCCATTTCCTTCTCCAATGTGTGAGAGAGAAAAGTGAAAGTGAAGTTGCTCAGTCGTGTCTGACTTGTAGCGACCCCATGGACTGCAGCCCACCAGGCTCCTCCGTCCATGGGATTCTCCAGGTGAGAGTACTGGAGTGGGGTACCCCTAAAAACTGAAATTATATTTTGTTGTTTGCAACTAGATAATATTACAAAATAAGTTGCCATAGAAAGACTACTCCAGTAGCTATTCAGCAGGCATTTTTCTTAGCCAAGTCATAGAGTGAAGTAAAGAGGTGGGCGTTATGTTGATAGAGTGCAAAAGCTAGTACCAGTTCAGTTCAGTCGCTTAGTTGTGTCCGAGTCTTTGTGACCCCATGGACTGCAGCATGCCAGGCCTCCCTATCCATCACCAACTCTTGAAGCTTACACAAAGTCATCTCCATTGAGTCAGTGATACCATCCGACCATCTCATCTTCTATTATCCCCTTCTCCTCCTGCCTTCAATCTTTCCCAGAATCAGGGTCTTTTCAAATGAGTCAGTTCTTCACATAAGATGGCCGAAGTACTGGAGTTTCAGCTTCAACATCAGTCCTTCCAATGATTATTCAGGACTGATCTCCTTTAGGATAGACTGCTTGGATCTCCATGCAGTCCAAGGGACTCTCAAGAATCTTCTCCAACACCACAGTTCAAAAGGATCAATTCCTTGGTGCTCAGCTTTCTTTATAGTAGGAGCCCCTTGTGGCTCACACAGTAAAGAGTCTGCCTGCAGTACAGGAGACCTGGGTTTGATCCCTAAGTTGGGAAGATCCCCTGGAGAAGGAAATGGCAACCCACTCAGTATTCTTGCCTGGACAATCCCATGGATGGAGGAGCCTAGCACTCACATTCATACATGACTATTAGAAAAACCATAGCTTTGACTAGATGGACTTTTGTTGGCAAAGTAATGTCTCTGCTTTTGAACATGCTGTCTAGGTTGGTCATAACTTTTCTTCCAAGAAGTAAGTGTCTTTTAATTTCATTGCTGCAGTCACCATCTGCAGTGATTTTGGAGCCCAGAAAAATAAAGTCAGCCACTGTTTCCACTGTTTCCCCATCTATTTGCCATGAAGTGATGGGACCAGATGCCATGATCTTAGTTTTCTGAATGTTGAGCTTTAAGCCAACTTTTTCACTCTCCTCTTTCACTTTCATCAAGAGGCTCTTTAGTTCTTCTTTTCTTTCTGCAAGAAGATTAGTGTCATCTGCATATCTGAGGTTATTGATATTTCTTGCAGCAATCCAGCTTGTGATTCATCCAGCACAGCGTTTCTCATGATGTATTCTGCATATAAGTTAAATAATCAGGGTGACAATATACAGCCTTGATGAACTCCTTTTCCTATTTGGAACCAGAGTGTTGTTCCATGTCCAGTTATAACTGTTGCTTCCTGACTTGCATACAGAATTCTCAAGAGGCAGG